>NC_134688.1:306999288-307352516 GCF_050947455.1 Rhinoderma darwinii
TTTATAACGCATGTTGAACGCTGTATAAAGAAAAAACAACTAAAAAAACTATGGCAGAATTTCTGTTTTTTTTGTCACCTTTCCTCCCAAAAAAAGGATAACAAGTGATCAAAAAGTTGATTGTATCCCAATATGTACCAATAAAAGCTACAGCTCGTCCCGTAAAAAAAGAGCCCTCATACCACTACGTCTATGAAAAAATAAAATAAGTTAAGGCTCCAATAATTCAGGAAAGAAAATTATCCAGTTGTGAAGGCCCGAGGGGAACATTTCTTCTGTTTGAAGAGGCGATTTATCAAGGCACTAAAATTAGGGAACCAGGAAGGGGAGGGCCCAACCATATCTGCTGGAAGCGACGGTGCCCGTATTATACCAGGACAACTCTTTCCCGGCAAAATTCCCCAAACTGCAAAGGTGCGGAGTGTGGACCAAAAGGGGATAAGGAAGGACGCCAGTTATCAGTGCGACACCGGCCTGTGCAGACAGGATCGATCACAGCGTAACACACATCTATGGATCATTTTATTATTTTTTTTACCTTATTATTATACCACCTGACTATGCCCCTGATGTACTCTTGCCCAGCTCAGATATGCCCCACATTATAAACGGAAACAACAGTGATACTCCAAACAAAACTATTACCAAGCAAATTCCACGCTCCAAAACCCAAATGGCGCTCCCACCCATCTGAGACCTACAGTGTGCCCAAACAGCAGTTTACTTCCACATATATGGCATCACCATACCCTAGAGAACCCTTTTAACAATTTTTGGGTGTGTGTCCCCAGTGGCACAAGCTGGGCACGACATATTTGACACTGAATTGGCATATCTAGGGAAAATTTTTAATTTGTACCTTCCGCAGCGCAATCATTTATGGAAAAGACACGTGGGGTGAAAATGCTCACTACACCTCTTAATAAATGCCTTGAGGGGTGCAGTTTCCAAAATGGGGTCACTTCTCAGGGGTTTCCTTTATTATTTTACATCAAAGCCTCTGCAATTGTGAACCAATACTTTATGTCGCCAAATTAGGCCTCAATTTTACATGGTACTCTTTCACTCCTGAGCCCTGTCGAATGTCCAGGCAAAAGATTAGGGTCACATGTAGGGTGATTCTAAAACAGGGAAACACAGCATAATAATTGAGAGCTGTCTTGTTATGGTGGCACAAGCCGGGCACCACATATTGGCGTATCTAAGGAAAAATTCCCATTTTCATTCTCCCACATCGTGTGCACACGAATTTCTGCAAAACACCTGTGGGGTTAACATGCTCACTACACCCCTAGGTGAATACCTTGAGGGTGTTGTTTCCAAAATGGGGTCACTTCTGGGGGGGATCCACTGTTTTGGTCCCACAGGGACTTTGCAAATGCAACATAGCGCCCAGAAACCAAATGCATCAAAATCTGTACAACAAAAGCAAATGGCGCTCCTTCCCTTCCGAGCCCTGCCGTGTACCCAAACAGCATTTTATGACCACGTGTGGGGTATTGCCGTACTCCAGAGAAGTTGCTTTACAAACGTTGGGGTTCTTTTTTTCCTTTATTTGTTGAGAAAATTAAAAATTTGGAGCTAAAGCTACGTCTTATTGAAGAAAAAGGATTATTTTTTTTTTCACTGCCCAATTCTAATAAAATCTATGAAACACCTGTGGGGGCAAAATGCTCACTACACCCCTAGATGGATTCCTCAAGGGGTGTAGTTTTCTCAATGGAGTCACTTTTTTGGTGTTTTCACTGTTTTGTCCCCTCAGGGGCTTTGCAAATGCGACATGGCCTGCGCAAACCATTCCTGCTAAATTTGAGCTCCAAAAGCCAAATAGCACTCTTCCCCTTTTAAGCTCCGCTGTGTGTCCAAACATCCGTTTATAACCACATGTGAGAAATTGCTTTACAAATGTTGTGGTGCTTTTTCTGCTTTAGTCCTCGTGGAAATTAGAAAAAATTAGCTAAACCTACATTATCTTTGAAAGAATGCCGATTTTTATTTTCACGGCCTACTTCCAATAATTTCTGCAAAAAACCTGCGGGGTCAAAATGCTCACTATACCCCTAAATAATTTCCTCAAGGGGTGTAGTTTCCCAAATGGGGTCACTTTTGGGGGATTTCCACTGTTTTGGCACCGAAAGAGCCCTTGAAACCTGACATGGTGCCTAAAATATTTTCTAATAAAAAGGAGGCCCAAAATCCACTATGTGCTCCTTTGCTTCGGAAGCCGGTGCTTCAGTCAGGGGCGTAGCTAGGGGGGGGGCAGGCGGGGCATGTACCCCGGGCACAACCCGGAGGATAGGGAAGGGGGGCGCCGAAGAGCAGGTGATCGCTGCTGACAGGCGCCCCGTATGTTGGACACCTGCAGCAGCTTAGGAAGAGCCAGGACATTACGGCATTCTGACTGGGGTCTGTGACGGCCAGGAAGTGGACCAGTCCAGTCACCTGACCTCACGTCGGTGACATGAGGTCAGATGACTCAGGTCAAGGGACAGGTCCACTCGCGTGCTGCACCCTCCCAGCATCTGCCTCTACTCTGTGCTCTGCACACACGCCGAGAAGCAGAGAGGAAGCTCCGCCCACACACAGCCCGTCCTGACCTGTCAGCAAGGAGACATGGTGAGTGTGTGTGTAGTGTGTAATGTGTGTCTCTGTGTTTGTATGTGTATATGTTACAGTGTGTGTATGTGTGTGTGTGTGTGTCTCTGTGTCTCTGCATGTGTTTGTCTCTTACATCTACTACATTATCTGTACTCAGAGAGTTATCACTGTGTTATCTGTAGTGTTACATAGAACTGCAGGGAACATCTACTACATTATCTGTACTGTGTGCTAAATTACAATCTCAGCTCTGCTACACAGTACAGATAATGTAGTAGTGTTACCTGCAGTCCTATGTAACACCACAGATAACACAGTGATAACGCTCTGAGTACAGATAATGTAGTAGTGTTACCTGCAGTCCTATGTAACACGACAGATAACACAGTGATAACTCTCTAAATACAGATAGTAGTGTTACCTGCAGTCCTATGTAACACCACAGATAGCACAGTGATAACTGATTACAGATAATGTAGTAGCTGTTGCCTGCAGTCCTATGTAACACCACAGATAACACATTGTGCTAAATTACAATCTCAGCTCTGCTACAATGTGTTATCTGTGGTGTTACATAGGACTGCAGGCAACAGCTACTACATTATCTGTACTCAGAGAGTTATCACTGTGTTATCTGTGGTGTTACATGGGACTGCAGGCAACAGCTACTACATTATCTGTACTCATAGAGTTATCACTGTGTTATCTGTGGTGTTACATAGGACTGCAGGTAACACTACTATCTGTATTTAGAGAGTTATCTCTGTGTTATCTGTGGTGTTACATAGGACTGCAGGTAACATCTGCTACATTATCTGTACTCAGAGAGTTATCACTGTGTTATCTGTGGTGTTACATAGGACTGCAGGTAACATCTACATTATCTGTGCTGTGTACATATGTGCCTGTGTGCGTATATATGGGTCTGTTTGTAAATGTGTCTTTGTTCTTGTATATTTGTGCCTTTTATGTATTTGTATATGTTCCTGTCTGTGTATTTATCTGCCGGTGTGTGTGCGTATATGTGTATGGACGTCTATATATTTACCTGTATGTATATATTCCAGAATGTGTGTATGTATATTTGCCTGTATGTTTAAATATCTGTCTTTATGTATGTACAGTATATATGTTCCAGCGTGTCCATATATGTGGTTCATTTTTGGTTTGTGTAGGGGGCGGCAATAGAGAGTCCTGCACAGGGCGCCATCCAACCTAAGGCCGGCCCTGGCTGTCACCAACCCTTGTCAGAAGAAACTCCGCCGCTGCCTGCGCCGAATGACCTCCTCGGCTCCTCCGGTAAGTCACACAAGGCAGAGCGGAGAGTGGTAGCGGTAGGTAACTGCTCACCGGTCTGTTCACAGTGTGGCGCTAAGTACAAGGGGGGGAATGTGGCACTATTTACAAGGGGGGGGAGTGTGGCGCTATTTACAAAGGGGCAGCGGGCTGTGTGTGGCACTATTTGCAAGGGGGGCTGTGTGGCACTATTTGCAAGGGGGGCTGTGCGGCACTATTTGCAAGGGGGGCTGTGTGGCACTATTTACAAGGGGGCTGTGTGGCACTATTTGCAAGGGGGGCTGTGTGGCACTATTTGCAAGGGGGGCTGTGTGGCACTATTTACAAGGGGGGCTGTGTGGCACTATTTACAAGGGGGCTGTGTGTGGCACTATCTACTGGGGGCTGTGTGTGGCACTATCTACAGGGGGCTGTGTGTGGCACTATCTACAGGGGGCTGTGTGTGGCACTATCTACAAGAGAGGGGCTGTGTGGCGCTATCTACAGGGGGCTGTGTGGCCTCTTTAATATATTTTCTTTTAATTTATTTTTATGTTAATTACATTATAGAACTATATCGCTTGTAAAATGTAAAAATGCTTTTATACTCAAGTTACATTAAAAAAATTGTGAACAAAAAATTACATCTCATTGATTGGTAGGGAAAGAAAACATGGCGAGGGGGAAGGAGATGTCGGGAAATAAGTTGGGGGGGGGGGGCGCCAATCTGAATCTTTGCCCCGGGTGCAGGAGAACCTAGCTACGCCTCTGCTTCAGTCCATTACCGCACTAGGGCCACATGTGGGATATTTCTAAAAACTGCAGAATCTGGGCAATTAATATTGAGTTGCGTTTCTCTGGTAAAACCTTCTGTGTTACAAAAAAAATAGATTAAAAATGAATTTCTGCAAAAAAAAATGAAATTTGAAAATTTCACCTCTACGTTGCTTTAATTCCTGTGAAACGTTTAAAGGGTTAAGAAACTTTCTAAATGCTGTTTTGAATACTTGGAGGGGTGAAGATTTTAAAATGGGGTAACTTTTTGGCGGTTTCTAATATATAAGGCCCTAAAAGCCGCTTCACAACTGAACTGGTCCCTGTAAAAATAGCCTTTTGACATTTTCTTGAAAATGTGAGAAATTGCTGCTAAAGTTCTAAGCCTTGTGACGTCAGAAAAATAAAAGGACGTTCAAAAAATGATGCCAATCTAAAGTAGACATATGGGGGATGTTAATTAGCAACAATTTTGTGTGGTATAACGGCCTGTCTTACAAGCAGATACATTTACATTTAGAAAAATGCTAATTTTTGCAATTTTTCACAAAATTTTGGTGTTTTTCACTGGTAAATATTGAATTTATCGAGCAAATTTTTCCACTATCATAAAGTCCAATGTGTCACGAGAAAACAATCTCAGAATCGCTTTGATAGGTAAAAGCGTTCCGGAGTTATTACCACATAAAGTGAAATATGTCAGATTTGAAAAAATGGGTCTGGTCCTGAAGGCCAAAATGAGCTTGGTCCTGAAGGGGTTAAATCATTTCTTATTATTGAAATTTCACTGCTAATGCCTCCTATTTGGGAAGACACCTTATTTACAGCTTCAAGGATCTCTGATAGCGATGGCAGTGTAGACACTGTATGTACGACCAATAGTTCCCCCATTTTACTCGTAGTTCTTGTCTTGCCAACTAAATGGGGCGATGATAAGAATTTATCCATTTTATTTTTCCCTTCTTTATACGGACTGACAGACTTCCTACTTTTTGCAGGCATGTTACTATTTTTCTTTTATTTCTTTTTTTCCCTCCCTTTAGTATATATTTCCCCCACCTTTTTTGAGGTTAAGCTTTTAATATTCCTTACGCATTCCTAGCTTCTACTTCTCCCTTCTCTCCTCCCCAATCCCCCCACTCCCCTATTGATGCTGACCTGTATTCTTCTGGGTACTGTAACAATCAACTATAACAGATACTAAAGCGGATACTAATACAAGCCCCGCACAGATTTTATTTAAGACCTTATGGGATATTTATGGAATATAAAACCAAATATAACCAAAAAGAGTCCATTAAAGTCCATTTGAAAACCAGTAGACCAGTTAGACTTCAGATCTTCCCCTGCTCCTGCCGTCAGAAAAAATTAGGCCGCCAACATGTTTCTATGAAGATGATCAGGATTACATAGATTCAGCGCTCTACAAGTCCTAAAATGGACTGAATAAATCCCCACGCCAAAGTGCATCTCCACCATGGCACAAAAAAAATTAAAGAGGGGGGGGGAATAAAAAAGGCTCCGAGGAAGGTTTCAGCCTCCTTGATTTAATGGCCAACAGTAAAACAATCTTCTCAAAGTTCTCTAAGGAGAGTATGTAAGTGCTCTAGACTGAGCCCAGTCTCTCATGATGTTATATGTAATGCAAACATCTCCTGGAAACAACAGAGACTGATCATATTTAGCATTTACTCGGGCTGGCATCCCCTTGGCTTAATCCAATTAGGCAGAATACACATGCAGGTTATTTCTTATAACAAAAGCATGGAGCAATCCAGTAATGTATACCTGAAAATGATCTATATTGCCAATACAGACAAAGCCATATGATCTACAGAGCATAGCATCAGGGGCGTAGCTAAAGGCTCATGGGCCCGGGTGCAAGAATTCAGCTTGGGCCCCCCTACCACTCCCCAACACCACCATCATCATCAGACCCCTGCGCGTGCCTATGCCCAACAGCCCCCATAGTATAATGCCCCCACACAGTATAATGCTCCCATAGCTGCTCCCACACAGTATAATGGCTGCCATAGCTGCCTCCACACAGTATAATGCCCCATAGCTGCCTCCACACAGTATAATTGCCCCCATAGCTGCCCCCACACGGTATAATGCCCCCATAGCTGCCTCCACACAGTATAATGGCCCCATAGCTGCCTCCACACAGTATAATGGCCCATAGCTGCCTCCACACAGTATAATGGCCCATAGCTGCCTCCACACAGTATAATGGCCCATAGCTGCCTCCACACAGTATAATGCCGCCATAGCTGCCTCCACACAGCATAATGCCCCCCATAGCTGCCTCCACACAGTATAATGGCCCCCATAGCTGCCTCCACACAGTATAATGGCCCCATAGCTGCCTCCACACAGTATAATGGCCCATAGCTGCCTCCACACAGTATAATGGCCCATAGCTGCCTCCACACAGTATAATGGCCCATAGCTGCCTCCACACAGTATAATGCCGCCATAGCTGCCTCCACACAGCATAATGCCCCCCATAGCTGCCTCCACACAGTATAATGGCCCCCATAGCTGCGGCGTTCATGGCTCACGGGCACGGCACAGTGAATTCTGGAGCAAGGGGCCTTCAGCTCCTTGCTTGAGCATTGAATTAAATTGTATCTGTGTCCTGCACAGATACAGTACTTGGAACATGAACCTCGTTTAGTGGCTCGCGACCCCCCCAGAGGTCTTCACACGACGCCCCAAGGGAGTCGCGACCCACAATTTTAAACACAGAAAGCACGATACGATACAATACAATACATTACATATACACACACACACCTCCTCACCAAGTCTCGTTGTTTTCTGGTGATCGGCTCCAACTTGCGTCCAGGCTCTCTTCCTCCGTCCGCACCACGCTGCGTCCTCTTCCTGAATGCATGGAACGCCCCTCACGTGATGTCACATGGTACACCAAGTGTACCATTTGATCGTGATATCACGTGAGGGCCCTTCCTAGTGCGGTCACAGCAAGCAATTATTTTTAAAAATCTGTTCTACTACGTTTGGCAACGGGGGCCCGTGGGCCCCCCAAGCTTAGGGGCCCGGTAGCAACTGCGACTGCTGCGACCCCTATAGCTACGCCAGTGCATAGCATATAACAAAGTATGTAACAGTACTTAGCTTACTTCAGTAATCCATGTGCAATGTTCGGTGTTTCACCAATTCAGTATTCAGCCAGCAGGAGAAACATAGTGCACCAATCTGTGTTAGTGGCCTCAGCTATGCTATGCCACTTCAGTAACTGGAAATAAGCAGCAGAGGGCGCCAAAGACCATGCAATGCAAGGCCGTTCAGTGAAGAAATCGTTCAGTATTGATATCAGAGCTAGCAAAGCACAGGGAGCTGGAGAGTCAGAGAAACAGCGAGGAGAGGTAGAAGGGATCCACTCTATGGCTTCAGCGTCGTATGCACATGGTCAGGGTATGTTCACACGCAGTGGTTTCAGGCGTATTTCGAGTCATTTATGCCCCGAAAAATGCCTGAAAAAAACGGACGCTGAACGTCTACAAACATCTGCCCATTGAAATCAATGGGAAAAACAGCATTTAGTTCATACAGGGTGTCTTTTTACACCTCTGTTTTAAAAAACACAGCGTAAAAAAGACGCTCCGTAAAAAGAAGTAGCATGTCACTACTTGAGGCGTTTTTTGGAGCTGATTTTCCATTGAACACTTAGGCTATGTTCACACGGAGTATTTTGACGAGTTATTTGACGCGGAAACCGCGCCAAAAAACTCGTAAAAAACGGCCCGAAAATGCCTCCCGTCGATTTCAATGGGAGGCGGGGGCGGTTTTCTCCCGCGAGCAGTAAAACCGGCTCGCGGGAGAAAGAAGCTACATGCCCTATCTTCGGGCGTTTCCGCCTCTGACCTCCCATTGACTTCAATGGGAGGCAGAGAAAGCGTATTTCGCGGCGTTTTATGCCGCAGTGCCCAATGGCCTCGGGCGAAAAACGCCGCAAAAAACGCTGCAAAAATCGGCGTGCAGGGAGAGGAAAATCTGCCTCAAACTTCCAAACTGAATTTTGAGGCAGAAATTCTGCCTGCAAAATACTCCGTGTGAACATAGCCTAAAGCTATGTTCACACTGAGTTTTTTGGAGGCGGAAAATTCCTCCTGCAAAAACTGCTCCAGACGGTTTTTACACAGTGGTTTGACAAAAACTCGTCAAAACACTCGTCGAGGCGTTTTTTCCCTCTTTCTGACTCATTGAAATGGGGTTTTGGAGGCGGAAACCGCCTCAAGATGTGTCATGACGCTTCTTTTTACCGCAACGCATTTTTTTTACTCGCGGTAAAAAAACTCGTCCAACTCCCATTGAAATCAATGGGAGGCATTTTCGGGCGGTTTTTGAGGAGTTTTTTGGCGCGGTGTGAACAGGGCCTAAGAAAAACGCCTCACAAAACGCCTCAAAAAACGCCTGAAAATAAGCCTCAAAAGAAGCTCGAAGCTTCATTTTCTACTTCAAAAACGCCTGAAAATAAGAGGCTGTTTTTCCTTGAAAACAGCACCGTATTTTCAGACGTTTTTGACTCAGCGTGTGAACATACCCTCAGGGGGGCGAGCTGTGAGGTGCTCCTACATGCTTGCTTCCTGTCAGATATCAAATATAACTATTAAATAATCTACAATCCCTATGCAATACAGAAATATTTTCAGGCATTGCCATATCAGGTGTATAAGGTGGCATTTGGAGCAACTACATGAATCTCCACGATCCATTCTAAACAGAGACATAGGTGTGTAATACAATCTATTACAACTTCTTATTTAATATAAACTGAGGGAATCCATGCGCACTCATGGATAGCTCGCTGGGTTTGCGTCGGCGTCCTCCGATCATCAGAGCCAATTGCATGGAACTTACCTGCAGGTATTTTTTTTTCTTCCACATTGTGGAAAGTATTAAAAATATAATAATAATTTGACATGTTTTCCTATGTTGGCCATCAGAGGGAGCACTTCCCAGAATTACAGCAAGGCAAAGCAACCTGACTCACAGCTGCCATAAATGTGGGAGGGAATCTCACCCCCCCCCCCCTCCTACAAGCCAGGATAAGGTGTCTTGAAATTGCTAAGCAGTATCCGGCTGCCATTTTCGGAGTGATTGTATAAATGGCAGCTGGCAGAAGCTATAGGACACACTAAGGGTATGTTCACACGCTTACTAAACAAAGGGAAAACAGCTCCTGATTTTCAGCCATTTTTTAATCAAACTCGCGTTTTTGGCTGCGTTTTTTACGGCCGTTTTTGTAGCTGTTTTTCTATAGAGTCAATGAAAAACTGCTCCAAAAACGTCCCAAGAAGTGACATGCACTTATTTTTGGCGGGCTTCTTTTTACATGCAGTTTTTGGAAAACGGTTGCGTAAAAAATGCACCGTCGGAACTGAACGTCGTATTTCCCATTGAAAACAATGAGCAGATGTTTGTAGGCGTTCTGCTTCTGATTTTTCAGCCTTTTTTCGGGACGTTTATGGCCCGAAAAATGGCTGAAAACACTGCGTGTGAACATACCCTTAGAATGATGAAAGTGAAGTGAATGATTTTTCAGTTGACAGGTTCACATGGCATGTATTTCAGGAGGAGACATAGTGATACTAAGTGACCGGCAATCAGGTGATCAGCCTATGCTGTTAGGAGAATGTTTTTAAGTGCCTTCTTCTAGGCGTTAGTAGGGTTAGAGGGGATAATTTCATAGCAATTGCGGTTGTCAAGGATACCGAGGCACATAGAAATGCCTGGCGATCCATGACGACCACATTGCCCACCTTGTCGGATGACTTGATAATAATAGACTCATCGTTTTCAAGGAGTCGTAAACTCTCAAGTTCATCAGGGGTAATATTGCTACAGCCCCCTTTACGACAAATATGGGATAACTGGTCAGTCACCACCTTCAAGAACATATCAATTGGTGTATTTTCACTCGTAGACTATGCACATTGATAAGAATCTTACGTTCCGTTAATTTCTAGATTTACTGCCTGATTAGAACGATTAGGCTGGGTTCACACGACCTATTTTCAGAGGTAAACGAGGCGTATTATGCCTGGTTTACGTCTGAAAATAGGTCGTGTGAACTCAATACGTCGGCAAACATCTGCCCATTCATTTGAATGGGTTTGCCGACGTACTGTGCAGACGACCTGTCATTTATGCGTCGTCGTTTGACAACTGTCAAGCGACGACGCGTAAATTGACTGCCTCGGCAAAGAAGTGCAGGACATTTCTTTGCAACGTAATTTGAGCCGTTCTTCATTGAAGTCAATGAAGAGCAGCTCAAGATTACAGGCGTCAAAGACGCCTCGCATAATACGAGGAGCTGCATTTACGTCTGAAACGATGCAGCTGTTTTCTTCTGAAAACAGTCTGTCTTTTCAGACGTAAAAGCCTCTCATCGTGTGCACATACCCTAAAAATAAATTTTATTGATAGATACTAAAATAAGCTCTTGAAGCCCGATTACATATAACAACAGGCTCAGACAGGTGGTCAGCAGCAGAGAAGGTCTATTAGTAGTGGTAATATTGATAAGAAAACTAATGGTGGAATAATATTACCACTACTAATAGACCTTCTCTGCTGCTGACCACCTGTCTGAGTTGTTGTTATATGTAATTGGGCTTCAAGAGCTTATTTTAGTATCTATCAATAAAATGTATTTTAATCGTTCTAATCAGGCAGTAAATCTATTTTCACTCATAGGTGGATTCTTATTTGAGGGCAAGGCCAAGTCCGTAAATGGACCTTCTCCTGTTGGCTACCACCTTACTTGAGTAAATCCCCCATAGTCCTAAGAAGGGGCATATATTCCTACTCTAAACCCAACTCCTGACACCTACGTCTGTCATTAATTTATTAATTTTTTTTCAATTTTAGCTTCCGCCTAAACAGTTGTAGGTCTTTGACCCATGAAAACAAGTCAAAAGTCGGGGTAGGGACAAATGAGAGTCCTCTCTTTAACACACAAATTTCCCCTTTAGATAGTACTCTTTGAGAAAATTTGTGTTGTGGTATTGGGGTATGCCTCTTCCCCTAACACTAGGACGTGAAATGTATCACTGTCGTAATCAAATGAAGATATTTCTGTATACATATCTGGTAAACACTACCGTTCAAAAGTTTGGGGTCACCCAGACAATTTTGTGTTTTCCATGAAAACTCACACTTATATTTATCAAATGAGTTGCAAAATGACTAGAAAATATAGTCAAGACATTGACAAAGTTAGAAATAATGATTTTTATTTGAAATAATAATTTTCTCCTTCAAACTTTGCTTTCGTCAAAGAATGCTCCATTTGCAGCAATTACAGCATTGCAGACCTTTGCCATTCTAGCTGTTAATTTGCTGAGGTAAATGGGAGAAATCTCATCCCATGCTTCCAGAAGCCTCTCCCACACGTTGGATTGGCTTGATGGGCACTTCTTGCGTACCATACGGTCAAGCTGCTCCGACAACAGCTCTATGGGGTTGAGATTTGGTGACTGCGCTGGCCACTGCATTACAGATAGAATACCAGCTGCCTGCTTCTTCCCTAAATAGTTCTTGCATAATTTGGAGGTGTGCTTTGGGTCATTGTCCTGTTGTAGGATGAAATTGGCTCCAATCAAGCGCTGTCCACAGGGTATGGCATGGCGTTGCAAAATGGAGTGATAGCCTTCCTTATTCAAAATCCCTTTTACCTTGTACAAATCTCCCACTTTACCAGCACCAAAGCAACCCCAGACCATCACATTACCTCCACCATGCTTGACAGATGGCGTCAGGCACTCTTCCAGCATCTTTTCAGTTGTTCTGTGACTCACAAATGTACTTCTGTATGATCCAAACACCTCAAACTTCGATTCGTCTGTCCATAACACTTTTTTCCAATCTTCCTCTGTCCAATGTCCGTGTGCTTTTGCCCATATTAATCTTTTCCTTTTATTAGCCAGTCTCAGATATAGCTTTTTCTTTGCCACTCTGCCCTGAAGGTCAGCATCCCGGAGTCGCCTCTTCACTGTAGAGGTTGACACTGGCGTTTTGCGGGTACTATTTAATGAAGCTGCCAGTTGAGGACCTGTGAGGCGTCTATTTCTCAAACTAGAGACTCTAATGTACGTGTCTTGTTGCTCAGTTGTGCAGCGGGGCCTCCCACTTCTCTTTCTACTCTGGTTAGAGCCTGTGTGTGCTGTCCTCTGAAAGGAGTAGTACACACCGTTGTAGGAAATCTTCAGTTTCTTGGCAATTTCTCGCATGGAATAGCCTTCATTTCTAAGAACAAGAATAGACTGTCGAGTTTCACATGAAAGCTCTCTTTTTCTAGCCATTTTGAGAGTTTAATCGAACCCACAAATGTAATGCTCCAGATTCTCAACTAGCTCAAAGGAAGGTCAGTTTAATAGCTCCTCTAAACAGCAAAACTGTTTACAGCGGTGCTAACATAATTACACAAGGGTTTTCAAGTGTTTTCTAATCATCCATTATCCTTCTAACACAGTTAGCAAACACAATGTACCATTAGAACACTGGAGTGATGGTTGCTGGAAATGGGCCTCTATACACCTATGTAGATATTGCATTAAAAACCAGACGTTTGCAGCTAGAATAGTCATTTAGCACATTAACAATGTATAGAGTATATTTCTGATTAATTTAATGTTATTTTCTTTCAAAAATAAGGAAATTTCTAAGCGACCCTAAACTTAACATTCACAGTCAAGTTCCCCCTCCCCCACATAGCATTCATAGCCATGTCCCCCCTCCCCCACAAAAAGTTTTACACATAATCCCCTACCCCACACCAAACATATTGGCACAATTCACACAGAGTTTTTTTACGCTGATTTTGATGCGGAAACTGCAGCAGAATCAGCAGCAAAAATGTCCAAAACCACCTCCCATTGACTTTAATGGGAGACGGAGGTGTTATTTTTCTGTGACAGTTTTTAGCCGCTCGTGGCAAAAAAAAGCGGCATGATCTTCCTTACCGCGGTTCCACCTCTGACCTCCCACTGAAATCAATGGGGGCAGAGAAAGCGTCTTGCACTGCGATTTTTGCCAGCAGCACTCAATGGCTGCGGTCGAAAAACACTGAAAATCGTGGCAAGAATTTGCAGGCAGGTCAAACTCTGCCTGCAAAAAAAACTCAGTGTGAACAGAGCCTTACAGTTAAGTACCCCGTCCCCCTCAAGAGCGAATTGTAAAGAATCCCCTCCCCCACACATAACATTTACAGTTCCCTCTTACCTGTCCTGAGCTCCGTGGAGGAATCTTCATCAGCTGTTACAAGTTGCAGGCAGGAGGATAGGAGAGCTGTGTGTTACTGCTTCTCTTCAGCGCTTTCTTCTTCTTTCTTCTTCCTCCATCCTCCCTGCTTGTTTGTGATGGGGCCGTGCAGTGCAGCAAACTGCAGAGCCCCATATGTTATTACAGCCTGGTCGGAGAGAGGAGCTGTGATTCTCCTGCACAGAGTGTGTGGCCACGGGTAGTTGCATTATACATCAGACGTGATGTCATATAATGCAGCCACCGGACGTCAGATGTTCTGTGCAGGAGAATCACACACATTCTCTCCAATGCTCCCCTGCGCTACCCTTAACTCCCCGTGGCCCTAATCATCTACTAGAGAACTGGCCCGGGGGGCACACACCTCCCTTCCCCCTGGCTCAGCCCGCTTCTGAATACTGCCGTGTGACAGTGTCCTTATAGCTAGACAGCTTAAACTTAGACCAGACAAGCACAAAATGTGCCATATTTATCACAGTTATACAACCTGAATGATAATTTTGGCACATCTTGCATAACCTCTTAGGCACTTTTTTGTTCCTCACACCACTTCAGATTTGGCTAATTTTGCACTAGCATTTTAAGCCACGTGCTTTTCTGACAAGTCACAACTCTTTAGCCGTTAAGTATGCCCCTTTTCAGTACTAGAAAATGTCTAGTGAGATGCAAACATCAATATTGCGCCAAACTGCGACTATTTTGCATCAAAATTGTGCTCATTTTTATCACTTCTAGATCCAAACACAATAGTAAATCTGCCTCAAATAGTTTATCCTTAGATAATAAAAAAATAAAGATATACACTTATAGCTGTGAAACAGTGTAGCATCTATAGACAAACCAATCAATGATTTATTATACACTGCCTATCAGGAATAATAACTATTGAGGGCTTTAGAGTGGGGATTATACTGCGGGTGGGGGGGGGGGGTGGGGTTCTGAGCAACTGACTGACTGCTGAGTGCTCTATGGGGAAGGATAATTCTGCGCTCAATTATCCCCCCACAGAGCTCTCTGCAGTCAGTCAGATGCTCAGACCCCCCCCCCCCGCCCCTTCAGTATAGCAACTACTGAGGGCTCTATGGGGGATTTTTTTCCCCCCTCAGTGCCCTTTGCTGTCAGCAAGATGCTCAGTAACCCCCCTTGCCCGTAGCGTCGGCCTGGTCACTTTTAAAGAGTGGAAGCAAGAGGCTGAGTCTGAACACAGCAAGCATCGGTCTGCCGCTCTAGTCTTAACATGGCTCACCTTACAGATCACCACTCTGCTCCACCTCTCTGGCAGTGCATGCTTCGTGCAGTGTCAAAGAGGAGGAGTGTTCTCCAGCAGACGTGCGCACATCTGCTAATTAAGTTACGCTGCACCCCCCTGTGCTCCACCCCTAGCCCAGCCCATCTCAGTCCGTCCCTTCCATGGATCCTGGCTGACTGAGATTAAAACACAAAATTCGCCCCCCCCCCCCTTTCTAACTAAGTGGCGCTCCCTGAGGCAGCAGGCTCACCGCTCACCTCGCCTATCTATCATCTATCTATCTATCTCTCTCTCTCTATCTATCTATCTATCTATCTATCTATCTATCTATCTATCTATCTATCTATCTCTGTCTGTCTGTCTGTCTGTCTGTCTGTCTGTCTGTCTGTCTGTCTGTCTGTCTGTCTGTCTATCTATCTATCTATCTATCTATCTATCTATCTATCTATCTATCTATCTATCTATCTATCTATCTATCTATCTCCCTCTTTATCTATCGATCCCATATCTATCTGGCCATGATCATTTGGCCATGGTTTCCCCTGACCAAAAGGACTGCAGCACGGTGGCTCAGTGGTTAGCACTATTGCCTTGCAGCGCTGGTTTCCTCCCACACCCCAAAAACATACCAATAGGGAATTTAGATTGTGAGCCCCAATGGGGACAGTAAAAAAGAGGACCTCTATACAGCGCTGCATAATATGTTGGTGCTATATAAGTAACTGAAATAAATAAATAATAAATAAACCCCTTCGCAGATGTGAACGAAGCCTTAACTATTTTCTTATTTCCTTCCTCAGCATATTCAATGTCACTTTCACTTTCTTCTGAACAGTCCTGTATATCAGAGTAAGGGAACCTTTACTTTCATTTTGTGAACTCCGTACATGAATAACACAGCCTTGTATGAACAGGATTTTAATATCTGATCACTGCAGTGAAGATTCATTGTAGACTTAAAACGGACGTCCAAGAAGTTACAGTGATTTTTTTCTTACTACCAAATTTAACATTGGAAGAAAACTTAAGAAACATTTTTTGATAAGTTTCATTTCCTGTATTGTGGATATGTCAATGTTGGGCACCGACCAAACCACATCTGACTATCAGGTATGTTGGTTAGAAGAAATAAATTGAATGCTCCACTGGGGCAGGGATCAAGGCATTGTATTCAATTGGATTGTACGATTTGGTAGCATATAAGATACATAATAATAGGAAATATGACAAATAATAAAAACAATTACATTTATAACAATTTCACTGCAAGTTATGCTCGTTTACCTTAATACAGAATGTCATAACTTATGTACTATGTTAGACTTTCAAGCTATAATCTGCATGTATATCAGAATGATTCATCTAATGTTTTTTTCTGTTGGTTGGTTTATATTAAGTTTATATGATAAATTAAGGCAGTCTTCAATGTGTTTTCTTAGTAAAGATATGTTGCAAATCTCTTCTTTGTATTATAGCTGGCCAAAAACGTAAAGATTAATAATAATAAGAGGGGTTGTCCAGTTCCTAAAAATTAATGGCCTATCCTCAGAAAAGGCCATCAATATCTGATGGTTCGGGTCCGACTTCCGGCACCCCCGCCGATCAGCTGTTTTGAAGGGGCCGCAGTGCTCGTACAAGCCCTGCTTCCCCTTCATTCCTTATCTGCTCGTACTGTTAATAGCCGACACACTTTTAGCAGCGATTCACAATATTACTTACATTCACTTCAATGGCAGAAGGCTGTAGAACTGTGAACCGCCGCTACATGTGTGTCCACGATTCACAGTACGAGCAGATAAGAAAAAATGGGAAGCAGCGCTCGTACGTGCACTGCGGCCCCTTCAAAACAACTGATCGGCAGGGGTCCCGGGAGTCGGACCATGACCGATCAGCTGCTGAGGATAGGCCATCAATTTTTAGGGACCGGACAACCCCTTTAAAGCTATGTCTATGGTACTAGAAACAACTTCTCGGTTGGAACATATATTGTCCATTCTAAAGAATTCTTCTCGGTTGTTAGCAGTAAACTCTCTATTTTCAGCAGGTTGGCAATGTAAACATACAATATTTCTCACAATACGAATGATCTTTCATGGGATGTATGGCAATTCACTCAAGTGACAAACAATGTAAATATCTACTCAACCTGTACTGCAAAATAAGATTCTCTTCATTCCCCACTTGACTTATCAGCCAGACTCCTGTTCATTACAATATATATCCTTTCTAACGTTATTAAGCTACCTAACCACATACCAAGAGCCAACTGCAAGACATTTAACGCCAGCTGCACCACCACACCCGCCCAACACACACACACACACACACACACACACACACACACACACACACACATACCAGCAACACTAATGCCTTTTTTTAAACTCTGTCCTTCAATCCAACATTGGAAATGTCCAATCCTATTTCTGTTAGGTGCACACCATCCAACACAAATATTTTTGGCAGACTACCTTCCAAGATCCAAGGCATGACTACGACCCCATTTAATTTCTTGTCAGAAATAACCTAAAGTCGCTGGATTCCTAGCATAAAGCTCACACAACCACAACATCACTGCGAGACTTGTTTTAAATCATAATCACCACATACAAAATTCAAGATATTCTCAAAGGTTTTCATAATTTTGCAGTATTTATGGTTTCTTTCCTCTTCCACCTTATTTTTAATCCCTCCTTTAGTTATGCCTGTTATCTAATTAATCCTGGTTATCAGAGCAAACAGCTCCACAAATTCACCATTTGGATGCTCTCCCCTGCTCAGGCTTCAAATGGGCCTGCAAAAGCCAAGCCTTTACCCTGATGTGCTGTCTAATGAGTCCATAAGAAGGGTTGCCTCTCCCCTCTCTTAACTAATTACAACCAATTCTATTAACATGGAGCTCAAAGTGGGACTAACAAGGTTCCACTCCATGGTAGGTTTAACAGCAGCTGATGACACCATACATTTCATGTAAGGCCAACAGACAGGAGGTGGACACACTGGGTTTCTAACATGTTTGGCAGAGACTAGACCAGTGAGAGGTCTCTATAAGATCATCTATTCTTCACTTCATTTGAGGTCTACCCTTGATGCAAAACACATCATCTATGTCACAACACCAGCAGATAAAATATTTGCTAAACTGTTGGTTGTCAACATAGGCCATATAACTGTGTGCACATGAGCGGCGAGGGGACAGAATCAGCTTGTGTAAAAGCAACTTAACAGATGAAGATCCAATCAGCCGATAAACGAACGTGTGCTCGTTCATCGGCTGTTTGTTGGCCTGTTTACACAGGGAAATGATCAGGATCGAGTATGAACGTTCATTTGCCCAATCATTAGCCAGTGTAAAAGGGCTTTTACTCAACCTCTTTTACTTGGTTCATGGTCAACCTCTGCAAAGATAAAGAATCCAAATGTACATATTAAATTAAGGCAATCCCACGTAAAGCATATTTATGCCATTCTCTATTTCTTTTCTTCTTCCAGTATATTACTTTTCCTACTTTTGCTGGCCATTAGCATCACTCTGCTTCCTTCTCAACTTCTATTTTTTGCTACTTCTCTCTTTGGCTTCTTCTTTTACTACTTTCTTTTTTTCTCTGCTAAAGTATTCTCTCTCACTCAGGTATTTTTTCTGGTTATATACTTCGGACCAGATTACCTTTCCTATATTCTTCACAGAGTTCCTGTTTTTTTAATTTTTTTTCTTCCTTTCTAAGCCCTGTTGGTAGTTGCTGGATCACAATATTTTTAATAATATTCTAATAATAGCAATACCAGATTAATCTCCGGAGCCTACATGCACAAAATGTCCTCTGGTAAAGTTTTATTGAGCCAGTGTAAATATAACAAACCATGGACAGCACTCCATCGATATGAGAACTTTTGCCACAGAGCGTTGAGTGGAGTACAAATAAATATTCATCTATTGGCGTTTACACCACTGGGAAACATCACATGTATATAAGTAGTGAGTGAACAAAATATAATGTAGCTCTTACCCTGTTAACAGATGCTCTATCTTATGGCCACCCTTAGACATAGTGTTGGTGACTGATTGACAGGTGTGTTCTGCACATCAATCAAGGGCGTACGTATTAGTGAGGCAGACCATGCAATTGTTATAGGGCGCTTAGGGAGGCTGGTCCCATCTCCTTTGCTACTGGATAGCGAGAACCTGTGCAAGACTCCCCCTCCAGAAGAATCTTATTGTTAGCAAGCAATGGGATGTGGAGGGTAAAACAAACACTAGTCCCTTCTGTTCTTATTGGTGAATCCTAACACCATAATGGGGGGCTCTTTTTTTATATTTGCTGTGCGAGCCCCTCTCTTCTATGTATGCCACTTACATTGATGCGGTTACCTAGAGAATTCCCATTACCCTTGTGAGAGCAGGAGACATTCATTTTGTAATAGACAGTTTTTATTTACTAAAATGCTTTCCACATTCATTTTCTTTCTAAAATCAAGAACTTCACCACTTAAATAAAACACTAATTTATGAGTGGACAGGAATGTTCTGCTTTTTTACAGAGTGTTTGAAACATTACTTCGCTTTGAGCAATTACTTTTTGTTAGCAGGGTCCACCAATGATAAGCGGATCATAGAGTGTCCTGCTGCTGTGGCCTGCGAAGACCACCAGCAATTAGCTGTAATCTGTGGGGGGAGTCAAGCAGCACGTGTTCAGCACCACCACAGGGGAAATTAAGCATTACATGGTGCCCATTGTAGTTAATAGCCTGGCCACTTGCTCCTCGGCTAATCTGCTTGTTTACGTGGCCAATAAAATGGTCAGTAGTCGGCAGCACATCTCCCTGTGTAATCGAAATGTATGGGGACAAACGATTGTAGTAATGATCGCTCATCCCCATATGTAAGCAATCATTGCTCCTTGTGAAAAGAGCAAACAATCGCCGATCAACGAGCTGTCTTGTCGATCAGAGCTCGTTTTTACAGCCCAAATTGTGCCGTGTAATAGGACACTTTAAGTGGAAGACATTTTTTGCAGTCACTCTCCACTCCACTGGTTAATAAACAAGAGTCCTGAAGGGAGGACCCCTCTTAATTAACCCAGAATTGTCTACTAGGGTATTTGATAATAGGTTTTCTAAAGAAGACATCTCCTTTATGGAACACATTTTTAATAACTTAGAAAATGTCAATCTATATCTCTATTCATGTTTCATGTTTGTTGTACAATAAGTTTTATTTGTGGAAATTGGTGAATGCAAACATTTTCCACATTCCATAGCACAACAGGGTTACATTCTTATAAAACAAGGACATTGTACACAAATTGTGAGTTTATATAACATATTCCTTCAATGTTAATACTAAAACTGTACTGTAATTGAAGCATATAATTCTGTCACGACTTTAGTTTTGATGGTGATGGATTATAGAGTATGCAGACAATTATTCTGTGTTTTTGAATAAATGTCCTTGTTTTTATCTGTTTTGTCTGTACATCAGGAGCTTTTCGCTCCAGTTAGGGACTCGCAAGTCTGGGGATCCTTGTCGTGGATTGCGAGCTTGCGTCCTTTTGGCCAAAATGATCACTAATACCCCAGGTATTTTTCATTATTACTTATATTCGCTTCTTTTGGACACAGCCAGGTCTTTGATGCTGGGAGAGCATGGTGTGTTGTTGTTTGGCCTAGCAAGCAGGGTAGCCCGCTCTATGAATTATCAAGGCGTCACAAATAGGCTTCTACCTGGCTAGTGACGTTGCGCCTCATGACTTACACACTATTCCTCCATGTTTCACACACTTGTATCCCATTATTCATTTATTTTTTAGGCACTTCACTCATTACTGCCCCCTATATTTCACTCACATTATTACACTTGCACATACACTATTCATTTATTATTTCTTACTACACATCCCATGCACCACATACCACTCCCCTCAAGACTAGTGGGAGTGACTATTATTATTTTAAGCACCTGCTCACTCGCCTTCATCAGCGTTCCAGACCTGGCTGTGTCCATTTGTAAGTATGGCCTTTTTCGGTGTTTTTGAATAAATGTCCTTGTTTTCATCTGTTTTGTCTGTACATCAGGAGCTTTTCGCTCCAGTTAGGGACTCGCAAGTCTGGGGATCCTTGTCGTGGATTGCGAGCTTGCGTCCTTTTGGCCAAAATGATCACTAATACCCCAGGTATTTTTCATTATTACTTATATTCGCTTCTTTTGGACACAGCCAGGTCTTTGATGCTGGGAGAGCATGGTGTGTTGTTGTTTGGCCTAGCAAGCAGGGTAGCCCGCTCTATGAATTATCAAGGCGTCACAAATAGGCTTCTACCTGGCTAGTGACGTTGCGCCTCATGACTTACACACTATTCCTCCATGTTTCACACACTTGTATCCCATTATTCATTTATTTTTTAGGCACTTCACTCATTACTGCCCCCTATATTTCACTCACATTATTACACTTGCACATACACTATTCATTTATTATTTCTTACTACACATCCCATGCACCACATACCACTCCCCTCAAGACTAGTGGGAGTGGCTATTATTATTTAAAGCACCTGCTCACTCGCCTTCATCAGCGTTCCAGACCTGGCTGTGTCCATTTGTAAGTATGGCCTTTTTCGGTGTTTTTGAATAAATGTCCTTGTTTTTATCTGTTTTGTCTGTACATCAGGAGCTTTTCGCTCCAGTTAGGGACTCGCAAGTCTGGGGATCCTTGTCGTGGATTGCGAGCTTGCGTCCTTTTGGCCAAAATGATCACTAATACCCCAGGTATTTTTCATTATTACTTATATTCGCTTCTTTTGGACACAGCCAGGTCTTTGATGCTGGGAGAGCATGGTGTGTTGTTGTTTGGCCTAGCAAGCAGGGTAGCCCGCTCTATGAATTATCAAGGCGTCACAAATAGGCTTCTACCTGGCTAGTGACGTTGCGCCTCATGACTTACACACTATTCCTCCATGTTTCACACACTTGTATCCCATTATTCATTTATTTTTTAGGCACTTCACTCATTACTGCCCCCTATATTTCACTCACATTATTACACTTGCACATACACTATTCATTTATTATTTCTTACTACACATCCCATGCACCACATACCACTCCCCTCAAGACTAGTGGGAGTGGCTATTATTATTTAAAGCACCTGCTCACTCGCCTTCATCAGCGTTCCAGACCTGGCTGTGTCCATTTGTAAGTATGGCCTTTTTCGGTGTTTTTGAATAAATGTCCTTGTTTTTATCTGTTTTGTCTGTACATCAGGAGCTTTTCGCTCCAGTTAGGGACTCGCAAGTCTGGGGATCCTTGTCGTGGATTGCGAGCTTGCGTCCTTTTGGCCAAAATGATCACTAATACCCCAGGTATTTTTCATTATTACTTATATTCGCTTCTTTTGGACACAGCCAGGTCTTTGATGCTGGGAGAGCATGGTGTGTTGTTGTTTGGCCTAGCAAGCAGGGTAGCCCGCTCTATGAATTATCAAGGCGTCACAAATAGGCTTCTACCTGGCTAGTGACGTTGCGCCTCATGACTTACACACTATTCCTCCATGTTTCACACACTTGTATCCCATTATTCATTTATTTTTTAGGCACTTCACTCATTACTGCCCCCTATATTTCACTCACATTATTACACTTGCACATACACTATTCATTTATTATTTCTTACTACACATCCCATGCACCACATACCACTCCCCTCAAGACTAGTGGGAGTGGCTATTATTATTTAAAGCACCTGCTCACTCGCCTTCATCAGCGTTCCAGACCTGGCTGTGTCCATTTGTAAGTATGGCCTTTTTCGGTGTTTTTGAATAAATGTCCTTGTTTTTATCTGTTTTGTCTGTACATCAGGAGCTTTTCGCTCCAGTTAGGGACTCGCAAGTCTGGGGATCCTTGTCGTGGATTGCGAGCTTGCGTCCTTTTGGCCAAAATGATCACTAATACCCCAGGTATTTTTCATTATTACTTATATTCGCTTCTTTTGGACACAGCCAGGTCTTTGATGCTGGGAGAGCATGGTGTGTTGTTGTTTGGCCTAGCAAGCAGGGTAGCCCGCTCTATGAATTATCAAGGCGTCACAAATAGGCTTCTACCTGGCTAGTGACGTTGCGCCTCATGACTTACACACTATTCCTCCATGTTTCACACACTTGTATCCCATTATTCATTTATTTTTTAGGCACTTCACTCATTACTGCCCCCTATATTTCACTCACATTATTACACTTGCACATACACTATTCATTTATTATTTCTTACTACACATCCCATGCACCACATACCACTCCCCTCAAGACTAGTGGGAGTGGCTATTATTATTTAAAGCACCTGCTCACTCGCCTTCATCAGCGTTCCAGACCTGGCTGTGTCCATTTGTAAGTATGGCCTTTTTCGGTGTTTTTGAATAAATGTCCTTGTTTTTATCTGTTTTGTCTGTACATCAGGAGCTTTTCGCTCCAGTTAGGGACTCGCAAGTCTGGGGATCCTTGTCGTGGATTGCGAGCTTGCGTCCTTTTGGCCAAAATGATCACTAATACCCCAGGTATTTTTCATTATTACTTATATTCGCTTCTTTTGGACACAGCCAGGTCTTTGATGCTGGGAGAGCATGGTGTGTTGTTGTTTGGCCTAGCAAGCAGGGTAGCCCGCTCTATGAATTATCAAGGCGTCACAAATAGGCTTCTACCTGGCTAGTGACGTTGCGCCTCATGACTTACACACTATTCCTCCATGTTTCACACACTTGTATCCCATTATTCATTTATTTTTTAGGCACTTCACTCATTACTGCCCCCTATATTTCACTCACATTATTACACTTGCACATACACTATTCATTTATTATTTCTTACTACACATCCCATGCACCACATACCACTCCCCTCAAGACTAGTGGGAGTGGCTATTATTATTTAAAGCAGCTGCTCACTCGCCTTCATCAGCGTTCCAGACCTGGCTGTGTCCATTTGTAAGTATGGCCTTTTTCGGTGTTTTTGAATAAATGTCCTTGTTTTTATCTGTTTTGTCTGTACATCAGGAGCTTTTCGCTCCAGTTAGGGACTCGCAAGTCTGGGGATCCTTGTCGTGGATTGCGAGCTTGCGTCCTTTTGGCCAAAATGATCACTAATACCCCAGGTATTTTTCATTATTACTTATATTCGCTTCTTTTGGACACAGCCAGGTCTTTGATGCTGGGAGAGCATGGTGTGTTGTTGTTTGGCCTAGCAAGCAGGGTAGCCCGCTCTATGAATTATCAAGGCGTCACAAATAGGCTTCTACCTGGCTAGTGACGTTGCGCCTCATGACTTACACACTATTCCTCCATGTTTCACACACTTGTATCCCATTATTCATTTATTTTTTAGGCACTTCACTCATTACTGCCCCCTATAGTTCACTCACATTATTACACTTGCACATACACTATTCATTTATTATTTCTTACTACACATCCCATGCACCACATACCACTCCCCTCAAGACTAGTGGGAGTGGCTATTATTATTTAAAGCACCTGCTCACTCGCCTTCATCAGCGTTCCAGACCTGGCTGTGTCCATTTGTAAGTATGGCCTTTTTCGGTGTTTTTGAATAAATGTCCTTGTTTTTATCTGTTTTGTCTGTACATCAGGAGCTTTTCGCTCCAGTTAGGGACTCGCAAGTCTGGGGATCCTTGTCGTGGATTGCGAGCTTGCGTCCTTTTGGCCAAAATGATCACTAATACCCCAGGTATTTTTCATTATTACTTATATTCGCTTCTTTTGGACACAGCCAGGTCTTTGATGCTGGGAGAGCATGGTGTGTTGTTGTTTGGCCTAGCAAGCAGGGTAGCCCGCTCTATGAATTATCAAGGCGTCACAAATAGGCTTCTACCTGGCTAGTGACGTTGCGCCTCATGACTTACACACTATTCCTCCATGTTTCACACACTTGTATCCCATTATTCATTTATTTTTTAGGCACTTCACTCATTACTGCCCCCTATAGTTCACTCACATTATTACACTTGCACATACACTATTCATTTATTATTTCTTACTACACATCCCATGCACCACATACCACTCCCCTCAAGACTAGTGGGAGTGGCTATTATTATTTAAAGCACCTGCTCACTCGCCTTCATCAGCGTTCCAGACCTGGCTGTGTCCATTTGTAAGTATGGCCTTTTTCGGTGTTTTTGAATAAATGTCCTTGTTTTTATCTGTTTTGTCTTTACATCAGGAGCTTTTCGCTCCAGTTAGGGACTCGCAAGTCTGGGGATCCTTGTCGTGGATTGCGAGCTTGCGTCCTTTTGGCCAAAATGATCACTAATACCCCAGGTATTTTTCATTATTACTTATATTCGCTTCTTTTGGACACAGCCAGGTCTTTGATGCTGGGAGAGCATGGTGTGTTGTTGTTTGGCCTAGCAAGCAGGGTAGCCCGCTCTATGAATTATCAAGGCGTCACAAATAGGCTTCTACCTGGCTAGTGACGTTGCGCCTCATGACTTACACACTATTCCTCCATGTTTCACACACTTGTATCCCATTATTCATTTATTTTTTAGGCACTTCACTCATTACTGCCCCCTATATTTCACTCACATTATTACACTTGCACATACACTATTCATTTATTATTTCTTACTACACATCCCATGCACCACATACCACTCCCCTCAAGACTAGTGGGAGTGGCTATTATTATTTAAAGCACCTGCTCACTCGCCTTCATCAGCGTTCCAGACCTGGCTGTGTCCATTTGTAAGTATGGCCTTTTTCGGTGTTTTTGAATAAATGTCCTTGTTTTTATCTGTTTTGTCTGTACATCAGGAGCTTTTCGCTCCATTTAGGGACTCGCAAGTCTGGGGATCCTTGTCGTGGATTGCGAGCTTGCGTCCTTTTGGCCAAAATGATCACTAATACCCCAGGTATTTTTCATTATTACTTATATTCGCTTCTTTTGGACACAGCCAGGTCTTTGATGCTGGGAGAGCATGGTGTGTTGTTGTTTGGCCTAGCAAGCAGGGTAGCCCGCTCTATGAATTATCAAGGCGTCACAAATAGGCTTCTACCTGGCTAGTGACGTTGCGCCTCATGACTTACACACTATTCCTCCATGTTTCACACACTTGTATCCCATTATTCATTTATTTTTTAGGCACTTCACTCATTACTGCCCCCTATATTTCACTCACATTATTACACTTGCACATACACTATTCATTTATTATTTCTTACTACACATCCCATGCACCACATACCACTCCCCTCAAGACTAGTGGGAGTGGCTATTATTATTTAAAGCACCTGCTCACTCGCCTTCATCAGCGTTCCAGACCTGGCTGTGTCCATTTGTAAGTATGGCCTTTTTCGGTGTTTTTGAATAAATGTCCTTGTTTTTATCTGTTTTGTCTGTACATCAGGAGCTTTTCGCTCCAGTTAGGGACTCGCAAGTCTGGGGATCCTTGTCGTGGATTGCGAGCTTGCGTCCTTTTGGCCAAAATGATCACTAATACCCCAGGTATTTTTCATTATTACTTATATTCGCTTCTTTTGGACACAGCCAGGTCTTTGATGCTGGGAGAGCATGGTGTGTTGTTGTTTGGCCTAGCAAGCAGGGTAGCCCGCTCTATGAATTATCAAGGCGTCACAAATAGGCTTCTACCTGGCTAGTGACGTTGCGCCTCATGACTTACACACTATTCCTCCATGTTTCACACACTTGTATCCCATTATTCATTTATTTTTTAGGCACTTCACTCATTACTGCCCCCTATATTTCACTCACATTATTACACTTGCACATACACTATTCATTTATTATTTCTTACTACACATCCCATGCACCACATACCACTCCCCTCAAGACTAGTGGGAGTGGCTATTATTATTTAAAGCACCTGCTCACTCGCCTTCATCAGCGTTCCAGACCTGGCTGTGTCCATTTGTAAGTATGGCCTTTTTCGGTGTTTTTGAATAAATGTCCTTGTTTTTATCTGTTTTGTCTGTACATCAGGAGCTTTTCGCTCCAGTTAGGGACTCGCAAGTCTGGGGATCCTTGTCGTGGATTGCGAGCTTGCGTCCTTTTGGCCAAAATGATCACTAATACCCCAGGTATTTTTCATTATTACTTATATTCGCTTCTTTTGGACACAGCCAGGTCTTTGATGCTGGGAGAGCATGGTGTGTTGTTGTTTGGCCTAGCAAGCAGGGTAGCCCGCTCTATGAATTATCAAGGCGTCACAAATAGGCTTCTACCTGGCTAGTGACGTTGCGCCTCATGACTTACACACTATTCCTCCATGTTTCACACACTTGTATCCCATTATTCATTTATTTTTTAGGCACTTCACTCATTACTGCCCCCTATATTTCACTCACATTATTACACTTGCACATACACTATTCATTTATTATTTCTTACTACACATCCCATGCACCACATACCACTCCCCTCAAGACTAGTGGGAGTGGCTATTATTATTTAAAGCACCTGCTCACTCGCCTTCATCAGCGTTCCAGACCTGGCTGTGTCCATTTGTAAGTATGGCCTTTTTCGGTGTTTTTGAATAATTATTCTGAACGTTTAAAAATTATGTGTGTTTTTCTTAAATCGCTGTGTTAAATTATGTGTGTTTTTCTTAAATACAAATAATATCATTAAACAAATCAATGGTTGGAAAAGCACATGTAATATTTTAGTAGCTGTAGGTGAGAATCCTGTAAAAACGTCATACCAGTGATGGGCACTAGCATCTTTAATTGCTGATGACAAATGTATCACTTCCCTATCTGCTATTGTAGCCAATATTTTCACCCTACTTAGAGTTACATTATGGGCTTGGATTAGTTTTTCAACTTCTCCTGATCGTTGTAACACCTTTTTCAATTCGTCTAAAGATAAACTAAAATTTCCATAGGGCAAAGGTTCAGGTACCCATATAGTGGACATTATTTCTTCTAAAGTAGGCAGGAACACTATAGTTTGGTTCCCCCAAGTCAAATGCGTCACATTGTATAGACATCCTGAAAATGGTCCTGTGAGTTTAAACTGGTTAAGGGTCTGCTTGTTGTTAGTTATTAAACATACATGCTGTGGACCTACTTCAATATAAACCTGTAGGTTAGCTTCTGGGATTATAGTGAGTGCGCATACATTATCCTGGTGCTGCATTAGACAGGGTTCATATATGCCTGACTGTTGATTACATACATATCCTTGCTCTGTTAATTGGCACAAATCTATATTCCTTGTCTTATTTTGAGAATCTATGTGTGTTCCTTTCATTTCCGGCATCCAATATTGTCCTAATAATGTCACCGGATCAATCATTACCATTGGCATAACAATAAATTTGCATAATAGAGTAGGATTTTTCACATTAAATGCTATTAGTCCTCCTGCACACCATTTAGGTATACACTCAGTATACTCAGGCTGTAACAATAACCACATATCATTTCTCTTTCCTATGGGCAGAATGTCTGTCCATTGCCTAACATGACTACTAAACAATTTATTCTTAAAATTATTCATCTGTTCTTGTTGCCACATCGTTTTAAGCGTACATACTGTCCAATTTACAAAAGTTGATACATTCTGTAATGTTCTATATTCGGTTAGCATACTTTCATTAAAAACATTTAGAAACAGTTCATCTATAGCTAACCCTTTTTGCTGTAAGTCAAAGGTAGTAGGTAACCATGACGCACCTATCCTTAATGCAGTAGATGTGTCATCTCCCACTGAGTTTAATTTGTTCATAACTGTTTCTAACTGTATCCCATTCAATACTCCTAATCCCGTTCCTACCCCTCCTAATAGCGTGTCATACCATTCTCTTTTTTGTCTATCACAGCTGGGGGATTCAGGGAAGGAAATATTGAAGTGTACATTCTTTTTCTGCTGTTGGGTTACAGCGCTCTTACAAGTGTGTGGGATTCTTTCCAGACTTTGTACTGTTATATGTGGCTTAAAACTATCTCTTAAAATTGTTATCAAGAATACAAAATATATTCTATTTCTTATTTCGCTATTATTCATACATAATATCATCCCATCAGTTTCTTTTATTACAATCGTAGAGTTGAGCCTCTCCTTGTTGCATCTTTCATAAGTCTTATTTATCATTTCATTTCTATTTTTACTGGTTGTATATTTCTGTAGATACTGTAAATCTGGTTCATAACAACAAAGCAACAGCCCCGACGTCTCTTCTTGTATGCTAATGTTGGCTGTTTTGTCTATGTGAAGGTACACAGTCCCTCCATGTGGTCCTTTTTTCCAAGTCCCTTCGGTTGTAGTCACATTTGTAGTATAACACGGGACATTGGCCTTACAGGTGTAGTTACCCTGCTTTCTATCCACTGTGGCATTCGCCCACCCTGTCCTGAACTGTTCCAGTGATTCTGTACTGATTACGTGTACAGGAGTAGCAGTTCTGCCTTTTTGTATAAGAGCACACGCAACAACCGCTGCAACAACCGCAAAGATCTTCATTCTTCTGGCTGAAGAACCTTTTTACAATGACTGGCGTGAATCCAGCTTGCCTTTCCTTCGAGCTTCACTGAGGTGCTTGTTGTGAGTAGGACTTGAAACGGTCCGTCAAATCTTGGGTCTAGACTTTTCCTCATGTGTCTCTTAACGACCACCCAATCTCCCGGTTCTAACTTATGCGTCCCTTCAACTGAATCAGGATCTGGAATGGAAGCAAAGACTTGTGCATGCACCTTGGTCAATTGTTTGTTCAGCGTTGATACATAATCTGTTAGTCTACCATACTGCATTTGGAGCACCTGTGGAAAATAACATCCTAATCTGGGAGCCGATCCAAATAAGATCTCATATGGGCTGAGACCTGTTCTTTTTGTTGGAGTGTATCTTACTGAGAACAAGGCTAATGGTAGACACTCGGTCCATGGTTTCCCGGTTTCTACCATTGCTTTTTGGATTTTCAATTTGAGAGTCCCATTTAGTCTCTCAACCTTCCCACTGCTCTGTGGATGGTATGGTGTATGTAGGGCTTGACTTATGCCTAGAGCTGACAACACATGGTTCATGATTTCACCCGTAAAATGAGTTCCTCTGTCGCTCTCGATCACCTCTGGAACTCCATATCTGCACACCACCTCGTTGATCAGTTTCTTTGCTGTGGCTACGGCTGTAGCTTTGGTTACTGGAAATGCTTCTGGCCATCCTGAAAAGAGATCAATACAAACAAGCACATACTCATAGGTACCGACTTTTGGTAATTGGATATAGTCTATCTGTAGTCTCTGGAATGGGTAAATTGGCTTTGGGGTGTGTTTTTGTGGCACTTTCACTGTTCTCCCCACGTTATTGGTGGCACATACCATACACCCTTGTACAAACGTACTCGCTACAGTGCTAAACACTGGAGCATACCAGGTTTTGTTAACCAAGTCCATCATTGCTGTTTTTGACTAGTGTGTCTGTCCATGCGTTACCTTTTGTCTCTGGTGAACTCACCTTAGTGTGAGCTTTAATTTTTACTACTGCTACTTCTGTGGGTAACATCAGGGTCTCCATCAAGTATTTTACAAAGTCTGCATTCTTTACAGGTGTACCTGCAGAGGTCAAAAACTGTCTAGCCTTCCATATAGGGCCATAGTCATGTGCAATGCCAAAAGCATATCGAGAGTCAGTGTATATATTTGCTGGCTTTCCTTCTGCATGTTGGCATGCTGCTGCCAGGGCCTTAAGCTCCGCTTCTTGTGCTGAGCGGGACGCTGGTAAGGAGGCTGCTTCTAGGACTACATCTTCGGTGGTTACTGCATATCCTGTAAGAAAAGATCCTTCTACAAAATACCTTGAACCATCCACAAAGAGTATTAGGTCTGGGTTTTGGAGTGGGGTATTTTTTACATGTGCAAACCCCACTGTTTTCTGGGCCATAAGGGCCATACAATCATGTTCATCAGTTTCAGGCAAAAATTGGGACCATACTTTACCTACGTCTTCTCCCCCTTGCTCCAAAGGCAGTAAGGTAGCTGGGTTCAATGTAGTACAGCGGTGTAAAGTAACCTGCTCAGGAAGAAGAAGTGCACAGGTTAATCTCAAATGTCTTGCTGTTGACAAGTGCTTCGGCTGTACTTGAGTAAGAATAGCAGTAATATCATGTGATTCAAAAACTTGGACTGGAAATGCCAGGACCAAATCTGAGGCCTTGTTTAACATTGAATTTACAGCAATGATAGCTCTCACACATGATGGGGAACCTCGGGCCACGGGGTCTAGTCTAGCTGAATAATATGCTACCGGGCGCTCCTGTGGTCCATGACTGTAGCGCTATAGATTCCCATTTTGGTATGTATGAGCTGCACTAAGTCTTCCCATGTTGCTGAATACATTTTCTGAATTTGTTCTATATATCTCCAAAAAGGGACAGGCTCTGTCTCCGGGTCGGGGGCTTTCTGAACTAAAGTCAACGCATCCCTAGGGTTCCATGGCTTATATTTATGTTCCTTATCTTTATTAAAATTCTTGTCAGATTCAGTCGCAAACAGGTCTGTCAACACTTGTAACCTTTTTCCCACGTTTTCTAATGCTTGCGTCGTATCTTTTGACTCGGGAAGCTTCCTTGCTGCTTCTGCCTGATCCATATTACGCTGATGTCTTTCCCTTTCCTCTTTCTCTTCTGCCTCCTCTTTTTCCCTTTTCTTTCTATACGCTCTAGTTTCTACTCTTTCATCTGTTGAGCCCTCGGCTCCTCCTGTTACTGGGGTTATTCCTGCCAACTCTACAGGGGCCAACCCTATTGTTTGTTTATATGGTTCTGGTACTTGTTGAGGTGAGGGGGCAAAGGGGTTTGTGCTACTCATTTTTGGTACCACTGGATATATCCCTAGGGGATTTTGCCCTCCTGGTCTTGCTGCCCCACATGCAAAACTAGTATCCCTCCATGCTTGATTCTGCTGACCACACACTCTACACGTCCATCCCCCTGGTCCCTGCGTCGTGACTACCCCATACCCCGGTGGGCTACTTGCTTTTTCCTTTCCTTGTTTACCACCTTCATTATAACAAGTGTAGTAAAACTTATCTTTACATTCTGTTTCCCTGAAACCTCCTCGTACTACTTCTTCTGACACTTTTCTCCATGCTTCTGCTTTCCCCTGTAACTTTTTATCTTTCAACCATCCACGTTTTGTGTCACAACATTCATTCCATTTTTCCGGATCTAATCTTCCCGCTTTTCCCATTCCACATGCCTTCATTAACTGATTCGTTCCTTCTGTCACATCCTTTCCCTCTCTTTCCGCCACTACCTGTTTGGCTGTTAGTCCTTGTGGGTGCTCATCTCGTAATAGGGACACCAAGTTCCCCATTGTTGCCTAGTTATAAGTGGTCGCCTATGGGCAGACCCTAAGTTATGTAGGGGGTAATTTTCCTGATAGGTGAATTCCTTTCTCACCTATTTGAGACAGTTACTTATCCCCTCGAAACTTCTTTTTAAATAGGGTAACCAAGTTTCCCATCTTGTGACTGTAAGTGGTGGCCTTAGGCACACCCGTATTTTGTTACAGATTTTAGCTACTGACAGATTAATTCTATTCTCATCTATTTTAGACAGTTTCTAGTTTCCGTACTTACTTATTTTGTTACAGATTTTAGCTACTGACAGATGACTTCTATTCTCATCTATTTTAGACAGTTTCTAGTTTCCGTACTTACTTTCTACTCTGGCCAGAGAATCTTCCTTTTACAGTCCTTTTATAACTAGCTTACTTTCTTCGTCTGAGACACCACTCGAGTACGTGCCCTCCGCACCATAAGAGTAATATGACAAATATTCCTAATCCAAATAACAAGGCAAACGTAAAATCAAGCTGTTCATTTGACATGCCGGTTTATCGGACTGCAGAAAATTCTGGAATTTTGAGCTGAAAATCAGCGCATGATTATCCCCGCAAGTACTCCAATCGTGTACACACGTTCTCGGTATTTTGCCGGATTATTGGACTGCACAAAATTTTCGATTTCCGGGCTAAAATTTACCCTATCATAATCCCCGTAGTCACCTGAAGCATGTACACATGTTTCTGGTAATTTGCCGGATTATCGGAATTTTTTTCCAAAAACAATTTCCTTATTCTAAAATGCATTTGTGACACAAAACTGGGTTTCTACAACATTCATACAAATACTGTCATGGAGATCAGGCACTTTATCCTGAGGGTAGGATTTATTTTAGACTTGACCAGATTTTTACACTAAAAATACCCTCATGTGGCCCCTCTATTCCTTAGGAGTACTACCGGGAAGGTGACCTACCAGACAGGAAGGTGCAGAGCAGCGTTTGTAAGAATTAAGTCTTCTTACCTTGCTGCAGCAGTGGTCTGCACGTTCCTTCGTCCGGGAGGTTGCCACTCTAGTCCCGGGAGATCCCCTGGGTGGGGTGCCGTCCTTCTGGTCAAGTCTTTGTTCGGGCACCAATTTCTGTTATCGCAACTTGGGTCACGTTATGCCTTGATCTCCATGCAGGTTCAAATCGATAGGTAGGACGAGCTGCTCGGAGAAGTAACAGATACACTGAGACGTTTCTCAAGGTAAAACACTTCTAATTTATTGAACTACAGACGTTCATACTTATAGCATCAGACGAACAAAGAACATTCCATAACATATGAGTCATCTGTATATTCTAGCCTTACAGCTTCCTTTCCCATAGAAGCTCATTGGTGGAGCACCAGGTATTCCCTTATGTTTCCTTTATGCTTAGGGGGGTGGTCAAGCGATTGACCTCCATCTGTTTGCAATTTCAAGGGACAGCAGAGCATCTGCAAACTATTTCCTCTCTTAACCTTTCTAAAATACCTTTACATTGCAACACATGTTCTCCTTTATAACATTTCACTCCTTATGGTTCCAAATACATTATATATGTATATTTATACCATAACAGTACGTAACCAAGATTTTTGGTTAACTTTGCCTAATAGGATTCAGTGAATATTGTTTATCCACACAAAAATCCACAATAGGATTTAATTGTGGATTTATTTTTCCCCATTGAATTCAATTGGGAAAATCCACAAAAAATCCGTGCTCATTCCGCTTTTGATATTAACATGCTGCAGATTTTAAAATCCGCACCAATTCAATTTCCGACAGAATAATAGCCCAGCATGTAGATGATATTTTTTGATATTTTATCCACATGGCTGGTACTGTAATCTGTTATCTATTGCGGATTTTCCATGCACCAAGTCGCACAGAAAATCTGCAGCATTTCCACTACATGTGAATTCAGAGTCATTGTCTTTTATCAGTAAGTTATGTATTCTCAAAGTAAAGGCCCTTTTACACTGGGCAAATATGGGGCAGACAAGCGTTTATAGCTCAAACACTCGTTCATCTACTGATCGTATAGTTTTAAAAACTGAAATATTATCATTTTAAACAGGGAGAAGCGCTGCCGACATGATAATAATGTATGAGGATGAGCGATCGTAGTAAAAAGCGCTCATCCCCATACGTAGCATCTTACGACAGGAGCAAACGCGCCAATCAACGAGCTGTCTCGTTGATCGGCGCTCGTTGCACCTGCCAATATTGGCCGGTGTAATAGGGCCTTAAGACCAAAATGTGACTGTTGTCTGAACATTGGTGTTAACTTTACTTGTCAATACTGATAAACACACCAATGCCTTTCTATATAGTTTTATTGATCGTGCCCTGCGAAAGTATTCACCCTTTTGGTGTTTTTTGGGTTTTGTTTCATTACAACCTTGAATTAAAAGGGATTTCTGGGGGGTTTGTAACATTTGGCTTACACAACATGCCTACCACTGTGCAAAATATTTTTTACTGTGACACAAACAATAATTAAGACAAAAAATAGAGAACTTTTAAGTGCATAAGTATTCATCCCATGAAAGTCAACACTTAGTGGAGCCACATTTTGCTGCAAATACAGATGCAAGTCACTTGGATTATTTCTCTATTAGCTTAGCACGTCTAGACACTGGGACTTTTGCCCATTCTTCTAGGCAAAATTTCACCAACTACTTCAGCCACACATTCACAATAGGATTGAGGTCTGGGCTTTCACTAGGCCATTCTAAGGCTCCTTTCACGCGACAGGGTCCGAGTGTCGGGTGATAAAAACGTCCGTTTTGGTCCGTTTTTCTCAGCCGTTTTTCATCCGTTCTGTTTTTGTTCCAGGCCGTGTTTCTGTTTTTAACAGCAGATTTTGACCCGTTTTGCATCCACTTTTTTCCCTGTCTGTTTTAAAAACGAATGAAGTTCATGTGTAAATTTTTTGCCACACAATTCCCTCTGTAGATAATACCACACACTGCCCTCTGTCGGTAATGCCCACTGCCCCTCTAGGTAATGCCACACAGCCCCTTGTAGGTAATGCCACACAGCCCCCTGTAGGTAGTGCCACACCCCCCTGTAGGTAATGCACACAGCCCCCTCTAGGTAGTGCCACACAGCCCCCTGTAGGTAATGCCACACAGCCCCCTGTAGGTAATGCCGCACAGTCCCGTGTAGGTAATGCCCCACAGTCCTCTGCAGGTAATGCCACACAGCCCCCTGGTAGGTAATGCCACACAGCCCCCTGTAGGTAATGCCACACGGCCCTCTGCAGGTAATGCCACACAGCCCCCTGGTAGGTAATGCCACACAGCCCCCTGGCTGGTAATGGCACCCCCTACCTTTCTCTAGATAGAACCACCGTTCCAGGAGAAGTCCATGACTTCAATGTCCATATATGGACAGTAAAGTCAGGGACTTCTCCTGTAGCGGAAACGCCGGCCACAGCACCGGGAATCTCGCTTCATAAGTCCCTGACGTCACTGTGTCCATATATGGATAGTAAAGTCAGGGACATCTACTGGAGCGGAAACACCGGACAAAGCGCCGGGGATTCCGCTTCAGAAGTCCCTGACATCACTGTGTCCATATATGGACAGTGAAGTCAGGGACTTCTCCTGGAGTGGAAACACTGGCCACAGCGCCGGGGATCCCGCTTCAGAGGTCCCTGACGTCACTGTGTCCATATATGGACAGAAGTCAGGGACTTCTCCTGTAGTGGAAACACCTGCCACAGCGCCGGGGATTCCGCTTCAGAAGTCCCTAACATCGCTGTGTCCATATATGGACGGTGAAGTCAGGGAGATCTCCTGGAGCGGAAACAACGGCCACAGCGGCGGGGATTCCGTTTTAGATGTCCCTGATGTCACTATGTCCATATATGGACAGTGAAGTCAGGGACTTCTCCTGGAGCGTTGCCGAAGCTGTGGCCGTGGGATTGGGGATTCCGCTCCTACAGGGAGCCAAAAAATAGCCTCCTCCTCCTCACATGTGCTTCGCACTGTGAGGAGGAGGAGGAGAGAGCGAGCGACGTAAGACACGGCCGTCACTCGGAACACATTCCAGTGATGGCCGTGTATTATCCGGCCCCATAGACTTTCCCAGCCCGTCAAAAAATCGGTCATGTGAATAGCCCCATTTGGGGTCTAATGTTCCTACTGTAGGAGTGTGACAGACGTTTTTTCAACGGCTGACACACGGCCGGGAAACACTGTCGTGTGAATGGGGCCTAAGACATTTAAATGTTTACCCTTAAACCACTCCAGTGTACTTTATCAGTATGTTTATGGTCCTTGTCCTACTGGAAGGTGAACCTCGTCCCAATCTCAAATCTCTGGCAGACAAACAGGTTTTCCGTAAGAATTTACCTGTATTTACTGCCATCCATCTTTACTTCAATCCTGACTAGTTTTCCAGTCCCAGCCAATGAACAGCATCTCCACAGCTTGATGCGGCCATCACCATGTTCTTGGGGTAATGGGAAGTGTTGGTTTGTGCCACACATATCACAATAATGGACAATGATTGACAAAAAGTTACTATGATCGCTCTCCCCCTTGAATTTCCATCATATTGGCAGTGCATCTCCATGTTTACACAGGAAGTTGTGCTGCTGACAACGATAATATTTTGTGCTGCAGAAACGATTCAATTAGCCGATGTATTTGTCATGGTTTTTGCTTCATTATTTTTTTGCATGTGTTTTTTGGGCAAAAATACTAAACATATTTTCCTGTAATTTTAATCAAAGAACACCAAAACTACCTTAAACAGTAACTAAACTTTTAGACTTGTCAGAAGTTTTGATCGGTGGGGGTCTGAGCACTATAACTCTCACAGATTGCTAAAACGAAGTGGCAGAAACACTCGGGTAAGTGCTGTGCCAATTCGTCTCTGATTGTCTTTTCTCAGCTTTCCTCGGAGTGGTGTACAGGCTCAATAGAAAGTCTATGAGTTTGAGGAAAGCCGATTAAAAACAAATCGGCCGAGCACCCACCTGAGTGCTTCTGTCACTTAGTTTTAGCGATCGTGGGGGTCTTAGTGTTTGGACACCCACCGATCAAAACTTCTATGGTATTTTTGGCGTTCTTTGATTAAAATTACAAGAAAATATGTTTATAATTTTTCCCCCAAAAAAACACATGTTAATGCAAAATAAAGCAAAAACCTAGACAAAAACATCACTGACATTATTGTTATCTAGTATACTCGGTTGATGAAGGAAGTTGAGGCATAAGGGTATGTTCATACGCTGCAGATTTGATGTGTATCCGCCCAGCGGCGTAGCTAAAGGCTCATGGGCCCTGGTGCAAGAATTCAGTGTCACGGCTCAGGGTGTGGGACCCATAATGCAATGTCTATAGTTCAGAAAGGGTACCTGAGGCAATGTAGACAGTAGCGGTGGAGTCAGGCTAAGATGATGTTCCGACAGTAGACACACACCCGGCGGGGTGCGACACAATAGAGACTCCAACTCTTGAAGGCACCATAGCACGGACACAGGGTACAGGCAGCAGGAACGGGTAACACTGGGAACTGGAAAACAATAGGAGACCATTTTCAAGGACAAACTTAACCCCTTCCCTCCGCAGCCATTTTTTGGATTTTCACTTTTGTTTTTTCCTCCCGACCTTCCAAAAGCCATAACTGTTTTATTTTTTCATCAATATTGCCGTATAAGGGCTTGTTTTTTGCAGGACGAGTTGTAGATTTTCACAGCATCATTTTTGTTACCATATAATGTAGTGGGAAATGAGAAAAAAAAATATTTGTGGGGTGGAATAGGAAAAATATAGCGGTTCCTCAACCATTTGGGTGGTTTTATTTTTACGGCGTTTACCGTACGGAAAAAATGGCATGTTAACTTTATTCTGCGGGTCAATACAATTACAGTGATACCAAATATATATAGTTTTCTTTATGTTTTACTACTTTTACAAGGAAAAAACTAATTGTTAAAAATAAAATGTTAGTTTTCTCGCCACATTCTGAGAGCCATAAAGTTTTTTATTTTTCTGTCGATTTACCCGTGTGAGGGCTTATTTTTTGCGGGGCGAGCTGCAGTTTAGGTACGTGAGAATTTTGAATCACTTTTTATGTAATTTTTTGTGGGAGAAGAAGTGACCAAAAAACAGCATATATGATGTTTTTAATTTTTATTTTTCTTACGCGGTTCACCGTGCGGACTAAATAATGATATATTGTAATCGTTCAGACTTTTACAGACGCGTCGATACCAGTTATGTTAACTTTTTATTTTTTTAACATTTTGCTTCAAGGGAAAATTTGAAAAGGGTTTTTTTTTTTGAGCTTTTAGTTTATTTCTTTTTTTGTATTTGTTAAAAAAAACGTTATTTGACTGTTTCTTACTTTTTTTACTTGTCCCCCTAGGGGACTTTAACCAGCGATCGTTAGATCGCTTGCACGATATACTGCAATACTAATGTATTGCAGTATATCGCTATTCTGACAGTCTCCTATGAAGCCCTTATAAGAGTACAAAGATCGCGGACCCGGGGCGACTTCGTCAGACTCCCAGGCAGCCGTGCCGTGCCAACCAACGGGGGGGGGGCATAGGGACGTTACAGGGCGTCGCCCCACTGTTTTTTAGTAATTTAAATTCCACATTCGCTATTGAACACGGCATTTAACGGGTTAAACAAGTGCGATCACGCTTGAACGGGATCCCGCTCGTTACCCGCAAGTGTCGGCTGTAACACACAGCCGACACACTCGCTCTATGGAGTGGTCTCAGCCCGTGAGCCCGCTCCATATACCCCCACCAGGCGTGCACAGTATATATACGGCGGATGTCGGGAAGGGGTTAAGGTAACACAACAATGCTCAGGCTAGGGTCGAGAGGGCAGAGCCCCTTTTATAGTCCCAAAGCATTCTGGGCTAATTGCAGTATTCTGCAACTGTGCGCGTACTGGCCCTTTAAGGCCGTGAACGCGCGGGCGTGCGCGCCCTACGGGAGACAGTGTCCGGACTACTCGCTCGTCCATGACCGCGGACATCAGAGGGTGAGTCAGGATGACGGTCCGCAGCCATAGATGTTACAGTATCCCCCCTCTTACGCCTCCTCTTACGCCCCCTCTTCTTGGGGCCAGAGCGGGAGAGAAACTTCTTCAGGGTGCAGGAGCATTGATGTTCTCCTCTGGCTCCCAGGACCTCTCCTCTGGATCAAATCCTCTCCAATCCACCAAATAAAACGTTCTTCCTCCTCCTACTCTCTTGGAGTCCAAGATCTCCCTCACCGCGAATGTCCCTGACGATTCGCCAAGAGCCACTGCGGAACTAGGAGTCCTGTAGTAGCGGTACAGGACCACAGGCTTCAGCAAGGAGATGTGGAAGGAGTTTGGGATCTTGAGGGTGGGAGGCAGACGAAGCTTGTAAGAGATAGGATTTATTTGCAGCAGAATCTCGAGGGGTCCGAGGAACGTGGAAGCAAACTTGCAAGATGGCACCCTTTTAGTCGGATATTCTTGCAAGACAGCCAGACCTTGGTACCTGGAAGAAACTGGGGAGGTTCTCATCTTCTAGTGTCTGCCTTTCTCTTCATGCGGTCGACCGCCAGCAGAATAGAAGATCGGGTCTGATGCCATATCTGCAGAGGGTCCCTGAAAGTAGAGTCAGCTGCAGGCACCTGGGACATAGTGGAAACAGGAAGAGGTATTCGTGGGTGTTGGCCATAGACAATGAAGAATGGGCTGGAGGTGGTGGACACACTAGTATGGTTTTTATTAAGAGAACACAGCCCAAGGAAGTAGCTGCACCCAGTCATCATGCTGCCTGGAGATAAAGTGCCGTAGATAGTTCTCTATAATCTGATTAACCTTCTCGACTTGACCATTGGACTGGGGATGGTAGGCCGAGGAGAAGTCCAACTATACACCGAGGAGACCGCAGAGTGCGCTCCAGAACTTTGAGTTGAACTGAACCTCTCGATCTGAGACAATATGCAGAGGCATGCCGTGCAGATGGAAGATGTATTGGAAGAAGAGGCCGGCCAGTCGGGAAGCAGAAGGCAGACCAGTCAGTGGAACAAATTGAGCCATTTTGGAGAATCGATCCACCACCACCCAGACCACACTACATCCAGCAGAGAGAGGCAGATCTGTGACAAAGTCCATTGCAATATGTTGCCAGGGGGCATCGGGCACAGGAAGTGGCTGGAGCAGACCAGCTGGTCTGGAGTGGGCAACTTTATTTGCTGCACATGCCGTGCAGGAAGAGACAAAATCTGTGACGTCTTTGGGCAGCGTGGGCCACCAGAACTGACGTGGCAATTAGGTCTCATCAGGACGATGAAGGATTGATGCTGACGTGAAGGCCTTCTTTAAGCTCTTGAATGCGGTCTCTGCTTTTGGAGTCCACACCTTGGCATTCAAGCACTTTTTGGTGAGGGTAGGGATTGGAGCTGTCAGTGAGGAGAAGTTGGGAATGAATAGCCAGCGTCTCCCAGGAGGGAGTTGCTGCCGGGAACTCGCTCGTCCATGGCCGCGGCCGTCAGAGGTTGTCAGGATGACGGTCCGCGGCCATAGATCTTATAGTATCCCCCCTCTTACGCCCCCTCTTCTTGCGGCCAGAGACGGAGAGAAACTTCTTCACGAGGGCAGGAGCATTGATGTTCTCAGGAAAATGGTCCGCAGCCATAGACGTTACAGTCAGCTTGGGCCCCCTTACCCTACCCAACACCCCAAGACCTCTGCACGCACTTATGCCCAGCTGCCTTGCCCAACAGCCCCCATCGATACCCACACAATATAATGCCCCCCATAGCCGGCCCACACAGTATAATGCTCCCCATAGCTGCCCCCATACAGTATAATGCTCCCTGTAGCTGCCCCCATACAGTATAATACCCCCATAGCTACCCCCATACAGTATAATACCCCCATAGCTGCCCTCATACAGTATAATGCCCCCCATAGCTGCCCCACACACAGTATAAAGCCCCGATAGCTGCCCCCACACAATATAAGGCTTCCCATAGTTGCCCCCATACAATATAATGCCCCCGATAGTTGCCTCCATACAGTATAATGCCCCCATAACTGCCTACGCAGTATAATGCCCCCTTTGCAGACCCCATAAAGTATAATGTCCCTCATAACTGCCCAACACAGTATAATGCCCTCATAGCTGCTCCACACAGTATAATACCCAGATTGCAGACCCCACACATTATTTATGCTCCCCATAGTTTCCCCCATACAGTATAATGCCGCCATACAGTATAATGCCCCTCATAACTGCCCAATACAGTATAATGCCCCCCATTGCTGCCCCCCACACAGTATAATGCCCCCATAGCTGCCCCATGGGTGACTCGGCCCAGACAGGCACGATGACATCACTAAATCGTGCCTGTCTGTGCCGAGCCGCAAGTGGCTCACGGCACAGTTAATGCTGGAGCAAGGAGCCGTCAACTCCTTGCTTTCTCATTAAATTTAACTGTATCTGAGGACGCATATACAGTTGGAACTGGGACCTCGGTGAGTAGGTCACAACCCCCCGGTTGCAATGTTTTGTATCATGCAGTTTGTGGTGGGGAGAGGAGAGGGGGGCCCTGTAATTTAAAGCCCCACCCTCTCCTCTCTCCACCGCAAACACAGACAGCACAATAAAACACACATACATTACGGCCCCCTCTGCAGCTCACCTGCAGTCTTCTGTGCTCTTCCACACCTGCTCTTCCACACTGGTTGGAACGCCCCTCACGTGACGTCATGGTCACATGGTACACGTCTAAAGGAGCCCTGCCAGTAACCAGGAAGTTCCGGCGTCACGTCACATATAGAATTAGCATTAGCGCACTATGGGCCCCCCAGGTTTAGGGGCCCGGTCGCAAGTGCGACTACTGTGACCCCTATAGCTACGCCTCTGCATCCGCCTCAATTTACTGTACAATTTGTGTAGATGGGATTTTATTTTTTTCGACAATGTTTTGGGGGAAAAGGGAAAAAGTTTTTTTTCTTCGAACTGTTAATATTTTTAATATAATTAATATATGGAAAAATGTATTTAACTTTTATTATTAGTCCCTCTAGGGGACTTCAACCAGCGATCGTTGTATCGCTTGAATGGTAAACTGCCATACTATTGTATATCTCAGTATATCGCCTGAGGCAGGGTTTAATAGGATCACAAAGGTGGCAGACCTGGGGACCTTCATTAGGCCAACAGGCTGCCATGACAACCATTGACACCCTGCAATCGCATCACGGGGGGGAAGCAGGATCCTTCTTGTTGCAGTGAAGTGTCGGCTGTTTCATACAGCTGACACACGCAAGTTATTTGCGGGCTCGTGAGCCCGCTCTATACTTTCCCTCCCGGCCTCCACAGTATATATATGGCAGATGTCGGGAAGGGGTTCAAAACCTCATTTACATGTACTGGAAAAAAAATCAACACTGAAAAACAAGTATGCTGTTGATTTTCAAATCCACGGCATTCCTACGTTATGGATTATAACCGCAGATATCGTCCATTTAATGTATCAGGTGAATTCCACTGTACAATCCATTTAAGAAGTGAAAGTTTTGCTGCAAAATCACTGTGATTTCAGCTGCGGATTTGTGGCAGGATATGAGGGTGAATTTTTCCACTGCATGTGAACTCAGCCTAAGGGCTTGTCCGAACGTAGCGGAATTGCTGCTTTTTTCTCGTCCAGAATTGAGGAATGAAAAAACGCAGCAGAATACAGTAGCAGCAAAGTGGATGAGATTTAACAAATAATGAGCGGAAAAAACGCTCAGAAATGGACCTGCGGTGCAGAATTTTATTCCAGAGCATGTCAATTGTTTTGCATAATCGCTCCGTATTTTCTGCGGGTTTTCTTGAATTCAATGGGGAGGTAAAACCCTGCAACAAATAACAGTAAAAAAACACCATGCTTACCTAGGAGTCTGTGTTTCTTCCACCAAGCAGGCCTCCTGGGATGACGCTTCAACCCATGTGACCACCACTGTAGCTAATTACAGGCTGCAGCAGTCTCGTGGGATGAAACTTATTTAGTATGTTTTCCATTACTTAGAGTCCATCTTGTTTCACCAAATTTTCCATAAATCAAGTACAAGTGATGATACATTTTGTAAGGCCTTGTTCACATCTGCGTCGGAGGCTTTGTTAGGGGTCTCCGTCGTAGATCCGGCTGAGATCACCGGAGATCAGCATGCTGCACTATTGTCTCTGGTAAAACCACAGACACACTGACGGAAAGCCGGCGGAACCCATTAAAGTCAACGGAAACATTGCTTCTGGCATTACAGAATGTCACAATGCAGATGTGAACATAGCCTTAGATATCTTTTATAGCAAAATGCCTCTTTCTACACCTACACCAACTTTTCTCTTCGTCCAGCCTCTTAAAACCAATCTCTCACTTTTAATCCACTGCTAATATCCGTCCATTTTCGGCTTCACTGGGGGATCAGGCTACAACTTCTTCCCATAGAAGTCTAAGAAGAGGGGGTGGAGGAGGGCCATAGGTTCTTAATCTCAGCCTGTGCCTAACAGGAGAGCCTGAGTAAGGCCTCATGCACACGACCGTAAAAACTCCCGTTATTACGGGTCGTAATTACGACCCGTAATAACGGGCTCATAGACTTCTATTGGCGACGGGTGCCTTCCCGTTTTCTCACGGGAAGGTGCCCGTGCCGTTGAAAAAGATAGAACATGTCCTATTTCAGGCCGTAATAACGGCACGGACAGTCCATAGAAGTCTATGGAGCTCTCGTAATGACGGGTGGCTACATGTGTGCACCCGTCATTACGGCAGCGTTGCTAATCGACGTCAGTAAATAGTCACTGTTCAGGGAGCTGAAAGAGTTAACTGATCGGCAGTAACTCTTTCAGCACCCTGGACAGTGACTACCGATCAGTATAAACCTGTAAAAAATAAAAATAAAAGACTTTCATACTTACCGACAACTTCCTGCTTCCTCCAGTCCGGTCTCCCGCCCGTTGCCTTGGTGACGCGTCCCTCTCGACATCCGGCCCGACGTCCTGGATGACGTATCAGGCCATGTGACCGCTGCAGCCAATCACAGGTCACTCACAGGCTGCAGCGGTCACATGGACTGCCGCGTCATCCAGGGATGTCGGGCTGGATGTGAAGAGAGGGATGCGTCACCAAGACAACGGCCGGGTAAGTATGAATTTCTTTAACTTTTATTACAGAAAAGGCTGTCCCTTCTCTCTATCCTGCACTGATAGAGAGAAGGGGCTGCCGATTAGTGCAGTGCTATTTTGCCGCCAAAAACGTGCCCGTAAATAAGGCCTCATGCACACGACCGTATTTTTGTCCACCCGTAAATACTGGCGTAAATACGGGTCCTTGGTCACACGTATTCGACCCGCATTGCACCAGTATTTACGGACCCGTGCCCGTAAATACGGGTCCGGTGTCACCCGTACTCCACCCGTATTTACGGGCACGTTTTTGGCTGCAAAATTGCACTGCACTAATCGGCAGCCCTTCTCTCTATCAGTGCAGGATAAAGAGAAGGGACAGCCCTTTCCGTAATAAAAGTAAAATAAATTCATACTTACCCGGCCGTTGTCTTGGTGACGTGTCCCTCTCCTGACATCCAGTCCGACCTCCCTGGATGACGCGGCAGTCTATGTGACCGCTGCAGCCAGTGATTGGCCTGTGATTGGCTGCAGCGGTCACATGGACTGTAACGCCATCCCACGAGGCCGGACTGGAGGAAGAAGCAGGGAGTTCTGGGTAAGTATGAACGTCTTTTTTATTTTTACAGCTTTATCTATATTCTGATCGGTAGCCACTGTCCAGGGTGCTGAAACAGTTACTGCCGATCGTTTAACTCTTTCAGCACCCTGGACAGTGACCATTTACTGAGGTCGCCTAGCAACGCTCCCGTAATTACGGGTGCACACACGTAGTCACCCGTAATTACGGGAGCCCCATAGACTTTCATGGGCTGCCCGTGCCGTAATTACGGCCTGAAATAGGACATGTTCTATCTTTTTCAATGACACGGGCACCTTCCCTTAAGCATACGGGGAGGTACCCGTGGCCAATAAAAGTCTATAGGCCCGTAATTACGGGAGTTTTTATGGTCGTGTGCATGAGGCCTAAGAGAAAGGTAAAGACACACAGTTACAGTATTGGTGCTTGGGAGTGGTTTTAGTGCCAGACTTGGCTTCTCTGTTTCTAGAGCTGCAGCTCTGTGAGAACCATGTAGCATAAGTGTGATCTCAGATGCATTTCTGCATTCTCTAGTGGTCTCTCAATCTCACTAAGCAAAGCTTAAAATATTAAATAAATTACATCAAAGTACTCCCAAGGCTATGATCATACACTGTGCTGCAGCTATTAAAACCCCAGTAAGAGGACATGGCGTGTACCCTCTGGGGTACATGTACCAGGAGTTGAGAAGCTAGGCTCTAGATGACAGCATGTAGGACATTTAGCATGGCCGGAGAGTGTTTGTATAGTGAATAAGGGTCTACACTAGGAAAGTGGACATATTTTTATTGTACCCACCCCCCTTTGTATGCCCTTCTGTTTTTGTAACACTAGACAACTCACCATTCTAATTTTATTTCAGGAATACATCCATCTCTGTGGAGCAGGGATGATATTATTCAGTGGTTACGATGGGCAGAGGAAGAATATTCACTAAAGAAAACAGATGACAGCAAGTTTGTAATGAATGGAAGAGCGCTGTGTATTCTTACAAAGTTTGATTTTAAAGCCCGTTCTCCTAGTTCAGGTACAGAACTTTTCACTGTTTACATTCGTAATATTCGTAATATTAATAGAGATATGCTTTTGACAATATATAATTAATTTCCTTTATGTATTAATGTGAGTTTCACATTTTTATCTAGAAATCAAATAAGCCGTTATGGAATAATTTTAATTTATTCCACTTAAGCAAGAGAAAGTAGTTAAGAAATACAAAAAATATCTCCAAATTAGTCACCCTATGCTCGTGCAGGCACTATGTATGTGCACTTTATACACAATCTAAAGTAATTATGTTACCAAGACTAAAAGTACACTTCATAGTGTGAAACATGTCCGCCTACCAGAACCCTTCATAGCTCAAGCTGGTCAAAGTTTTAATGATAATCTTCAACGATACAAAAAATTATTATGAATGTTAATGATAATCGTTATGTATATTCTACTAAAAACAATCGGCTCTGACCAATGTAAATTCCCCCCACCAGTAATTGTTCGTGCTTTAAAATTATTTGATCATATAATTTATGTTACCATCATCTGCATCTGACAAAAATTTATATGGCCTTGTGGGAAAGTGCGCGTTCAAGCTGGATAGCGGCACAGTTACGACACTCTAAGCCGCAGTAGTTTAGTATAGTTTCTACAGGGCACATATCAGGCAACTCACCTCTAACTACACTCCTGGCGAGCAGCGGCAAAGCGGCGTCCGTTACGGCAGAAATTACGGTACTGTTTTCAGGAGAAAACAGCACCGTAATTTCAGCCGTAATGGCATGTGCAGGCGTCTTTCGCTGCGCCCATTACGGACGAAATTGAAGCTGCTTTTCCATGGAGTCAATGGAAGACGGGTCCAATTACGTCTCAAGAAGTGACAGGCACTTCTTTGACGCCGGCGTCTTTTTTACGTCGGCACAGAACATCGTAAACCCCATTCAAATGAATGGGCAGATATTTGCCGACGCTTTTGAGACGCATTTTCGGACGTAATTCGAGGCTAAAATGCCCGAATTACGTCCGTAAATAGGGTGTGTGAACCCAGCCGGAGTCTTTCTGGCAATACTGTCTGGCCGCTGTCATACCTTTAGAACAAAGTCTACAGGCCCCATTCAAGATGGTGCCAGCGCAACTGCCTGGAAGAGACCATACGGTCCACCCTTCAAGACTCTTCGGAGCCCAGCCACTCATTCCTAGAGGGCTCTTCTGTTAGACACAGGCAGAAATTAAGAGCCTCTGACTTTACAAATCTGCTACAGCAATCCCATGCCCTACTTGAGATGGAGCTGAACAAGACCTCAGCTAAAATTACTCATGACCTCATTAAAGAAATTAGGGAGCTGGGCACCCGCACAGATCTCCTAGAACAGTGCATGGATGAAATGGTGTGTCCCACTCCTCACTCCAGTATGACCTGCTGGTAGACCGGGATGACAACTTGCAACTCCATAACAAGCTAGAGGATTTTGAGAATATAGCCTGCCGGGACAATGTTTGTATAAGTGAACTATCCGAGCACATCGTTGATCTGCAAGCCACAATTACGGTGCTATTGCAGGAACTTTCCCATAAAATCTCAGCAGAGCGCCTTGAAATGGATAGGGTTCTTCAAGTCTTGATGGCTAAGTAAGTTGAGGGACCCTCCGTGACATCATCACAAAGTTACATTTCTACTGCACTAGGTAGGAATTGATGTTGGCGGCCCATACTGCCACTTCCCTGACTTTTCAAGGTCACACGTACCAACTAATTTCTGACCTGGCACCTTTTATCATAGCCAAGAAACGTGCTTTAAAGCCCTACTTAGAAATTATGCAGAGGAAGAACATCATGTACCAATGGATCTTCCCCTTTAAATTTACATTTATCTCCAATGACAAGGTTCGCACTGTCCTTTACCTTAAAGGGGTGAAAAAATGCTTATCACAGCTTTGTTTGGAAGGCACCACATCCAGCCTATCACCTCCTCCAGATGACCTATCCCAGAGCAGACCCAGTACCTCACAGCTTACATTCCCTACCAGCCCAGCACGCAGCTATAAGCGCTCAACCTCATTCCAGCATGTGCCTTGACTTCTTGCTGGACTTTCCACATTGTGCAGCTAAATGTAATCAGCTACTCTAGATTAGTATCACATACATTTTTTTGCTTCTCATTTGCAACATACGCCTCTTATGCTGTTGCTGATTGACATTACGAGTAATTTTTATTGATTTTCAGTTTTTTCCTCCCAAACCCCCTCTTTTTTTTTTTTTTTTTTTTTTTAGTAATTTATTCTTATTGTTATCTTTTTGCTTATACTTGCATATTGATATGTAGGCTAATACCTGTATAATGTTTTCAATGTGTTCACAGTCATTCTACATCATGATGTTTCTTTAGGCTTCTGTCCCCCTGTTCCCCTCCGTTGGTCACACCAGATAAACTTTATATTGCGCCCTTCAATTCTACAATTGCAGAGTGTTCTCTATTCCTCACCACTGCAGTGCAATGTCGTCCCTCTTTCACACACTTATCTTTCACGGAAACCCTACACCACATGGGTCGCTGATGATCCTATACTGATCGATAGTTTAATGCTGCTCTCCTCATGCCCTTAACTTTAGTATTGCACAGCGTGCAAGGCTAAAACTCACCGCACAAGAAATCCAAAAGATTCCATTATTACCATATTATCCATGTTGATGTGGTTTGCTTACAAGAGACTCATTTCTCCACATCCTCTCGCGCCTAACCATATAGTCCATGCAGTACCTGGCTATTCCCCTACCTGTTTTAGAGGCTGTACTTCCACTTGTGATGTTCTGTATACATGGAGGACTTGGAGGACTTGGAGGACTTGCACCACAGTAGCAAATTTTAGTAGCAAGATATACTACCTCATTTGTACTGTGACAGGCTAATATTTGAGAAAAATTCCCTTTGGGAAGTCCTTCTCAATAAAAATATTAAAGGGGATTCCTATGCTAAGCAGAAGCTTGCCGGCATCCTATTTGTAGCCACAAAGCAGATGATAGCAAGCTCCTGAAAGCAACCTGTCCTCTTCTTATGAGAGATTTGTTCTCGAATGCAATATTACAATGATTAACCCCTCATTCAAAGAGCTATAACTTTTTTTTATTTTTGCATAGCTGTCTAAGGCCTAAGGCCTTGTTTTTTGCGGGACAAATTGTAATTTTTAATAGCACCTTTTTGGGGTACATAGAATTTAAGGCAGGATTCAAAGAAAACAGCAATTTTTGCATTGTTTTTTTATTTAATTTTTTGGGAGGTTCACTGTGCGGGTTAAATGATGTAATAACTTTATAGTTGGGGTTGTTACGGATGCGGCGATACCAAATATGTGTAACTTTTTTTACTTTATTTTCTTTTTAAATAATAAAGCATTTTGTTAATAATAAGTGGGTTTTAATTTTTTTCTTCACTTTTTGTTTTTACTTTTTATTAAACTTTTTTTAACTTTTTTACTAGTCCCACTAGGGGACTTCACTATGCGATCCTTCGATCACATTTATAATACACTGCAATACTTCTGTATTGCAGTGTATTATGCCTGTCCGTGTAAAACGGACAGGCATCTGCTAGGCCGTGCCTCTTGCATGACCTAACAGGCATATACTACATGCAGACCTGGGGGCCCTTATTAGGCCCCTCGGCTGCCATAGAAGACACCAGCACTCTGCGATCACACTCAGGGTGCCGGTGGGATGAGAGCTCCCTCCCTCCCTCTCTTCAAAACCACTCAGTCACCCTACTACAGTCCTTCCTGAAGATATGGGACCCATAAATAGCCTACATGTCCCCTCCTTGAGAGGCCTAAATTATCTCTCACCCCTAGGAGTCCCATTAATCACCCTACCGGATCATGACTCTCCTTTAGACCGAGCATATTTTGATAATTTGCCCACCGATACCCTCCCCTAGCCCTGTCTGTCCATGTTCCGCTTTCTAGTTATCTGTGGGCCACCAGTGACAGTTTTACTATGTCTCCACTTGTGTAGCAATTGTCTTTTGTCTTCTACGTATATGCAATGCAGTTACGATCTTCTGTAGCAAAAGAGATGCCACTTTGTATTTGCTTGTATTAATGTTGTTTATTTAGAAATGTAATAAAAACAATGTTTTAAAAAAGGCATAATGTCTCCCATGATACAAAAAGATATTCCTGGTAAATATATATTTGTGTATGTTCCTTTTCCAATTAACATACTCACAAAAGCATTTGGAATACTTATCGTATCGGAAAATAATTCAATTTATAGCTTGTTTTACTTCTTCCTACATTCTCATTGTCTTCTGTCAGAGGTATGTTGAGTTGTGAAGATACACTCACAAAACAGCAGTATACCTACCAATAAACTAAATGGGTGACATTAGTCAGGTATGCCATTACATTATGACTGGCTTTTGACTACTTATGTCCAAACATTTAAAATCCATTGAGATAGCAGGAAAAGGTAGATGACAATATTCTAAGACTGTTTAAAGCCTTAACAGAACAGGGCAGATCCTTATATTTAGCTTGTATATTCTCTGTGCATTGTATAACTACCAGTGATTTAATAGCTTTAATTTGGTGAACCTCAAAAACTTTGTAAGCGGTTCTCATAGGCAGGAAGGTATAATAAGAGCATGGCCTCAAATTTCTCTATCGCCATCATGGAAATATTCGGAGCTATGACTATAACGCTAGATTCACATGAGCGTAGGATATCTCGAACGTGAAAAACTGCAATTTTTCACGACCGGGGTGCATCTGTGCTGCACCCCTGTGGGATGCGTTATCACGCATCCCCCATAGACTAGAGCCTATGGAGGGATGCGTGAAGCACAAAAAAATTGGACATGTCCTATTTTTCATGGACCCTTCACAAGCTCTGTTGAAACAACGATTGTGTGAAAGGCCCCATTGAATTACATAGGTTTGTTTAGACGGCCGCCACACTGACTTATTCAACGTTCATGTGAATAAGGCCTAAAGTGTCTAAATGGCTTAGAAATGACAAAGCATGTCAAGATTTATTAAGTAATGTCTGGTATGGTGGCACAACACATATATAGGTGGTCCACCTTAAGATTTAAAACATTTAAAGTTGTGACACAAAGAGGATTGGAGGTCAGAGGGCTACATCTGGCTGAGCAGGTCTGATGTCGAACTATAAGAGACGTTGACATAACAGGAGTAATGTAGCTGTGGGTGCAGAGGTTGCAGTTGCAGCCAAGCAATGGTGCTATATCTACATAAGATACTTCTACAGAATTATATAAATTACGTGATATTTGAAAGTGCCAGATTTTGCATCTGGGCTCAACAGGGTTTTCCAACAATCGAAAGACTCCCTAAAGCAGACTAAAATAGTTTGATGACATTTTAACCATGGTGACGTCATTATGGACGACATGTCAATGTGCTAGGACATAAACATTGGAGTAGTTGGGAATAACAAGGATAAATGTTGGAAAACCTCTTTCATGCTACGTTTCTGTATCACATATTTAATCATGTACTTTTGACTGTAAAAAAGACAGTAACACAAACTAATACCTTTCTTCTTTTTTACAGTGTATGCTGATGTACAGAAAAAACAGAGTCTCCAAGGCGCTGCTGCACTAGGAAGGCAATAGGCATAAACGATATGTAATATACAAGCGATTTATTGAAAACAAGGCTACGCGTTTCAATGCCGCACCGGCATCTTCATCAGGCCATAAAAGAAGCATATCAACTGCACAGTTTAAATACACACTGAACACTGAAAAAACCCGCCAATGTGACCGGGGTCAAAGTGCTCAGGTGACGTCACAAATGAAAGGAATGCAACCATTCACACAAGGCAGTAGATCGTATAATCAGCGGTCAGGACCTTGGACAGCAGCATTGCAAACCAAACGCAACTGAATCAAAGGAAACACATAGCAAAAAGAACAGCAATGGTACATAGTGCAGAAAATTGCAAATGGATATTAAATATTGAATATTATTAAAATACTCTATTATGGCGGAGCAATATAAATAAGAAAAATAAATAAAAGAAACAATCCAAATATACAAGAATATATATATATATATATATATATATATATATATATACGGCAGTAAAATTACTTGAAAATAGAAGCATCCAAAGGGATGTTAAAAAGACTGTATCTAAATCGAGGTAGAAGAAACAGAATGATATTAGCAGATTAATTTTAGAAACATCTAAACGTATGCTGAAAGTAATAGCATCCAAAAGTGATCAATATGGATGCTAAAATGACAGCGCACGTATGAACAGAAAGACGGGCATCAATTAAATATGTACTCAAAAAGGGATAACAAAATATAATACAATAAGATACCATTATGAAAAAATAATAAACAATTATAGAATATAATTATATAGGTGCAATACAATAGGTAATTAAATGAATTGTTAGTATAAAAACAAGATAGAAGGGAAGCAGGTGCGTGACAACCAGTCAAATAGCTAGGTATTAAAAATGAGGAATACGGAGAAAAAATTAGGAAATCGGGAAGATGACGTAGCGGTAAGGGAGTAACAGTAATAATATCTATGTAATTGCCAAAAAAGCCGCTAAATCGGATTAACCTGAATTACGAACTGAACGAATTGAAAGGAGTACATGGAGCTAGGAACTACAAACCAATGGCAAATGAGAGGAAAAAAGGACTCAATCAAACGAGCACAGAAATTACTATTGAATGGATAAACATTATTGTGAAAATATAGGATATCAAGAAGATGTCGTAGCGATAAGGGAGTAACAGTTATAATATCTATGTAATTGGCAAAAAAACGCTAAATCGGAATAACCTGAATTATGAACTAAACGAATTGAAAGGAGTGCATGGAACTAGGAGCTAAAAAACAATGGCAAATGAGATGAAAAAAGGACTCAATTAAACAAGCACAGAAATTACTGTTGGATGGATAAACATTATTGTGATATCAATAATCAGTATTACTCTAGGGAAGATTCAGAGAGATCATTCAAACCATATGGTTGGAGAGTCCTCAGTTTGAAAATCCAATAATTTTCACGTTGCTTGAGTTTACTAAATCTATTGGCAGTATTTAGTGAAATTTGTTCGATGGGTGTGACTGTTATTTCATTAAAAAGATTATTATGAGTAGAGGCAAAGTGACGGGAGACACTATGTTTCATAAATCCTGAAGTTACATTGAACCTATGGCTATTAACTCTGGTTCGTAGGCATTGTGTCGTGCGGCCAATGTATTGTAGATGACAGGGGCATTCAAGCATATAGATGATAAATGAACTCCCACAATTCAGGAAACTATTGATCTTGAAAGATTCATCAGTCACTGTGGATGTATACTTTGTGGCTCTATGGGTGATAATAGCACAGCCCATACAGCGATGGTGGCCACATTTGAAAGAGCCTAATAGTTTAGGGAGCAAAGTTGAGCAGGTCGCTGAAGGATTGCTCAGTCTACTGGGGGCCAAGATATTTTTTAAAGATTTTGAACGTCTAAAAGTAACAATAGGTTTACTAGGCAATTCCGTCTTAAGATAGGGATCACTGGTCAGAATATGCCAATGTCTCTCTAGGATTTCCCTGATTTTCTTATTACCACTATTGAATGTGGTAATAAAATTGTTGCTAAAATTTTGGACTGTCTTCTTGTCCACCTTTTCCTCAATGCACGATGCTTGGGTTAGTAGGGCAGCTTTATGCCGGGCTCCTTTTATGAGATTGGTTGGAAAGTTCTTCTCTTTGAATCTTTTTTCTAAAATATTACATTCCCTATTAAAATCCATATTGGTAGTACAGTTTTTTCTTAACCTCCTAAATTGACCAAAAGGGACATTTTTGATCCATGGAGGATAATGAGCACTATTAAAATTAATGTAACTATTGACATCTACCGTTTTAAAATGAGTCTTCGTATTAAATTTATTGGAGGCAGTGTCAAAAGAAATAGTTAAATCCAGAAAATCAATGGACGTGGTTGAAAAGGTGTGTGTAAAAGAAAGCCCATAAGTATTCTGATTAAGAAATTCAATAAAAGATGCAGCCTCAGACTCATTACCCATCCAAATAAAGAGGAGATCGTCAAGATAGCGTTTATAAAATAAAATCTTATTTTTGAAGCGGTGATCCTGGTAAATATAATGATCTTCAAAATTTCCCATATAAAGGTTGGCATAAGAGGGTGCGAACCTGGAACCCATAGCACACCCCTTAATCTGGTTGTAAATTTTTTTATCAAAACTGAACGAATTGTGGTGGAGAATAAAATGAACACATTTGGTGATGAATTCAATCTGACTAGTGGGCATGTGGGTTTTGGTAGCTAATGTAGACTCAATAACCTTAAGGCCTTTGGAGTGGGGGATATTGCTGTATAGAGCGGTGACATCTGCAGTGAGAAAATTAATGGGATGCATGGAATTAGTGACATTAGTGGCAAGAAGCTCTCTAATAACTTGCGTCGAATCCTTAAGATATGATGATAGGCCGACCACTAAGGGTGGTAGATGCAGGTCAACAAAGTGGGAGAGGTTGCTGGTTAAGGACCCAATCCCAGAAATGATGGGGCGTCCAGGGGGATTTGTGATGGATTTATGTATCTTAGGAAGATGATACATAAATGGCAAATTTGGAAAAGGCATATTGAGAAAGCCCTTTTCTTTTTTTGTAATAATGCCATCTCGGAATGCTGTCTCAATTAGATTAGCATATTTTAATGAGTGGTCGTGTAGGGGATTCGCTGTCAATTGAACATAAAAATTAGTGTCCCCTACACGACCACTCATTAAAATATGCTAATCTAATTGAGAGAGCATTCCGAGATGGCATTATTACAAAAAAAGAAAAGGGCTTTCTCAATATGCCTTTTCCAAATTTGCCATTTATGTACCATCTTCCTAAGATACATAAATCCATCACAAATCCCCCTGGATGCCCCATCATTTCTGGGATTGGGTCCTTAACCAGCAACCTCTCCCACTTTGTTGACCTGCATCTACAACCCTTAGTGGTCGGCCTATCATCATATCTTAAGGATTCGACGCAAGTTATTAGAGAGCTTCTTGCCACTAATGTCACTAATTCCATGCATCCCATTAATTTTCTCACTGCAGATGTCACCGCTCTATAAAGCAATATCCCCCACTCCAAAGGCCTTAAGGTTATTGAGTCTACATTAGCTACCAAAACCCACATGCCCACTAGTCAGATTGAATTCATCACCAAATGTGTTCATTTTATTCTCCACCACAATTCGTTCAGTTTTGATAAAAAAATTTACAACCAGATTAAGGGGTGTGCTACGGGTTCCAGGTTCGCACCCTCTTATGCCAACCTTTATATGGCAAATTTTGAAGATCATTATATTTACCAGGATCACCGCTTCAAAAATAAGATTTTATTTTATAAACGCTATATTGACGATCTCCTCTTTATTTGGATGGGTAATGAGTCTGAGGCTGCATCTTTTATTGAATTTCTTAATCAGAATACTTATGGGCTTTCTTTTACACACACCTTTTCAACCACGTCCATTGATTTTCTGGATTTAACTATTTCTTTTGACACTGCCTCCAATAAATTTAATACAAAGACTCATTTTAAAACGGTAGATGTCAATAGTTACATTAATTTTAATAGTGCTCATTATCCTCCATGGATCAAAAATGTCCCTTTTGGTCAATTTAGGAGGTTAAGAAAAAACTGTACTACCAATATGGATTTTAATAGGGAATGTAATATTTTAGAAAAAAGATTCAAAGAGAAGAACTTTCCAACCAATCTCATAAAAGGAGCCCGGCATAAAGCTGCCCTACTAACCCAAGCATCGTGCATTGAGGAAAAGGTGGACAAGAAGACAGTCCAAAATTTTAGCAACAATTTTATTACCACATTCAATAGTGGTAATAAGAAAATCAGGGAAATCCTAGAGAGACAATGGCATATTCTGACCAGTGATCCCTATCTTAAGACGGAATTGCCTAGTAAACCTATTGTTACTTTTAGACGTTCAAAATCTTTTAAAAAATATCTTGGCCCCCAGTAGACTGAGCAATCCTTCAGCGACCTGCTCAACTTTGCTCCCTAAACTATTAGGCTCTTTCAAATGTGGCCACCATCGCTGTATGTGCTGTGCTATTATCACCCATAGAGCCACAAAGTATACATCCACAGTGACTGATGAATCTTTCAAGATCAATAGTTTCCTGAATTGTGGGAGTTCATTTATCATCTATATGCTTGAATGCCCCTGTCATCTACAATACATTGGCCGCACGACACAATGCCTACGAACCAGAATTAATAGCCATAGGTTCAATGTAACTTCAGGATTTATGAAACATAGTGTCTCCCGTCACTTTGCCTCTACTCATAATAATCTTTTTAATGAAATAACAGTCACACCCATCGAACAAATTTCACTAAATACTGCCAATAGATTTAGTAAACTCAAGCAACGTGAAAATTATTGGATTTTCAAACTGAGGACTCTCCAACCATATGGTTTGAATGATCTCTCTGAATCTTCCCTAGAGTAATACTGATTATTGATATCACAATAATGTTTATCCATCCAACAGTAATTTCTGTGCTTGTTTAATTGAGTCCTTTTTTCCTCTCATTTGCCATTGTTTTTTAGCTCCTAGTTCCATGCACTCCTTTCAATTCGTTTAGTTCATAATTCAGGTTATTCCGATTTAGCGGTTTTTTGCCAATCACATAGATATTATAACTGTTACTCCCTTATCGCTACGACATCTTCTTGATATCCTATATTTTCACAATAATGTTTATCCATTCAATAGTAATTTCTGTGCTCGTTTGATTGAGTCCTTTTTTCCTCTCATTTGCCATTGGTTTGTAGTTCCTAGCTCCATGTACTCCTTTCAATTCGTTCAGTTCATAATTCAGGTTAATCCGATTTAGCGGCTTTTTTGGCAATTACATAGATATTATTACTGTTACTCCCTTACCGCTACGTCATCTTCCCGATTTCCTAATTTTTTCTCCGTATTCCTCATTTTTAATACCTAGCTATTTGACTGGTTGTCACGCACCTTCTTCCCTTCTATCTTGTTTTTATACTAACAATTCATTTAATTACCTATTGTATTGCACCTATATAATTATATTCTATAATTGTTTATTATTTTTTTCATAATGGTATCTTATTGTATTATATTTTGTTATCCCTTTTTGAGTACATATTTAATTGATGCCCGTCTTTCTGTTCATACGTGCGCTGTCATTTTAGCATCCATATTGATCACTTTTGGATGCTATTACTTTCAGCATACGTTTAGATGTTTCTAAAATTAATCTGCTAATATCATTCTGTTTCTTCTACCTCGATTTAGATACAGTCTTTTTAACATCCCTTTGGATGCTTCTATTTTCAAGTAATTTTACTGCCGTATATATATATATATATATATATATATATTTTTTTTTTCTTGTATATTTGGATCGTTTCTTTTATTTATTTTTCTTATTTATATTGCTCCGACATAATAGAGTATTTTAATAATATTCAATATTTAATATCCATTTGCAATTTTCTGCACTATGTACCATTGCTGTTCTTTTTGCTATGTGTTTCCTTTGATTCAGTTGCGTATGGTTTGCAATGCTGCTGTCCAAGGTCCTGACCGCTGATTATACGATCTACTGCCTTGTGTGAATGGTTGCATTCCTTTCATTTGTGACGTCATCTGAGCACTTTGACCCCGGTCACATTGGCGGGTTTTTTCAGTGTTTAGTGTGTATTTAAACTGTGCAGTTGATATGCTTCTTTTATGGCCTGATGAAGATGCCGGTGCGGCATTGAAACGCGTAGCCTTGTTTTCAATAAATCGCTTGTATATTACATATCGTTTATGCCTATTGCCTTCCTAGTGCAGCAGCGCCTTGGAGACTCTGTTTTTTCTGTACATCAGCATATCTTCTGCGGTTTTCCTTGGAACACCGGCACTGAGTCCTGGCAGCAGCAGCTACTATTCTCTCAACTGTCCGTTATCCTCTTATCCTAGGTGAGCACCTATTTGGATTTGTGGATATTGTACTTTTATTGCCCGGGTAATCTACACTATGTGGCGCTGTGTTTTCTATCTCCTATCTTCTTTTTTACAGGTGATGTTTTGTTTGAATTACTACAATGCATTAAGAATCACAGACAGGGGTTAGTAAGGTATTCTTTTTTCAGCCAGTGTATAAGAAAAAGTCACCATCCGCATCTACAGAGCTGCATAAATACAAGTGAGATATACATTGTACACTGTATCTGTGTACTGGCTGTATGCTCATATGTACTTATTATATTGTACTTATTATATTTATATTCATAAATTAATTTGTGTCAATTCTTAGAGTGTCGCTGTTTCTGGAAAATAGGCAGACCCTTTTTTCTAATTTTGGACAACTCGTTTAAGCTGGCCATTTTCAGCAGATCACATGCATTTTAACTAAATAAATGACATCAGTTAAATGGATTTCATTGTTTATTTATCTTCTGGCATCCCAGTTAGAGAAATTACCCACTTCTGTACCCATTTGTCTCTGATTAGCATCTTGCTTGAGTATTTGCATAGTTCAGAATATCTGAGCACATATAGGGTCAGTTCACACGTTGCGTAAATACTGCAGATTTTACGCAACGGAATTCGGAGGTAAAACCCGCAAAAAATAGCAGTTGTTGCGTTTTTTAGCGTCGGAATCACAGAGATTCCGCTGCAAAGAACTCAACTCACAATTTAAAAAAAAAATCTTATACTTACCCAGAAGTCTGTGTTTCTTCCTCCAGGCCAGCCTCGTGCGGTGCCGTTTCAACCCATATGACCGGTGCAGCAAATCACAGGCTGTAGTGGCGGTCACATGGGAAAAAAAGCAGCATGCTCTTTCTTGCCGCGGTTACGCCTCTCACCTCACATTGAAATCAATGGGAGGCAGAGAAAACGTTTTTCACTGCATTTTTTGCCATCAGCGCTCAATGGCCATGGCGAAAACGCAGCGTAACACGCCACGAAGATTGCGGCAAGAAATTACAGACAGGTCAAAATCTGCCTCAAAATTCCTGAAGGAATTTTGAGGCAGATTTGTCTGCCTGTAAAAACAATACGTGTGAACAGGGCCTTAGACATTTTCATTTCAGGATTTCATCATTGTAATGTTTTGTATGTTATAAATGTCAAGCCAGGAGTACAGATGATGCAATCTTTAGAAATTATTTTGTTTTTCCAGAGTGTCTGCAAATTTTTTGTCTGTCCATGATTTTTGGCTAAGTTGTTTAGAAAATAAAAAAAAAGGGGTTGGTGACCCTGGTTACAATATATACTTCTGGATATGTGTTACCTGTTAGTATTACCTTTTAATATTCTGCTGCTACTATTAATTGTAATTCAATATTTAGACCAATTGATAGATATCTGAAGTTAGTATCAAATACAATAAAAACATTGGTAAGTCTTATGTGTCTAGTTGAAGTTAGACAACCAAATGTAAAATATGATGTTTTCACTGAAAGTACATTCTTATCAACATTTAAATCGCAAATTACAGGGCACTTAAAGCTCTACCCATCCTGCCTGGGAACACTACCAAAATCGTTAACCGCCCCAAAAAATCTTCAGGAAAACCCCTTTAAATGCAGATTAGAATAAACCTTGTCCCGTTTATGGTCCGGTTTGCAGGACAGTCCCACAAAAATAAGGACATTTAGCAAGTATGCAAATAAAATCTCTATAGTTATTTTAGGCAATGAAGGTGTCTGTGATATGAGTCTCAACTTCCATATAAGTATTATTAAACTGGAAAATAAAAAAGAGTAATTAAAAGCTATGGGTGATACATGATTATTGCTTGAACTCCAATATACAAATATGAATAAATATTGCATAAAAACAACCTAATCATATATTGACTTGTGTGTTTAGAAACAGAGAATTCTCAATTATCTGCAAAACCAGCTACAGAGGATAATGTCCAAGATGTACCTCTCAATCTTTTCCGAAGGACACAAGGAACACAAAATAATGAAAGCTCTGCAGAACACATTGACTATATGGATGGAAAAATAAAGGGTAAATCTGAAAATAGAGAATGCCAAAAACGTTTTAAAATAGCTCAAAGCAGTCAATGGAAGATGTGGAGAGGCTTCAAGTAGGTCATTACTGAAATTAATGTCAGGAAGTCTCAAAACAAGTCTTCCTATGTTACTTTATCTTACATATGTCCAGTTCTGATAATCTCCAGAAACATTTAATCACTTTATTTTTTACTAGTCATAACTGTATACTGACACAAATTCCTTTTTTTCTAATCTGTTTTTATTTTCTGATTGTTTATATTTTTATTTTCTGTACATGATTATGGGGGTGAGTTCCTGCTCTGAGCTGTGAACAGCATTTTAGAGATTTGCTTTACAGCAGCCACATAGAAAACCCAGTCAGAAAACAACTCATTGACTTCTATGGAAGAGTGTTGTGGGCATGCTCTGTGTGCAGAGTTCATGTGCAGGGAGGGAAAAAGGTGAGGAGGATTGTAATCCTGCCTGTGAAAAGTGATCTCTGCAGAACAAGAAGTGTTAGCCTATTGTGAGGCTCAGTGGTCAGCGTGAGAACTGCAAGATCAATATTTTTTTTTCGATACTGATAGTAATAGATTGTGTTATGGAAAATTCTAAAAAAAAAATGTAAGGGGTTAGCCTTTTTACCCTTATTATTGAGACTGTTCCTGTTATTTCCACCCTTGTTATTGTGTGTGTGTAGCCTAGTGCTTAGAGGTTATACTCTAATATTAACTATCGCCACTACATGTTATAGCAGAGACCAGGAGGAAGTGAGATAAGGGAACTGGTTGCAGGAAGTAGAGTCGGTGTGTGTGTGTGTGTGTGACTGAGAGCTCGTGGAGGGTTAGAGGAAGTGCTGAGCTTATTTTACGACAGCAGGCCACACCCAGCTAGCGTGAGATTTGCCGGTAGGCTGGAGAAATTCAGTGAGAGCCATTGCTATTTGACCAGCCGTGGCTGTGCCCAAAAGCATGCTGAACCTAGAGTGAGAGACTGGCCAACTGTTGATTGTAACTGTTCAGAGTGATTCCTTAAAGCCTCAGACTTGGACTAAAGACTGTGTGTGCCACTTCATGACGTGGGAACTGTACTCATGTATTGTCCGGAGAAATGTGGGCAGTTGGAGTCACCTTATAGGTAGTGTCGTAACGGCTATGAGAACCCACTGAGTTGCATGGCGTTCTCGATACTACTACTGCTGGTGCATAGGCGAGATAGGCTGTGGCAAAGAGTGACCTCACAGAGAACAACAGTGGCACGGCAGAATAGGCTAAGAGACAACAGTTACTTTGGCGCAACTCAATTTGGTGGGACCTCAGGCATACTTGTTAGGTTCACCGGCCTCGGTAAGGACTGCACTGAATAAATTCAAATTGCCTGAAGTGCCCGTATTCTAAAGTCATACTGCGAGAATTTTATAAATCTATTGATCTGCAACAATTTGTGATTCATTCGAAAAAACTGTTTACACACCACCATGTTTGACACAAAAACTTGATTTAAACAATAGGTCATTTTGTCATGATACATTTTCTTTATATGTATAATTTTGAATTATAATATTATTATTTTCTAAGCCTTACTTTATAATCTCTGGACCATAGACAATTATGGCATATCCCCAGGATATGCCATAATGATCTAATAGGTATAGGTTTCACCCCAGCAAACCCCACATATCTTAAGAACATGTAAAGAATGAATGGAGTGGCACTGCAAATGCGTGGCTCTCTCCATTTAGCAAACTTGGTAGCCGTCTCACCAGGCAGTATGTGTGTCAAGGAACCCCTATTATCAATATAGGTGGGGGTCCCAGAGGTGGGACTTGCACCTATCAGATATTTATGGCATCTATCTGTTAAACATCAATTCAAATTTAATTCCTAATTTGTGGTTTTCAATTACAAAAAGACATTATTAACCACATATAGACCATTGTCAGTAAAATATATTATGGTGTCTGTAGTAAACTGATTAAAGTAATAGTCTGTAATTGTGAATCCAGGTTGCAGGATCTTGTGGGATTATTTGCACAAGCTCCTTGAGGACAAGCACTATGAATCATCCATACGGTGGGAAGATAAAGAACTGAAAATCTTTAGGATAGTGGATCCAAACAAGCTCGCCACATTCTGGGGAAATCATAAGGTAGTTTCCATATAATGTATTACCAACATAAAAATAAATGTAAACACAACCAGGCAATAATTACTTAATAATGTTTACTGGTAGGTTAAGTTGTTTAACAAGATGGAAACAAAGGGAGTTTTCAGCATTTGAACTGTTATGGTGCGTGAATTATGTGGTGAATTCTAAAGTACAATAAATGCCTGGCAACTGTGATATTTGGGACAGTGAGGGTCCGAAATTTAGGAATCCTCCTGACAATTTCTGAAGTGCAGACAATCATTTGCATTGGCTGGCTTCTAAATCTAATTTTATGTATTGCCCCAAGGCGACTCCAATAACACTTACTGAAATTGTGCGCGTACACAAAGTCAGGGCAACCACTGGCGTCAGCTGCTTACTACAAAAATTATTGTCCGGTATATAGACAAAATGTAGATGGAAACCCGATGGCACTCATTAAGTCAATGGGTCCAGTCTGGCGCTGTTGGTTTCCATCAGGCAACAGATTAGGCGCTTCCTGTATTCTTATTGTTCTGCTCCTTTGATCGAGCTGAACAACGGAACACGGAACGCATATGTGAACAGAGACTTACTGACTAACCGTTACAGGCAGTCTGTACACTATAGAGGTTAGAAATGACACCCGAAACACAATACAGGGTCTTAAATAGTGTTCTGGGCACATGCCATCACATGCTGTGAAAAAAAATTAGTTGATATCGCTACTTTCATTTGCAATTTGCTGCCAGTAATACAGAGATTGTTTGGTGAACCTCTTAAACTGCTTAATTTTGCTTCAAATCTCGCATTTAGGCTGGATTCACACGACCATGTTACGTCCATAATGGACGGAACGTATTTCGGCCGGAAGTCCCATACCGAACACAGTGCAGGAAGCCGGGCTCCTAGCATCATAGTTATGTACGATGCTAGGAGCCCCTGCCTCGCTGCCGGACAACTGTCCCGTACGGTAATCATGTTTTCAGTACGGGACAGTTGTCCTGCAGTGAGGCACGGACTCCTAGCATTGTACATAACTATGATGCTAGGAGCCCGGCTCCCTGCACTGTGTTCAGTCCGGGACTTGCGGCCGAAATACGTTCTGTCCATTACGGACGTAATGTGCTCGTGTGAATCCAGCCTAAGTGTAACCATTCGCTTATCTCTACCTAGCAATAGTTGCATAGTACATAGCAACAACACTGCAGCAGTACAAAGACTGCATTCATCAAAGCCATAAAATGCATGAAATAGGACCTGCAGTTTCAAAAAATTGCAATCTGCCTAAAAAATGTGCATTTTATAAAAACATTCCCCTCTATGTAAAATCTGTATGCCGAAAAGCATTCAGAAACTTAGATACAAGAATGTACTCTTCATGTGATATTAATTGTGGTATAGAAGTCAGAACATCACGAACTGAACTTCCTGGACATGAACTCTGGACTCTCCATTCTTGCTTTACAGCATCCATCGGTCTGCTACAGAGATCCTTGCTTGTTCTATCCTTGTTCCAGCCATGTGTTTGCTGATCTTGGTGATTTGTTATGGATTGCACCTGCTATGTGGCCAATCACAGTATTTGCTGCCCTATATTTACCCACAACTTTGTACTTCCTGTGCCTGATTATTTTGGCTTGCCAGTAATCCAGCTACTGTGCGTTTAACGTCCATTTTTTTTCTTCCTGTGTACTGAACTCTGCATACGTTTAGCTACAGCTGATCTCTCGCCCCTGTGTACCGAACTCTGCGTACAAATGACCGTGGCTTATCCCTCTGTTGATTGTACTACTTCCAGGGGCGTAGCTAAAGGCTCATGGGCCCGGGTGCAATAATTCAGCTTGGGCCCCCCTACCCCTCCCCAACACTACCATCATCAGACCCCGGCGCGTGCCTGTGCCCAGACGCCTTGCCCAACAGCCCCATAGTATAATGCTCCCATAGCTACCCCCACACAATATAATGCTCTCATAGCTACTCCCACACAATATAATGCCCCATAACATATAATGCCCCCCATAACAGCCCCATACCGTATAATGCTCCCCATATCAGCCCCCACAGTATAATGCCCCACATAGCTGCCCCGATACATTATAGTGCCCCCCATATCAGCCCCCATACAGTATAATGACCCCCATGTCAGCTCCCCATACAGTATAATGCCCCACATATCAGCTCCCCATACAGTAAAATGCCCCCCTACCAGCTCCCCTTACAGTATAATTCCCCCATATCAGCCCCCATGCAGTATAATGCCCCCCATATCAGCCCCCATACAGTATAATTCCCCCATATCAGCCCCCATGCAGTATAATGCCCCCCATATCAGCCCCCCATACAGTATAATGCCCCCCATATCAGCCCCCATGCAGTATAATGCCCCACATCTTATCAGCCCCCATGCCATATAAGCCCCCATGCAGTATAATCCTCCCCCCTGCAATATCAGCCCCCCCCCGGATCCTTCGCCTCCTCCGGTGTGTGCTATGAGTGACTCGGTGCAGACAGGTGCGATGATGTCGCTACATCTCGCCAGCCTGCGTCGAGACGCTCAGGGCACAGTGAATGCTGGATCAAGGAGACGTCAGCTCCTTGCTCCAGCATTGAATGGAACCGGGACCTCTGTGAGTGACTCGCGACCCCCCGGAGGTCTTCACACGAATCCCAAGGGGGACGCGACCCACAGTGTGTAATGTATTATGTTGTATTGTGCAGTTTGCGGTGGAGAGAGGAGGGGGGCTGTCATTTAACGGGCCCCCCCTCTCCACCGCAAACAGAACAATACAACACTATACATACAAGGCAACACAATATATTACAATACATTACATTACAATACATTACAAGCTAACACAATACAACACAACACAATACATTACAATACAGGTCCTCCGAAAGGCTCTTCCACTGCACTGGCTGGAAGACGTGTCACGTGACAACACGGTCACATGGTACACTAAGTGTACCATGTGTCCGTAACCAGGATGTGCCGGCTTGACGGCACAGAAAATTAATTTAACAAGCATGCTGTATGGCAACGGAGGCCCGTGGGCCTCCCAGGCTTAGGGGCCCGGTCGCAACTGCGACCGCTGCGACCCCTATAGCTACGCCACTGACTACTTAATCTTTAGGCTAGCTGTCATTTGGAGACTATCCTGGGGACTGGGCCCTGGGAATCCTAACCCAATTATGGCTATTCCATATTCCAGCTTGCTGCATGTCACAAAACAACACTCAGTCGGTACTTACCTGGGCAGATGGTTTCAGAGCCGGGGCAGGAGCTCCCTCTAGTGGCTGGAATGCGAGGATACATGCTGGAGCTCCCTCTAGTGGCTGGAATGCAAAATACAATCTAGAACTCCCTCTAGTGGCTAGTACATGGCATTGTAGCTATGACTAAGGAACCTAGCGGTCTGAAATGCGTAAGCGTGGTCCCGGGATCTTTGTTTTAAACCTTCTGTTTTAAGATGACCGAATAAACCATTTAACTTTTATACCGAGTGCTGGATACATCTTTCATTGTTCACCTCCATTACATGGCATTACCTCAACTCTGGTAAACTCCCCCCGGACATCACATGACACCTAACTATAGGACAACCCATATAAGCCTCTCTCTGAGCACCAACAGGTGCCAGAGTACCAGGTAATTTCTACCTAGCTGCAGCATTGTACTATACCTGAACTGACTTCCTATGTTACGACTCTGCATGTATCTCTGACCTCTGCATCTGTGCCTGTGATCCTAACCACGCTATTGCATCCTGATCCTAGGCTGCATCCGTGGCAACATCTGCACTGTTCAAGGCCGCTTATTTTAAAGGGAGCGATCTGCAGATTCCCGGCACCAAAGTCCAAACAACCTTGCGGCGATCCCTGGTGAAAATCGGGGGATCTGTTTGTATCGACGCCTCAGTGATTTTAAGCGCTTCTAGAAGCTGGCAAAAAGGAATCCCATCCTTCCTCCTAAAAAGTTCCTGAACCAGTGTTCTATCCATTTTGAGTTACTTCCAGGAAATTTTTCCTCTGACAAAGCCGAAGTGGCCTTCATTATCTCCCTGCTTTCCGAACAGGCCTTGGCATGAGCCTCTCCTTTGTGGGAACAAAATGACCCTATATTATACAACTGTCAGGCCTATCTTGACACCTTCCAGAAGATTTTTGCTGAACCGGGAAGAGTGTCATCTGCCGCAGCCTCCTTGCTACGTCTCCGTCAGGAATCCATGACCATTGTCCAGTATGTGGTCCGGTATCGGACTTTAGCCTCTGAACTGAAGTGGAAGAACGAGGCTCTCATGGCAGTTTTCTGGCAGGGGTTGTCCAATCCGATTAAGGATGAATTGTTCTCTCGTGAACTACCTCCTTCATTGGACGAGTTGATTTCACTATGTAACAAAGTAGATATCCGTTTCCGAGAGTGAGCTATTGAGCAGCGGAGATCCAGATGTTTCACTTTCAAGTTGGCTCCAAAGTTCCAAGCCCCTGAGGTTCCCCCAGAAGAACCAATGCCGTTTGGGCACGCAAAATTGTCCCCGGAGGAACGTGAGAACAGAATGAATGTGCCTGTATTGCAATGCACCCAAGCACCTATTAGCTTCCTGTACCAATAGGTCAGGAAACTCCAGAATCTAGACAAGGAAGGAGAGCTTGTTCTAAGTCCTCTGTGCTTCTCTCCTGTACAGAAAAAAGAGACATCGTGCTTCACTATCACAGTGCTTCTGCACACACCTGTAGGGATTAAACACATCTCTGCCTTCCTAGGCTCTGGAGCTGCCGGAAACTTTATCACCTCAGCTCTTGTATCTGTGAGGAAAATTCAGATTAAATTACTTTCTGGTCCCTTTTTTCTGGTGGGCATCGATGGAAATCGGCTGCCAGATGAGGCTATCCAGGCCCGTACCAAATCACTCTTCATGAATGTGGGAGTCCTGCATCAGGAATTTATTGACTTTCTTGTGGTCCCTAAAACCATCAGTCCAGTTATCTTGGGATACCATGGTTGCAAATTCACGCTCCCACATATCGATTGACAGACACGGGAAATTGTATCTTGGAGTTCTAAGTGTCACTCGTCCTGTTTGAAGAAGGTGACCCCTCTAAGACAACTGATTCCTCTGTGCACCTCAAAGCTCGAGGGTATCATCCCCCGTAGTACTCTTCCTTCACAGATGACTTCAGCAAGTCTCAAGCAGAGAAACTTCCTCCCCATCGTCCCTGGGACTGCGCTATTGACTTGCTCCCCAATAGAACTCCTCCTCGTGGGCAGACCTACCCTCTCTCGCTAACCAAAACTCAAGCTATGTCTGAATATATCCAGGAGTATCTTGAATGGGGGTTTATCTGACATTCCTCTTCTCCAGCTGGCGCAGTGTTCTTCTTCGTGGAAAAAAAAGACAGTGGTCTTCGCCCATGTATTGACTATCGAGAATTGAACGAGATCACGGTCAAGAATAAGTATCCGCTCCCTTTGCTCTCCGAGTTATTTGACCGGATACATGGTGCAACAGTGTTCACTAAGCTCGATCTGTGAGGCGCTTACAATCTCATCCGCATCGTCTGGCGTTGAAAGGAAGACAGCCTTTAACACCAGGGATGGCCACTACGAGTACTTTGTCATGCCCTTCGGCCTGAGTAATTCGCCCACAGTGTTCCAGAGTTTCATAAATGAGATTTTCAGGGACATGCTGTACCACTTCGTTGTCATTTATCTGGACAACATGATCTTTTCCCGTTCCCTTTCGGATCACCGCAACCACGTGCGCCATGTCCTAACCCGACTGAGATACAATCAACTTTATTGTAAACTGGAGAAGTGTCTCTTTGAACAGTCCTCCATTCCGTTTCTGGGATACATTCTGTCAGGCACCAGACTCAAGATGGATCCAGTCAAGGTCCGGGCTATTCAAGACTGGCCGCAACACACTGGGCTAAAGGCCGTTCAGAGCTTCGTGGGGTTTGCCAACTATTAAGAACCATGGACCCACATCTCAATGGATTTTGTTACCTATCTCCCACCATCTAAAGGGTACAATACCATCTAGGTCGTGGTAGACCGAATCTCCAAAATGGCGCATTTCACCCCTTTGAAAGGTTTACCCTCAGCGGCTGTCCTGGCTTCTATTTTTATCAGAGACATTTCCCCTCTTTATAGCTGCCCTCAAGAGATTGTGTCTGACCCAGGGTCTCAATTTACATCACGGTTCTGGCAAGCTCTCTGTAAAATAATGGGAGCTAAGCTCAATTTCTCCTCAGCCTACCTCCCACAGTCAAACAGACTGTAAAGGATCTGCCAGGCACAGCTTCGGGGTTAACTCCCATAGGTAATCAGTCTGCACCTGAATCTACGTCTCTGAGACTGACTCCATCTTCCACCACTCAGGATGGCAGGCTTAGGAGTGGGAGAGCCTATCGCAGCGTGGCCAGACGGAGCTAGCTCCCGCCCTTTTTCTATTTAAACCTGCCGTTCCTGTTCCTCCTTTGCTTGTGATTCTTCTTGTGTGGTTTCCTGGCCCAGCTATAGCTCCTATCTATTTGATCCTGCTCCATACTGACCCTGGCTTACTGACTACTCTCCTGCTCTGCGTTTGGTACCTCGTGCTCTCCTGGTTTGACTTGGCTCGTTCACCACTCTGGTTGCTCACGGTGTTGCCGTGGGCAACTGCCCCTTTCCCTTTGCTTTGTATTCCCTTGTATGTTTGTCTCGTGCACTTACTGAGCGTAGGGACCGCCGCCCAGTTGTACCCCGTCAAATAGGGCGGGTCGTTGCAAGTAGGCAGGGACAGTGTGGCGGGTAGATTAGGGCTCACTTGTCCGTTTCCCTACCCCCGTCGTTACACAGACAGACAGAGAGGGTAAACCAAGACCTTGAGAAATTTATAAGACTCTACCCCTCTCCGACTTAAGACAACTGGGTAGACCTCCTACCGTGGGCAGATTTCGCACATAACAATCTGTTCCACGAATCGTCATCTGAGTCCCCATTCTTCATCAACTATCAGAAGCATCCACGCCTTCCCACTTTTCCAGCTCTTCCCATCTTTGATGTCCCAGCTGCGGATTCCTGCATCCGAGAATTCTCGGTCATCTGGTCTCAGGTAAAGACTAATCTTCAGAAAGCATCTGCCAGGTACAAATACCAGGCGGATGAAAGGAGACACAAAGTTCCAAGATGAGGACCAGGGAACAGAGTCTGGTTGTCCACTCGTTTTATCATACTCAGAGTGCCAACTATGAAGTTTGCCCCATGTTACATCGGGCCGTATATTATATCCCAAGTAATAAACCCAGTAGCCTACCGCTTGTCCTTGCCTCTCTTCCTACGCATCCCAAATGTCTTCCATGCCTCTCTCCTTAAGCCTGTGGTCCTCAATAGATCCTTGTCCTCTCAAGCACCTCCCAGTTCCATCTCTGTTGATCAGCATGAGGAATATGAAGTGGATGAAATCTTGGACTCCAAGTTATCCAAGGGGATCTTGCACTTCCTCGTTAATTGGAAAGGCTATGGTCCTGAGGAGCGCTGTTGGATCAAGAATTCGAACGTGTCTGCTCCTCAACTTTTGAAGAAGTTTTATAAGAAATTTCCCCACAAACCGGTTTTGGCGTGTTCAGAGCCCACCCCTAAGGAGGGGGGTATTGTCACAAAATGATGCTCAGTCCGTACTTACCTGGGAAGACGGTTTCAGAGACGGGGCAGGAGCTCCCTCTACTGACTGGAATGCGAGGGTACATGCCGGAGCTCCCTCTAGTGGCTGGAATGCAAAATACAATCTGGAACTCCCTCTAGTGGCTAGTACATGGCATTACCTAAATTCTGATAAACTCCCCCCTGACGTTACATGATGCCTAACTATAGGACTGCCCATATAAGCTTCACTCTGAGCACCAACAGGTGCCAGAGTATCAGGTCATTTCTGCTTAGATCCAGCATTGTACTACACCTGATCTGACTTCCTGTGTTACGACTTGTATCGCTGACCTCTGCATCTGTTCCTGTGATCTTGACCACGCTATTGTATCCTGATCCTGAGCTGCATCCGTGGTAACACCTGCACGTTCAAGGCCGCTTTTTTAAGGGACGCAATCTGCAGATTCCCCGCAGTGAACTCCAAACAGCCTTGCGGCGGTTCCTGGTGAAAACCGGGGGGGGGGGGGGTCTGTTAATATCGACACCTCAGTGCTTTTAAACGCTACTAGAAGCTGGCGAAAAGGAATCCCGTCCTCCCTGCCAGGTTTGTGACACTGCACTACAACTCCTTGAATTACAACTCCTTAAAATGCAACTCCTCAAGTGCTACAAACTTTTTATTATTACTGAATAATGTGTACGGTGTCATTGCCTTGCCTATTGGAATCCAGAGCAGAGAACCAGCATCATTACACCTAAAGTGTCCAGTGCCGGTGAGAGGAAGCTTCTTTTAGTGTGCCAATTCCTATTGGCTGTCCTGCACAATAGCTGAATTCACTCTGCCGCTCGTGCATAATTGGATCCGGGAAGTGGCACTGAGCTACTGGGCATGTGTGACTACAAGCACTGGTCATATTAGGTGGACTTTCTGAGAAGGTATCAAAAGAACATAAGGAGGACCATAAAAAGTCTGTAAAAGCAATATCTCCTGAAAGAAGCATTTAAAAAAAAAAAAAAAAAAAATCCAATTGAAAATTTGTTCTGGTTTGCCTGATTGAACAAAGAAAGTTAATATTTAATCATAGGACAACCTCTTTGAAGTCAATGTACGAATAATGGTGACATTTTCAAATCTGAAAGTAAAATCACTGATAGTAACCTAGATAATGGCACAGCAACCTATTACAGGAAAGTCAATATATTAAAGTGAACCGATCATGCTATACATATTATATATGCTGTTTGATCTGAGTGCATCATGTTATAGAGCAGGAGGAGTTGAGTAGATTGATATATATTCTTGTGGGATAAGATTAATTATAACTTGCAGTTTATCATTCTCGGCTTAGGAGTTCAACGGGTGCAGTGACTCAATGATTGACAGCCTTTATGACATGCATACAGAGATAGCTAGCAGTCACTAAGGACCATCCACTGGATTCCTAAGCCTAAAATTAGTAGGGATTTTAATAATTAAATTAGTAGTTATAATAAAGAACAAGCAATGAAAAGTTGTCACAATTTTAGTATTTTATACATGTTTTAACAGCAACTAGACAGCTCTTTGTGTTTTACGGTCTCTTAGTAAATCACATGATGTTTGACATTATCAGTGCCACATTGGTTATTATGATACATTTTATTTATATGATTTAAAAAAAGGCCACTTCTTGCAGCAGAATATTATCACAAGTTGAAAAAAATAGCCCATAACCATAGTGAGAATAAATAATTTAACATATTTACTGCAGAATCGACCAAACATGACCTATGAGAAGATGTCAAGAGCCCTGCGACAATACTACAAAATAAACCTTTTAAAAAAAGAATTTGGACAGAGGCTAACCTTCAGGTAAATTCTTATTGAAACCATAAGGATTCTTCCCTTGGTGTTAAAGGGGTTTTCCTGTACAGTAATATTGATGGCCTATTCCTAGGATAGGTCATCAATATTTGATTGCTGGGAGTCCGACTCTTGGCACCCCTTCTGAATGATGGGGCCGCTGCTCTCTATTAAGTTCCACGTCCCCTTTATTGTTTACCCAGGCACACCGCCATACATGGTTATGGCTATGCCTTGTTCTACAGCTCAGTTTCATTCACTTGAATGGAACTGAGCTGTGGTCCATCATTCAGCTGATCATGTGGGTGCCAGGGGTCGGACCCCTAGTAATTAGATATTACTGGCCTATCAGTAATTACTATTAGATATTACTGGCCTATCAATGTTACAATCTTGGAAAATCCCCTTAAGTCAAATGAGTAATAATACTGGGCATTCAATATTGAAGGGTTAAAAATATAGTTTTTGGACCCTGTAACCCAATAACATATAATAATTCCCAGAATGTCTACATATAATAATTTGCATACATCTTTTAGATATTTAGAACACTGATATTGGAGCTGAAAATGATTATTACAAAAATAATGTAGCACCTGAATAATAATGCATGCGCATACATTCGCATAAATGTCCTTCAAGTTCAATCAGGGGAAAAAAAGAAAAAACGCTCATAACGGAAGAGACAATATGCACTAAAGGAGAAATAATTAGTTCCTGACCCTGAGTAGTAAACAGGATCAGCTGCCATTTAATGTGTGAATCTCCCAGTTTGTAGCCTGTATAGAGCATTTATATTTTGGAAAACTTACCAGAAGAATTCTTAAAGGGGTTGTCTGGGCACGGGTCAGTTTATCATCCTGATGATCTATCCACGGGATAGGTCATCAGTATATGATCATGGACACATGGACCCCGCACAGATCAGTTGCTCCGCTGCCTCCGGTCACTGGATGTTATGCAGTGGCCAGTGGCGAAAGCAGATGGCTCCGTACACTGTAAAGTGGCTGTACTGAAGTCCTCCAACACTGCTCCTATTCATTTGAATAGGTGCAGAGCTGCAGTACCGCAGCTCGCCACTATATTGTGACCGGAGCCATCTGCTTCCGGCATGGACATTCACCGATCATATACTGATGACCTATCCTATGGATAGGTCATCAGTATGAAAAACCGCCCCGTGTCCGGATAGTCCCTTTAAGTTCTAATTATCCGCTGCTTCAAGATAGAAAGACTCATCCTTTTACGCTGTGGTTTCTATTAAATATATCCTCATGTATGATAATAGAGCACTTTATAATTTTTATTATTATATGATAACTTGGGACCATGTTGCACATTAAAAACCCTAGTTCAAGTTATTTATTCTCTTTAGAATATATTCAAGTCAAAATATAGAAGCTACTAATTGAAACTTATATACAATTTTATAGAACGCGAGCCAGTTCAAAGTAACATCATATTTTTCATGGGACATGGGTTCCCTCTAGTAATAAGTAGAGTGGAGCATTATGTGTAGATACATAAAATAGTATTAGTGTCCCTCGGCATGACATGTTTTGCTATAACTGCAGCGTCTTCATGAGTCCAAGACATAACAATACTTAATTATGAAACATTCTAAGAAGGACATCAAAAGAACAAAAGTGTTCAGGAATTCACAAGGAAGAGACTGGCCAAAAATGTGATTCTTGGAAGAGTAGAAAGGAAACACTACTACTTACTTAGAGTAGCATTAATGCTCGTCTCATATTTGCCAAAAACAACTGGATGAATGCCAAGCCATATAGAATAAGATTCTATCAGACAAAACACACAGGGTTCATTATAACTGGCAGAAGATAAAGAAGGCAGTTTATAAGTAACAACATCATACCAATGGCTAAACTGCATAAAGGTAAGGTTATTGAGGATACTTTGCTGCCCCTGGACCTGGACAACGTGTCATTATTTGAATAAACCACTAATTCTGCACTGTACTATAACATCAGTTCAGTCATGAGTGTAGTACACTCTTGTCTCTGCACAGTAGAATGGTATAGCCCATGTATTATTCCTAAGCAATTTTTCCTCTAAGCTAGGGCTACAGGGCGACTTTTGGCAGTGACACCGGTTGCACGGCCAAATATTGCTGTGTGCCTCTGCATTGCAAATAATTAAAATGAATTTGGATGAATTGCAAACCGCAGGTTGCCGCGACCCTGACCCTAACCAGTAGGTCCCAACACAGCCAAATTCACTTTAATTACGTGCGATTCACACAGGGGCACACAGCTACCTGTGTCGCAGCTAAAGTTGCCATGTAGCCCTATCCTTAAAGGGGTTTCCAGAGTTAAAATGTGTTTGTATTAATGCTTTTAACTTATGAATGTAAATACAATTGTAATGTATTTACTGTTTCCAAATTGGCCCCTTTTCCAGATACTAGCGTGGGGCACATGCCTGGGGACGTCACTCTCTGGCCGCTGTGTTGATCATCAATTTCCTTCCGGGTATACAACTAGTCACTAGCGAAGTGCCATGTATGGGCTGTTCTATTATACAGCCAGTAACGCGCATGCGCGGTACTGGCTGTATTTCAAAATAGCCCATACACGGCACGTCACTAGTGACGTGTCGTATACCCGGAAGATATTTGATGATAAGCACAGCGGCCAGAGAGTGACGTCACCAGGCATGTGCCCCACGGCAGCATCTGGAAACGGGGCCAATTTGGAAACTGGAAGTACATTACAAATGTATTTACATTTATAACTTAAAAGCATTAACACATGCACGTTTTAACTTGGAAAAACCCTATAAAGCTGCATGGCAGTGTGGCTGCGCAGGTTAGAAGCTTCCCCCATAAAGGGGTTGTATAGACTTAGATGCTTCCCAGAAATAGCTCCACTCCTGTCCATCTGGTATGTTACGTCTGGTATTGCAGCTTCTCATGTATACAAATTGCTGTTGTTATCATATAATTTAATAGAAATGGGGCTTGTTTTTTGCGGAGCGAGCTTTCGTTTTTATTCATACCATTTTGAGGTACATAAGACTTTTTGATCACTTTTTAATTAATTTTTTGTGGGAGATGAGGTGATCAAAAAACTGTGATTCTGGTGCTTTACATTTTTTTGTTGTACTGTGTTCATTGTGCTGGTTAAATAATGTTATATGTTAGAAGTTCGTACATTTATGTAAGTGCCGATACCAGCTATGTTAATTTTTTTTTTTTACTTTGTATTTGGGGGAAAATGAGAGTGGTGTTTTTTTAATATTTTTATTTTTTTATACAAAAAATCTTTATTTAACTTTAGTTCCCCTAGGGGACTTGAACCAGCGATTATTGGATCACTTGCATGATATACTGCAGTAGTAATGTACTGCAGTTCATCATGATTTTTATAGGCTCCAATTAAGTCTTACCTCTGAGACAAATCAAGCAATCAATTCAAGAAATACAGAGCGGCAGGAATCAAGAGAACCTGGACAACAGATTCAGCAGTGGAGCTGTCCAACCTTTCAGATGGCTCAAAGAGAAGAGCTATTGCCTGAGACGTAGAATTTTCTGGGTTCAAATTCTATCAATGCTCCCATTTTTCCAAGATGTCTTCTGGACGCCCTAGGGGCTTTTTTTTTTTGTTTTTTTTAGGATATCTCTGATTAAATTCTTTTGTAAGTTTAGAAGCATGAACATTTTGCATCAAAAAAGCAGGATGCACATTCATAGATTTAGGAAGTTTTAAATGAACGGGACTTCATCAATTTGAGCAAAAATTAACTTTCCGGTGTTTATCAGCAGCCTATTTAAATACATGTTTAGCATCGTGCAAACTCTCAACAATCTTTTCTTTAACCTTTGGTAAGATCCAGCTATTATCAATTACATCTAATTTCATGAACTTAGATGTGATTGATAATAGCTGGACCTGTGTGTTAGAGACACACACGACCAGCGTTCACCGAGACCTGACAGATTCATCTTTGACCGCAAGATACAGCTTCAATGTATACAGACTACATAAAAGCTTTTTCCTTAAAGCCGATGTAGCATATTACGGGTTCATGGACTTGCTATTGAGCCCTTACTCCGATTTGTGTTTTATTTTTTTTTATTTTTTCACTTTTTCTTCACTATGGGGGCTGCCATTTTTTTTTCCATTTCTGTATGTGTCGATTAACGACACCTACAGACATGGAATACGGCAGCTACAGTCCCATAGTGAATGCGAACGGGGCCCGTTCCATCCACTATGCTGTACGCCGTCTGTGTGGGAACGACGCATGCGCCGCTCCCACACAGTCCGAGTTGAACTGTGCGACGTCCGGCGCCATTTTCCTGTGGACCGGAAGTCGCGACCGGACAGTAAGATTACTACTTCCGGTCGCGGCTTCCGGACTTGTGCACTTGGAGCGGCGGTAGCAGACGGAGCGGACGGACCGGAGGGAGCGGCGGCGGCAGGAGCAGGTAAGTTATTTCTATGTATGTTCGTGTTTTAGTGTGCGTTTACTACTGTATGTTAACCTACTACACTGTGTGTTAGCTCAAAAAATGGCGACACACAGTGTAGGAGGTTTGACCGTTCAATCCCCTCGTTTCTCCCGGCACTAGCCAGGATAAAGGAGGGGAGTTCTGAGAGCTCACTAGAGCGAGTGAGTTTTCTCAAATTTTGCAGCATAAAGCAATGTGGTTGCTTTACCACATGCAATGCTGCAATTTTGGGAATTGCTCCATCTAGTGACCAGCGCTGGGAAATATTATAAATTAGAATCTAATTTATAATATTTCCTGACTCGTGAAAAAAATAAAAAAATTAGAACAATGTCTAATCACCTATACACTAACTGTTTAACTAAAAAAAAAAAAAATGTTTTTCTAGCGACACATTACCTTTAATGTTGCGATTTCAATGTTGAAGGGTGTATTAGGCCATGCCTCTGGCGCGGCCGAATGGGCATGTAGCCAGGGCACGTCTGAGGGCCTTTGTTAGGCCCCCGACTGCCATGGCCACCCATCAGCGGCCAGCGATTGTGTTCGCAGGCCGCCGATGGGTGACAGAAGGAGCCCCCTCCCTCTGTGAATACACTACGTGACACCAAACAATTCTAACACCATTACTAAAAATGAAGTGATCAATCTCTCTACACATCCCCTCACTCAAATTCAAATACAGGTCCTGGAGAGGGACCTGTCCTTTGTCCTGACGGAGAAATTTGACTCCTTCGTCTGGACCAAGGACATAGCCCTATTCTCCAGAAAACTGCACTGGCATAAATTTTTTTGTGAGAAAAATAAAAGGACCTGTCAGGACTTTCATTTGGATCCTGTTGATCTAGACACAGCAAATGACGTTGTAGATCTCTTGGAAGATAATATCAGAGACAGAAGCAAGGGACCTTTCACTAATCTAAGATCGACAAGTACCAAAATGCCACCAATATGTAATAACCCAAATATAGAGATTTTCAGGAGACTAGTAGAGGAGGATCTAAGGGCTCTTGAAGGCCAGGAACCTATACATAGAAATATGACAAGGGAGGAATCTAGAACTCTGAATAATCTATCGGCAAATAAAAAAATAACAATAAAACCTTCTGACAAAGGGGGTAACGTAGTGGTGATGGACACGGGCCCCTATCTAGATATGTGCAACACAATTCTCTTTGACTCAGCAACATATCATCGATTGCAAGGCAGCCCTTTGGAAATATTTATGGGAGAACTGAGGATAATTCTGGAGAGGGCATTACAGAATGACATCATTAACCCCTTCAGGACGTAGCCATTTTTTAAATTTTCACTTTTGTTTCTTTCTCCCCACATTTCAAAAGCTATAATTTTTTTCTTTTTCCATCTATATAGCTATACGAGGGCTTGATTTTTGCGGGACAAGTTGTAGTTTTTCATGGCACCATTTATTGTACCGCATAATGTACTGGGAAGCTGAAAAAAAAATATTTGAGGGGTGAAATGGGCAAAAAGCAGTAATTACGTCATATTTTGGGGGGTTTTGTTTTTACGGCGTCCATCAGGCGTTAAAAACTACATATTCACCTTATTCTACAGGTTGATAAGATTACGGCGATACCAAATTTATATGTTTTGTTTTATGATTTACCACTTTTTAAAAAATAAAACCATTTGCTAAATTTAATAAAACTTTTGTGTCGCCGTATTCTGAGAGCCATAACTTTTTTATTTTTCCATCAATTTAGCAATGTGAGGGCTTAAGTTTTGCGGGGCGAGCTGTAGTTTTCACCCATACCATTTTGGGGTATATGTGACCTTTTGATCATTTTCTATTTCATTTTTTTGGAGCGCTAATGTGACCAAAAAACATCAATTTGCGTGTTTTATATATATATTTTTTTACAGCATTCACCGAGCGGGTTAAACAACACTATACTGTGATAGTTCAGACTTTTACGGACGCGGTGATACCAGTTATGTTAACTTTTATTTTTTTTAACATTTATTTAGTGGAAAAATGTGAAAAATTTTTTTTTTTTAACATTTGATACTTTATTGTTTTTAGAACATAACAAAAATCTTTATTTAACTGTTTTTTTACTTTTTTTATTAGTCCCCCTAGGAGACTTGAAGCAGCGATTGTTGGATCGCTTGCATGATATACTGCAATACTAATGTATTGCAGTATATCGTGATTCTGACAGTCTCCTTTGAAGCCCTGCAGGCAGAGCTTCAAAAGAGTACAAAGATGGCGGACCTTGGGGCTTTTGTTCGGCCCCCAGGCTGCCATAGCAACCGTTGTAACCGGCAGATCATGCCGCGGGGGGGGTGCGATCGCGAGTTTGAGGGGGCGCCCCCCTGATTCTAACACTTTAAATGCCACGGTCGTGATTGATTGTGGCATTTAAGGTGTTAAACGGGCGGAATCAAAGTGAACTTTGATTCCACTCATTGCAGGGAGGTGTCGGCTGCGTGTAACAGCCGTCACCCTGTGTGTATGGAGCGAGCTCAGCCCGTGAGCTCGCTCCATACTTCCCCTTAACCCTCATCACGTACAGTTACGTGATTTTGCGTGAAGGGGTTAGTAAAATGGAACACCAATTTCTATCCCAAGAAAATCCCAAAGTGGCAACTTTTTATACAATTCCGAAGATACACAAAGGGACTAACCCTCTCAAGATGAGACCTATAATCTCTGGGATTGACAGCCTAAACCAGAACATAGGAATATACATTGATAGAATCTTGCGCCCATTTGTGCTGAGTCACCCTTCATACATTAGAGACACTACAGATTTACTTCTAAAACTAGAGGGCATAGTCATGGAGAATAACATGATTTTTGTTTCCATTTATGTTGTAGCATTATACAGTTCAATTCAGCACCAGTTCGGATTGGAATCTGTTTCCAACTTTTTGAAAATGAGAGGAAACCATCTTATTGCACATAATGCATTTGTTATGGAATTATTGGAGTTCAACTTGACCAAAAATGTATTTCTGTTCAAGGACCATTACTTCCACCAGCTCAGGAGCACTGCTATGGGGAGCCCATGCGCCCCCTCATATGTGAACCTGTTCCTGGGCTGGTGGGAGGCAAATATAGTCTTTGCACATACCAATAGCAAATGGCATGAATCAATAGGCCTATGGCTGAGATTTATTGATGATATTTTCATCCTATGGATAGGTAACCAAGAAGAATTCCGGGACTTTATTCGTGACTTAAATACTAACCAAATAGGACTTAGATTCACCTCAGAGAGTGATACAGATAACCTGGCCTTCTTGGATGTGGGAATCTCCAGGGGGATAAAGGTAGGATTATAGCTGATGTATTCAGAAAGTCTACCACAACAAACAGTCTCCTGAGGTGGGAGAGCTCCCAACCATATGCCCTAAAAAAATGGTATACCTAAGAGACAATACCTCCGCTTCAGGAGGAACTGTTCTAACATGAAGACTTACTTACTACAAGCAGAGGATTTGAGAAACAGGTTTCTACAGAGGGGATACCCCAAGAGAATCCTGAAAGAAGCATTTAACAATGCAGTGGGAATGAAAAGATGTGACCTTCTGATACCCAATAAAGCAAAAGAACAGAAAGACAACATGATGCGCATCATAGGGACATATGATGGTTCTCACATAGAAATAAGGGAAATAATTAACAAGCACTGTGGAATATTAATGGAAGATGAAGACCTTAGACAAGCTATAGGTGGGAGACCCCAAATCATATTCAGAAGAAGCAAAAGCCTGAAGGATAAACTAGTGCGAAGCCACTTTGTAGATGAACCCCCTGAAACATGCTGGCTCAACAGGAGGCCCCTGGGGACCTTTAGATGCGTTAGATGTCTCGCCTGTGAAGCAGTTTGTAATGTCCGTGGCTGCGGGCTGTCAGCTCCGTTCTCCCCCTGACAGCCGCAGCCACGAGTCGGCAAGCGCTGGCCCCAGCCTCCTCCTCAGGAGAAGCCAGTGCTCGCGTCTACTCACCACAGCCAGATCCCGTAAAGGGGCATCGCGCGCACAGGACCTTGTTCATGAACCTTGACCCGTGAGTACTCTGGACTATAAAAGGGGTCCAGCCCCCTAGTTCTATGCCTGAGCTTTGTTGTGTATTCCTAGTCTGTCTTACATATGGCTCCCTAGTGTTTCCTGCTCCCAGTGTTCCTGTATCCTATTACTTGTATCCTGATCCAGTCCCCTGCTGCGTTGGATACCACGCATGTTCTGCTTCTCCACACCTGACATCCACCTGCTGCCAAGTTCCTGCCAAGCCTGCATTGCTACTGTCCGAGCTGCCACAGGTACCCTATACAAACTATAGACTTTGACCTGCGTCCTGTAGGCCAGCTGCCTTACCGCCAAGACGGTACGGCCCAGTGGGTCCACAGACCCTTCGTGACAGTAAACTCAGGCCATGGACCCCGCTGGTCGACCAAGACCATGACGACGTCAAAGGAGATGCGGGTGGATTTGCTGGACCTCCAGTCTCTACAGGAACAACTCCTCCAGGCTTCGAACATTCTCGTAAGTCAGCAGGAGGCACGAGCTGCCGTTCCTCCTACTACACCTCCTGGTAGTGTTGGTCCTCAGACTACACCTCCTGGCAGTGTCGATCCGCGTTTTTCTTTGCCTCTTTTCTTTGCCGCTATGATGGAGACGCAGGTTCCTGCCGTGGATTTTTGAATCAGTGCCAGATCCACTTCAGCCTGTATTCTAGGGCATTTTCATCTGATGGCGCAAGGGTCGCTTTCATCATCTCTCTCCTCACTGGCAAGGCCGTTGCATGGGCGAACCCTATCTGGGAGAGACACGGACCAGAGACCCGTGACTTCCAAGCCTTTCTCCGGACTTTTCGAATGGTGTTTGAGGAGCCTGGACGGGTCTCATCTGCAGTGGCTACCTTGATTAAACTACGCCAAGGAGACACCTCCGTGTGCGAGTACGCCATCCACTTCCGCACCCGGGCGGGAGAACTGTTATGGAACAATGAGGCCCTGGTAGCTGCATTCTGGCATGGACTGTCTCCTAAAATTAAGGACGAACTTGCCGCTCGAGACCTGCCATCTACCCTGGATGACCTCATCCTTCTGTCCGCCCGGATTGATATGCGGATCCGAGAACGCCTCCAAGAGGTTAGTCGGGAGGGAGACCCTCCTAGTCTGGTACCTACTTTGCAGCAACCCCTGCTGTCCTCAGATGTCGATCCTCCTAAGGAGTCTGTGATGATGGACCAAGGTAAGCTATCCACCCAGGAGAGACAACGTAGACGCACTTCGGTACTTTGTCTATATTGCGGCTTCGGTGGCCATCTTGTGCGCCTGTGCCCTCAAAAGCCCCAAAGCCTAGGGTTGCTAGGAGTTGCAACCCTGGGTAAAAAAGGACTTCCGTCCAAATTGTCCTTACCCGTGACCATAGTGTCTGGCGGGAGAACGCATCATGTCTCTGCGTATCTGGACTCTGGATCCGCTGCAAATTTTATCCGTAGACACCTGGTGGACCTTCTTCAATTGCCTACTACCCCTATGGAGAGCCCGTTGACAATTGCTTCAGTGGATGGCCTACCCCTGCCAGACCCAGTTATTGCTGTGACTAAACCACTGAGGCTCCAAGTAGGGGCTCTCCACTCCGAACTGCTGTCATTCTATGTCCTACCCAGAGCCGTTGACCCTGTGTTGCTGGGCCTGCCTTGGCTCCGATTGCATGCCCCAGTCCTGAACTGGAACTCTGGAGAGGTTCTCCAGCAGGGCACCGAGTGTCACAATCATTGCCTGGGACAGATTCGTTCGGCTCAGCCTCCTGTGCCTCAGTCACTGGCAGGATTGCCTAGTCATTTTACTTCATTTGCGGACGTCCTCAGCAAGAAAGAGGCGGAGACACTGCCCCCACATCGGGAATATGACTGTCCTATCGAGCTGGTTCCTGGTGCTTCCCTTCCCCGTGGTAGGGTATATCCTCTCTCTCTGCCAGAGACTCTGTCTATGTCTGCCTATGTTAGAGAGAACTTGGAGCGGGGCTTCATATGCAAGTCTTCCTCCCTGGCAGGAGCCGGATTATTCTTCCTCAAAAAGAAGGATGGTTCTCTTCGTCCCTGTATAGACTACCGAGGTCTCAACTAGATCACGGCGAAAAATAAGTATCCATTGCCATTGATCTCAGAATTATTTGATTGTATACGTGGTGCCAAGATTTTTTCCAAGTAGACCTGCGGGGGGCTTACAACCTAATCCGCATTCGCCAGGGTGATGAATGGAAGACTGCATTTAACACCCGTGATGGACACTATGAGTATCTAGAAATGCCCTTCGGCTTGTGTAATGCCCCTGCGGTCTTCCAGGAGTTTATTAATGACATTTTCCGTGACCTCCTCTATGTTTGTGTAGTAGTCTATCTTGATGACATCTTGATTTTTTTCTCCAGATCCTATGACTCATCAGAAGCATGTCCGTCAAGTCTTGCTGCGGTTAAGGGAGAATAATCTGTACGCCAAATTGGGGAAGTGCAAATTTGAGAGAGATACTCTACCCTTCCTGGGCTACATCATCTCGAATAGAGATCTCAAGATGGATCCTGAAAAGGTAAAGTCTGTCCTGGAATGGCCACGTCCTCAAGGCTTGAGGGCCATACAGCGCTTTCTGGAATTCGCCAGTTTTTACAGACAGTTCATCCCAAACTTCTCTTCACTGACATCTCCTATCTCTAACCTCACCAAGGGGCATGTACGCCAAGGTGTGGACTCCTGAGGCAGAGTCCGCATTCAATACCCTGAAGAGTGCCTTCACGTCAGCCTCTATCTTCCATCATCCAGACGTCTCTCTACAGCTCTTGTTGGAGGTGGATGCATCCTCTGTCGGTGCTGGTGCACTCCTGTTCAAGAGAGGCTCCAAGGGCAAGTCTAGGGTATGTGGATATTTCTCCAGGGAGGACTTTTGTGCGCATGGCTGACCGAAGGAGGGTCCTCCGCTGGTGACATGCCTCTAGACTGGCAGGTCACGCGGGGATCCGTAAGACCCGGGATTTGATTGCCCATCATTTCTGGTGGCCCACTCTGCCCAAAGATGTTATGGACTTTGTTTCCTCCTGCTCTGTGTGTGCAGCTAAGAAGGTCGCTCACTCCAGATCCGCTGGTCTGCTCCAGCCATTGCCTGTGCCGGATGTTCCCTGGCAGCATATAGCTATGGACTTTGTTATTGACCTGCCTCTCTCTGCCGGATGCAGTACTGTCTGGGTGGTGGTGGATCGATTTTCGAAAATGGCCCACTTCGTTCCTCTGACCGGTCTTCCATCTGCTCCTCAACTGGCCAAGCTGTTTATCCAACACATCTTCTGCCTGCACGGCTTGCCGCAGCATATTGTGTCTGATCGGGGGGTTCAGTTCACCTCGAGGTTCTGGAGAGCCCTTTGCGGACTTCTACGTGTGAAGTTGGACTTTTCCTCGGCCTACCATCCTCAGTCCAATGGACTCGAGGATCAATCAAATCTTGGAGAACTACCTGTGTCACTTCGTCTCTAGGCAGCATGATGACTGGGTGCAGTTGCTTCCGTGGGCTGAATTCTCCTACAACAATCATACCAGCGAGTCCACTAGGAACACTCCGTTCTTCATAGTCCTTGGCCAACACCCACGAATACCTCTCCCGGTTCCTGATTCATCCAAGGTACCAGCTGCTGACACGGCCTTTAGGGACTTTCTACAGATTTAGCGGCAGACTCGATCCTTCATCCTGCTGGCAGTTGACCGTATGAAACGGAGGGCGGACACAAGGAGAAGACACAAAGGTCTGGCTGTCCTCCAGGAACATTCGACTAATGGTGCCGTCATACAAGTTTGCTCCCAGGTTCCTCGGACCATTCGAGATCCTACAACAGATCAACCCTGTAGCCTATAAGCTTTGGCTGCCTACTACCCTCAAGATCCCCAACTCCTTCCATGTATCCCTCCTGAAGCCAGTGGTCCTGAACCGCTACACCAAGACTCCTAGCCCTGTGGTTGTCGCCAGCGGCCCTTCAGACACATTTGAGGTTCAAGAGATCCTAGACACCAAAAGATTGAGAGGAAAGACCTTTTATTTGGTGGATTGGAGGGGATTTGGTCCTGAAGAGAGGTCTTGGGAGACAGAGGAGAACCTCAATGCTCCTGCTCTTCTGAAAAAGTTTCTCTTTCGCTCTGGTCCCAAGAAGAGGGGGCGTAAGAGGGGGGATACTGTAATGTCCGTGGCTGCGGGCTGTCAGCTCCGTTCTCCGCCTGACAGCCGCAGCCACGAGTCGGCAAGCGCTGGCCCCAGCCTCCTCCTCAGGAGAAGCCAGCGCTCGCGTCTACTCACCACAGCCGGACCTCATTCATGAACCTTGACCCGTGAGTACTCTGGACTATAAGAGGGGTCCAGCCCCCTAGTTCTATGCCTGAGCTTTGTTCTGTATTCCTAGTCTGTCTTGCATATGGCCCCCTAGTGTTTCCTGCTCCCAGTGTTCCTGTTCCTGTAATCTATTACTTGTATCCTGATCTAGTGCCGTGCTGCGTTGGATACCACGCCTGTTCTGATTCTCCACACCTGACGTCCACCTGCTGCCAAGTTCCTGCCAAACCTGCCCTGCTACTGTCCGAGCTGCCACAGGTACCCTATACGAACTATAGACTTTTACCTGCATACTGTTGGCCAGCTGCCTTACCGCCAAGACGGTACGGCCCAGTGGGTCCACAGACCCTTCGTGACACAGTTGAGGTATCTAGGGCATTTACTAGTGCGACGACAGGCATTGGATACCTGAATAAACAGTTTATTAATTGTAAATATAGAGGGGTGATATATTTAGCTAAATGTACGTGCCCTAATGATTATGTGGGGAAGATTAAAAGAGAGTTCAGGAGACGCATCAGGGATCATTATAATGATATCATAAACAAAAGAGACACTACAATATCAAGACACATTTGTTCGGCACATAGGGGAAACACAAAATCCATCAGATTCCAGGGTATACAACATATTGAACCTAGCCCTAGAGGCGGCAACTGGGATAAATTATTATTACAGACAGAGTCGAGATGGATATACAAGATGAGATCGGTATCTCCAGACGGTGTGAATGAAAATGTGAATTTTGCATGTTTCCTATAGGGATTGTGTTAGACTACGCATATAGAGGGGAGGTGAAGGATGCAATATACGATCCTCGTATAAGACTCTGACTATACTCTGAACAAAAATCTTTACACAGGAACCAATACCCTATACTTAATTGACACTTATATGTTATGTATGTCAGTATATGTCCTTATAAGTAAATGTGTGATGTTCCACGTTTTAAAAGCTTATTAAAAGCTACGTTTTATATTTACCGTATATATCGGCGTACAAGACGACTTTTTACACCCTTAAAAAAATGTCAAAAGTGTGGGGTCGTCTTATATGCCGGATATTGTCTACATTAGGGATGCACGTTGCAGCCGCACAGCTCAGTATAGTACACATGACTATGAGAGCGGGGCTGCGGCTGTGTAATTCAGCCACAGCCCCGCTCCTGAGTCATGATAAGTTCGCGGGGTCAGGATGATGCAATGCGGCCAGCTCTGCACTAATGAGCGGCGGCACTGGAGACAGAACATGGCGGGCGCGCTACAAAACACCCCCATGTTCTGTCTTCAGTGCCTGAACTGCCGCTCATTAGTGCAGCGCCGGCCGCATCACCTCATGCTGACCGCGCGCGCACTTCCTGTCAGGAGCGGGGCAATGGCTGTATTACACAGCCGCAGCCCCGCTCTATAACGGCGGAGATCAGAGAAACCGCTCATCTCCGCCGTTATTCCCCTGAATGCTGCGATCACAGCTGACTGCAGCATTCAGGGGAAAGTGAGAAGGGGGGATGCCCCTGGATCGCGTCACAGGGAATTCCTGTGACGCGATCGAGGGCCATACCATATATGGGCAGACAGCCCAGGGTCTATTGACGGACCCCAGGGCTGTCTTACCATATTTCATGTTGTTAGGACATACCCAAGTATGTCCTAACAACTGCCTGTGTGCTATCTGTCCACAGGCTAATGTACTGGCACATATCTGATATATGTCAGTACATTAAAGTTTAAAAATAAAGTAAAAACAAAGTATTGTTAAATTTAAAAAAAAATACACCTTCACCTTTTTTACAATAAACATTAAAATAAGTCTCAATACATAAAATACACACATTCAGTAATGGCGCGGACAACAATGTTTTTGCATCATTTATGATGTGTACGCTGTAAAAAAATGAAATAAACACGGCTTTCTATCACTTATTAATGTGAGGCGCGAGGTGCGATGAATTTACCCTCCATGTTCCTCACATTAATAGTAATTAACCCCATCATGTACCTCGCACATTAACCCAATATGACTGAGAAACATGATGGGATTAATTACTATTAATGTGAGGCGCGTTCAAAATTCATCACACGTCGCGCCTCACATCAGAAAACGGAAGAATTTTTTTTTTATTACTGTTGGCAAAAGTATCGAAATTGGTATCGAAATCGCAATACTAAACGAAGTATCGGTATCGAAGTCCAAATTCTGGTATCGTGACATCCCTAGTCTACATATTGTCTACACACAGGTTGTGTGTTACCTTGTGAGCCTGCAGTCCGGTACACAGGCTCCCGGGATGCACGGAATCCGCCACGGATCTGAGGGAAGCCGGTATTAGCCGCCAGGGAACATCTCTGTAAGATCCTCTGGCCCGCCCTTTCCTCTCATTCCCTGCCTCTCAGATCTTGCGCGATGAAGCAGCCTATCTGCGCATGCGCGAGTTAAAAGAGACAGAGAGTCCTGGGTCCTGCCGCCGATGGCCATAGTGAAGCGCTCCTGCACGAAATGGTGAGTATATCTTAAATTCTATATTTTAAGGGTAAAAGTTGGGGGTCGTCTTATACGCCCAGTCGTCTTATACGCCGACATATACGGTACTCCTTCTGCAGCTTTATAATATAATCACTATTGACCGCAGCATTTAAGGTGTCAAATGGCAAGATTGGAGGTTTCTCCAATCCTAGCTGTTGCAGCGGATGCCCAGCGGTCAGTAACAGCCAGGCTCCCGCAGTGATCGTGCGGGCACAGCTTCTGTGCCCGCGCGATCAGAAGCATGTATGGGATTATATGCTAAGCTGTTAATTTAATGAGAGCATTCAAGTTTCGAACTAACTTTCTGTAGACATTAGCAAAACCAATAAATCACTGAATTTTCCATTTTTTGGGGTTGGCCAATCAACAACAGCCAGTCCATACTGAGATGTGCTGGAGATATACTGTACCCAAAGAAATTGAATTGTAGTCTATTCAAAATTACATTTCTCAAGTTTAATATATACAGTGAAGGAAATAAGTATTTGATCCCTTGCTGATTTTGTAAGTTTGCCCACTGTCAAAGACATGAACAGTCTAGAATTTTTAGGCTAGGTTAATTTTACCAGTGAGAGATAGATTATATAAAAAAAAAAAAAAAATGAAAAACACATTGTCAAAATTATATATATTTATTTTTCATTGTGCACAGAGAAATAAGTATTTGATCCCTTTGGCAAACAAGACTTAATACTTGGTGGCAAAACCCTTGTTGGCAAGCACAGCAGTCAGACGTTTTTTGTAGTTGCACACATGTTAGATGGAATTTTGGCCCACTCCTCTTTGCAGATCATCTGTAAATCATTAAGATTTCGAGGCTGTTGCTTGGCAACTCGGATCTTCAGCTCCCTCCATAAGTTTTCGATGGGATTAAGGTCTGGAGACTGGCTAGGCCACTCCATGACCTTAATGTGCTTCTTTTTGAGCCACTTCTTTGTTGCCTTGGCTGTATGTTTCGGGTCATTGTCGTGCTGGAAGACCCAGCCACGAGCCATTTTTAATGTCCTGGTGGAGGGAAGGAGGTTGTCACTCAGGATTTGCCGGTACATGGCTCCATCCATTCTCCCATTGATGCGGTGAAGTAGTCCTGTGCCCTTAGCAGAGAAACACCCCCAAAACATAATGTTTCCACCTCCATGCTTGACAGTGGGGACGGTGTTCTTTGGGTTATAGGCAGCATTTCTCTTCCTCCAAACACGGCGAGTTGAGTTAATGCCAAAGAGCTCAATTTTAGTCTCATCTGACCACAGCACCTTCTCCCAATCACTCTCAGAATCATCCAGATGTTCATTTGCAAACTTCAGACGGGCCTGTACATGTGCCTTCTTGAGCAGGGGGACCTTGCGGGCACTGCAGGATTTTAATCCATTACGGCGTAATGTGTTACCAATGGTTTTCAAGGCAGCTGTGGTCCCAGCTGCCTTGAGATCATTAACAAGTTCCCCCCGTGTAGTTTTCGGCTGAGCTCTCACCTTCCTCAGGATCAAGGATACCCCACGAGGTGAGATTTTGCATGGAGCCCCAGATCGATGTCGATTGACAGTCATTTTGTATGTCTTCCATTTTCTTACTATTGCACCAACAGTTGTCTCCTTCTCACCCAGCGTCTTACTTATGGTTTTGTAGCCCATTCCAGCCTTGTGCAGGTCTATGATTTTGTCCCTGACATCCTTAGAAAGCTCTTTGGTCTTGCCCATGTTGTAGAGGTTAGAGTCAGACTGATTAATTGAGTCTGTGGACAGGAGTCTTTTATACAGGTGACCATTTAAGACAGCTGTCTTTAATGTAGGCACCAAGTTGATTTGGAGCGTGTAACTGGTCTGGAGGAGGCTGAACTCTTAATGGTTGGTAGGGGATCAAATACTTATTTCTCTGTGCACAATGCAAATAAATATATATATAATTTTGACTATGTGATTTTCTGGTTTGTTTTTTTATATAATCTATCTCTCACTGGTAAAATTCTAGACTGTTAATTTCTTTGACAGTGGGCAAACTTACAAAATCAGCAAGGGATCAAATACTTATTTCCTTCACTGTAAGCAATATTCCCAAAGTCTTTGTAGTACAGTGCAGACATGTTTCCGATGCTCCTAAATAGAGATGAGCGAACTTTTCAAAAGTTCGGTTCGGCTAGTTCGCCGAATTTCACAAAAAAGTTCGATTCGGACCGAACTAGTTCGGACCGAACCTGTCACTTACGTGCGCCGAGCATGCTACTGTCTCGGGTGCTGATAGAGTTAATGGGCTGCACTAACTCTTTCAGCAACCTTGACAGTACATGCTCGGCGCGCGGAAAATACAATTTAAATGTAATAAAAAAATAAAAATTATACGTTCGTACTTACTTTCCTCCTGTCCGGCCTCCAGCGATGACGTTTCATCCCTTTCGCCGCTGCAGCCAATCACAGGCTGTAGTGGCGGTCACGCACGTCAGGATGACGCTTCATCCCACGTGACCGCCTCTGCAGCCAATCACAGGCTGCAGCGGCGACATGGATGAAACGTCATCGCTGGAGCCCGGACAGGAGGAAAGTAAGTATGAACGTATTATTATTTTTTTGGGCATGTATGTATGTTGTCATGTATGTATGTATGTGCATGTATGTTTGCATGTATGTATATATGTGCATGTGTGTTTGCATGAATGTATGTTTGCATGAATGTATGTTTGCATGAATGTATGTTTGCATGAATGTATGTTTGCTTGAATGTATGTTTGCATGTATGTATGTTGTCATGTATGTATGTATGCATGTATGTTGTCATGTATGTATGTATATATGTGCATGTATGTTTGTATGTATATTTGCATGTGTGTATGTTTGCATGCATGTATGTATGTTGGCATGTATGTGTATATTTGCATGTATGTTTGCATGAATGTATGTATGTATGTTTGCATTTTATGTATGTATGTATGTATGTCGTCATGTATGTATGTTGTCATGTATGTATATATGTGCATGTTTGTATGTTTGCATTTATGTATGTTTGCATGAATGTATATTTGCATGTATGTATGTATGTTGTCATGTATGTATGTTGTCATGTATGTATACATGTTTGTATGTATGTATGTATGTATGTTTGCATGTATGTATGTATGTTGTCATGTATGTTTGCATGTTTTTATTTTTGCATGTATGTTTATATATATGTGCATGTATGTAATTATGTTTGCATGTATTTATGTTTGCATGTATATTTGTGCATGCTTGTATATATCTTTGCATGTTTGTATGTATGGTTTCATGTGTGTGTGTATGCATGTATGTATGATAGTTTGCATGTATGTATGTTTGTTTGTATACATGTCTGTATGGCCATGTATGATACTGTCTGCTGGCGCCCTGTATCTAAGTCAACTTCGTGGCAGGCTTCTATACATGGTATAACAGTCAGTATCACACATTAAACTGAATCTAAGCCTACGACATGTTTTATTTCATTATTTTTTTTTTTTACAGGTTTGGTGTTTGGACTACGTCGGTTTCGAGGACTACTTCGATGACGGTTTTTTTTTCTACAATAAAATGGTTAATGAGGGTTGTGTTGGGGGTGCTTTATTTCAATAAAATATTTTATCTATATCTTTGTCTTTTTCTTTTCAAATTTTATTACTACCACTTTAGTAATGGCCGCTGTCTGAGTGACAACATCCATTACTAAGGCGAGGCTTAGTGTTAGCCGGTACAGAGGCTAACACTAGCCACCATTATTACCCCGGTACACACCACCACCAGGGGTGCCGGGAAGAGCCAGGTACGATCCAGTACCCGACCATCTTATTAAAATTTTAAAAAAACGTAGATCTACGCAGTAGTCCAACGAATCGAAGATGTAGTCCAATCGGTACATCAAAATCTGCAACAACATAAAAAAACAGTTATCAATGTGAACAATAACAATACTTCTACTCACCTACACACATATATACACGCACACACACACAAACAACCATACACAAACACACACATATACACAAACACACACATATACACAAACACACACATATATAAACACACACACACACACAAACATCTACACACAAACATATATACAAATACACCCACATATATACACAAACACACCCATATATACACAAACACACACATAAACACACCCATATACACACATATACACAAACACACACATATACAAAAACACACACACACAAACATCTACACACAAACATATACACATACACCCATATATATACACAAACACATATACACAAACACACCCATATATACACAAACACACATAAACACAAACACACATATAAAAACAAAAACAGACAAAGACACATACCCAAACACACACACTGTTTCTTTTAAATGCTGCTTGGGAACCCGCTCGATCCACTATATAAGGCTGTGCTATAGTGCAGCATTTAAAAGAAACAGGATCCTGACCTGTCCATAGAGTTTAAGGCAGCACAGAGTATTTCAGGAGATGAGCGTGCAGATTCAGTGCTGCTGTGAACTCTGCTCTTACCATTACGTAGCTCTCAGTCTGTTACCTCTCCTCCACTCCTGTCCTCAAGAACACCTTCACATGATTGGCAAGTCACCACGTAATGGTAAGAGTAGAGTTCACAGCAGCACAGAGTATTTCAGGAGATGAGCGTGCGGATCTTGTGCGGGGTGGTGACTTGCCAATCATGTGAAGGTGTTATTGAGGACAGGAATGGAGGAGAGGTAACAGACTGAGAGCTACGTAATGGTAAGAGCAGAGTTCACAGCAGCACTGAATCTGCACGCTCATCTCCTGAAATACTCTGTGCTGCCTTAAACTCTGTGGACAGGTCGGGATCCTGTTTCTTTTAAATGCTGCACTGTAGCGCAGCCTTATATAGTGGATCGAGCGGGTTCCCTAGCAGCATTTAAAAGAAACAGGATCCTGACCTGTCCACAGAGTTTAAGGCAGCACAGAGTATTTCAGGAGAGGAGCACGGCCGGCCACAGGCAGCCGGTCGATTTTCCAAGCCGTGCTCCCATTATGCACACGACTGTAAAAACACCCGTTATTGTGGGTCGTAATTACGACCCGCAATAACGGGCTCATAGACATCTGTTACCCATGGGTACCTTCCCGTTTTCTCACGGGAAGGTGCCAGTGCCGTTAAAAAAATAGAACATTTTCTATTTTACGGGCCGTGCTGCTATAAAATTTAGGGTATGTTCACACGACAGCGTCCGTAACGGCTGAAATTACGGGGATGTTTCCGTCTGAAAACATCCCCGTAATTTCAGCCGTAACGGCATGTGCAGGCGCTTGAACGCGGCGTCCATTACGGACGTAATTGGAGCTGCTATTCATTGGAGTCAATGAATAACGGCTCCAATTACGGCCAAAGAAGTGACAGGTCACTTCTTTGACGCGGGCGTCTATTTACGCGCCGTCATTTGACAGCGGCGCGTAAATATACGCCTCGTGTGAACAGACAAACGTCTGCCCTTTGCTTTCAATGGGCAGATGTTTGTCAGCGCTATCGAGGCGCTATTTTCGGGCGTAATTCGGGTATGTTCACACTCACTAATTACGGACGTAATTCGGGCGTTTTTTCCCCGAATTACGTCCAAAAATAGCGCCTCGATAGCGCTGACAAACATCTGCCCATTGAAAGCAATGGGCAGACGTTTGTCTGTTCACACGAGGCGTAATTTACGCGCCGCTGTCAAATGACGGCGTGTAAATAGACGCCCGCGTCAAAGAAGTGACCTGTCACTTCTTTGGCCGTAATTGGAGCCGTTATTCATTGACTCCAATGAATAGCAGCGCCAATTACGTCCGTAATGGACGCGGCGTTCAAGCGCCTGCATATGCCATAACGGCTGAAATTACGGGGATGTTTTCAGGTGGAAACATCCCCGTAATTTCAGCCGTAACGGATGCTGTCGTGTGAACATACCCTTATAATGACAGCACGGCTCGTAAAAGCGGCCGGCCGTGCTCGTAATTACGAGTCGTAATTACGAGCACGACCCGTAAAATAAAAAAATAGAACATGTTCTATCTTTTTAACGGCACGGGCACCTTCCCGTGAGAAAACGGGAAGGTACCCGTGGCTAACAGAAGTCTATGGGCCCGCTATTTCGGGTCGTAATTACGACCCTTAATAACGGGTGTTTTTACGGTCGTGTGCATGAGGCCCCGTAATGACGGGTGGCTACATGTGTGCACCCGTCATTACGGCAGCGTTGCTAGGCGACGTCAGTAAATAGTCACTCTTCAGGGTGCTGAAAGAGTTAACTGATCGGCAGTAACTGTTTCAGCACCCTGGACAGTGACTACCGATCACAATATAGAGTACCTGTAAAAAAAAAAAGACGTTCACACTTACCGGGAACTCCCCGCTTCCTCCTGTCCGGTCTCCTGGCCGTTGCCTTGGTGACGCGTCCCTCGCGACATCCGGCCCGACATTCCTTGATGACGATGCAGCCCATGTGAGCGCTGCAGCCAATCACGGGCTGCAGAGGCCTCTGCAGCCAATCACGGGCTGCAGAGACCTCTGCAGCCAATCACAGGCTGCAGAGGCCTCTGCAGCCAATCACAGGCTGCTGCGTCAGAAAAGAAGGTCGGACTGGAGGAAGAAGAGAGACTCGTCCGCAAGACAACGACCGGGTACATATGAAATGCTTTTTATTTTATTTTTAATCAGCAGCCTCTTTTCTCTATCAGTGATTGATAGAGATAAGTGGCTGCCGATTTGTATAATATTTTTGACCGGGTTCGGTCAAAACGGGTTCGGCCGAACCCGGTGAAGTTCGGATTCGCTGCGAACCGAACTTTTCCGGAAGTTCGGACCGAAACCGGGTTCGGTTGTCCCGGTTCGCTCATCTCTACTCCTAAAGAATGTCTGAAAAAAAAAATGAGGATATCATCCAGGTAGGCTATTACAAGTTGCCAAAATAAGTTCCTAAAAAGATCATTGATAAAGTGTTAGAAAGCGACTGGAGCATTACAAAGTTCAAAAGACATTAAAAGATACTCAAAGTGTCCAAACTGTCCAAAGTGTCCAAAGTGTCCATTCATCCCCAGGACAGATTAAAACAGTGTTATTTGCTCCTCTTAGATCAAGCTTATTAAATATTTTAGCTGTGCAAAGCCTTTTAAGTAATTCTGGAATTAAAAGGTGAGGATATTGCTTTTTTTTTTTTTATAAATTCTTTGTTTAACTTTTTTAAGGGAGGAGATAGAGAGTACATAATGGAAGGAAAGAGGGCAGGGGGTTACAAAATATATAAATACAAAAATAAAAACGAACAATTGTCTCTGCTGTTGTTAGTATGAATTAGAAACAGACCTATATAATTCTGTACAAGATTAAAGGATTATATGATATATGTAACTGGCATCAAGTATTCTAAGTTTGAGAAGAAACTGACACCCCACCAATCATAAAAAGTTAGTCAAAATGTTGTGCTTTTATCCATCTGCCCTAAATCGTGTAATACTTATCTAGATTGTTCTATTGACCATTTTGTTTCGCTTCGTGTCTGTTTGGCTTTTTCCGGAAATTAATGTATCGGAGTACTGACAGAATAGAATGTCCATGAGCCCATACTCCGATACATCGGCTTTCCGGAAAAAGCCGAACAGACACTAAGCGGCTGAGCGCTCACAAGCGCTTCAGCTGCTTCATTCTAGCGATTTGTAGGGGTCTCAGTGCTCGGACCCCCACCAATCCAAACTTCTGACATGTCACTATGACATGTCAGAAGTCTGCCAAAAGTTGAGCTACACTTTAAATCAAATATGTGACAAATTCCCTGTTTCTTTCTTACAGCTCCAGCATATTGGGTTTTGGTTGGGATCAATTCTGTTCAAGAGCTCTGGTGTCTTATACCAACGTGCAACTAGTTTATAGTTTAGTTCTTGAATTTTTGTAGAACTAGAGGGAGATTGAGAATTTTTCTAGATTTGATCAGTCTGTTCCCTGGTGAACGTTTTACCAAGATCTTTTTCCCATTTTGTTATAAATTAGGGTGTTTCTGAATGAGTAATAAGACGTAGGTAACGTTTTGAAATGTCTTTTTGGGTATAATTCTAGAAGAGTAAAAATTTGTGAATAAGTTTACAGTATTTAAGTCTAAGATGTCAGGTGAGAAAAGACTCAGCAATTATGTTCTATTTCCCAACATTAAACGTGAGGTTGGGGATTATACTTTTCATTTGTTTAACCCCTTAATGACCAGCCTATTTTAGACCTTAATGACCAGTCTATTTTTTACGTTTTTCCATCGTCGCATTCCAAAAGCTAGAACTTTTTTATTTTTGCGTCGACATAGCTGTATAAGGTTTTGTTTTTTTGCGGTACAAGTTGTATTTTTTAATAGCACCATTTTCAGGTACATATTATTTATTGATTAACTTTTATTAACTTTTTTTGGGGGGGAGATAGAAAAAAATCTGAAATTTTGCCACACTTTTTCGCGTCTTAAATCTACGCCGTTCACCGTGTGATATAAATAACACAATAACTTTATTCAGCGGGTTGTTGCGATTGCAACGATACCAAATTTGTATAGTTTTTGTATGTTTTACTACTTTTACACAGTAAAAATGCTTTTTTTTTTTTCAAAATTATTTGTTTCTGTGTCCCCATATTTGATGAGCCGTAATGGTTTTATTTTTTCACCGATGCAGTTGTATGAGAGCTTTTTTTTTTGCGGGAAGACTTAGTTTTTATTGGTACCATTTTGGAGTAGATGCGACTTTTTGATCACTTTTTAATCAAATTTTTTTAAAGTCAGGATTCACAGAAAACAGCAATTTTTCCGTCGTGTTTGAGTTAATTTTTTACGGCGTTCACCGTGTGGGTAAAGTAATGTAATAGATTTATAGTCGGGGTCGTTACGGATGCGGCGATACCAAATATATGTAACTTTTTAACTTTATTTTGGTTTTTTACTACTAAAGCAATTTGTAAGGGGAAAAAGTGTGTTTTTCATTTTTTTTTATTAACTTTCTTACATTTTTTTATACTTTTTTACTAGTCCCACTAGGGGACTTCACTATGCGATCCTCCGATCGCCATTATAATACACTGCAATACTTTTGTATTGCAGTGTATTACTGCCTGTCCGTTTAAAAAGGACAGGCATCTGCTAGGACATGCCTCTGACATAGCCTAGAAGGTATTCACTACAGGCAGACCTGGGGGCATTTATTAGGCCCCCGGCTGCCATTGGAGACACAGACACTCGGCGATCTTATCGCCAGGTGTCAGTGGGATGAGAGGGAGCTCCCACCCTCTCTCCAAAACCACTCGGATGCAGTGCTCGCTATTGAGCACCGCAACTGAGGGGTTAAACGGGTGAAATCGATACGAATATCGATCTCACCCAGCAGAGCAGGGACGCTCACAGCAGCCGAGCAGGGAGATTTGACAGCTCCCTGCTCTGTTTACTTATTCTGATGCCGCGACGTAAAAAGTCTATGGCATCGGAATAAGACCCGTTAGTGACCGACGTAAAAAGACTATGGGCCGGTCACTAAGGGGTTAAATGTAATCACAGCTTTGTTATGAATAAAATTGCTTACTGGAAGTAATGCTTCCCTTAAGTTCCTAGATAATTCCTTCCCGTAATGCTTCCCTTTAGTTTTTTGAATTTGTTAGGTATCAAGAAAAAGATAGGGGTATGAATGCATGTACTAGGTAAAAATTGGTGTCTTTTGTTTAGTTTGTGCCAGATTCTGACAGTTTGTTTAGTTAAAGGATTGAGGAATATTTAAATTTATCATAAGATGCCGGCCATAAAAGTTCTTCAATATTCGTTTTTAACAGATATAATTAAAGTTCTACCCAGAGTTTCCGTTTAACCCTTTCAAGACTGAGCCTGTTTTGGCCTTAATGACGAAGCCGATTTTTCAAATCTGACATGTGCCACTTTTGGTGGTAATAACTTTGGAATGCTTTTACCTATCCAAGCGATTCTGAGAATTTTTTTTTTCTCATGAGATGTTGTACTTTATGTTAGTGAAAAAAATTGGTAGATAAATTCAATATTTATTTGTAAAAACCACCAAGATTTGGAGAAAATTTGCAAAAATTATAATTTTTCTAAATTTAAATGTATTTTCTTGTAAAACAGATAGTAATACCACACAAAATAGTTACTAGTTTACATTTCCCATATGTCTACTTTATGTTTGCATCGTTTTTTGAATATTCTTTTATTTTTCTAGGACGTTACAAGGCTTAGAACTTTAGCAGCAATTTCTCATATTTTCAAGAAAATTTCAAAAGGCTATTTTTTCAGGGACCAGTTCAGTTCTGAAGTGTCTTTGAGGGCCTTATATATTAGAAAGTCCCCATAAATCACCCTATTTTGAAAACTGAATCCCTCAAAGTATTCAAAACAGCATTCAGAAAGTGTTTTAATCCTTTAGCCGTTTCACAGGAATTAAAGCAAAGTAGAGGTGAAATTTACAAATTTCTTTTTTTTTTTGCCATAATTCATTTGTAATACATTTTTTTTCTGTACCACAGAAGGTTTTACCCGAGAAATGCAACTCAATATTTATTGCCCAGATTCTCTAGATTTTAGAAATATCCCATTTGTGGCCCTAGTATGCTACTGGATTGAAACAAAGGCCTCAGAAGCAAAAGAGCACCTAGTGGATTTTAGGGCCTCCTTTTTTTAGAATATATTTTAGGTACCATGTTAGGTTTGAAGAGGTCTTGTGGTGCCAAAACAGTGGAAACCTCCCAATAGTGACCGCGTTTTGCAAACTACACCCATCAAGGAATTTATCTAGGGTTGTAGTTAGCATTTTGACCGAACAGTTTTTTTGCTACATTTATTTGAATTAGTATGTGTAGATGAAAATCTACTTTTTTATCTGAAAAACTTTAATTTTTTAAATTTTTACAAGGAATAAAGGTGAAAAAACACACGAAAATATGTAAATCAATTTCTCCCGATTATAGTAATACCCCATATGTGGTAATAAACTGCTGTTTGGACCCATAGCAGGGCTCAGAAGAGAAGGAGCACCATTTGGATTTTGGATTTCTGATTTTGCTGGAATCGTTTTCAGTGCTGTGTCACGTTTGCAATGTACTGGAGGGACCAAAACAATGGAAACTCCCCAAAAGTTACCCCATTTGGGAAACTACACCCCTCAAGGAATTTTTCTAAAGGGAAAGTTAGCATTTTGACACCACAGTTGTTTTGCTGAATTCATTGGAATTAGTCTGTAAAGGTAAAAATCTACTTTATTTCTGAAAAAATGTAGACATTTTTAATTTTTACAAGGAATAAAGGAGAAAAAGCACCCCAACATTTGTAAAACAATTTCTCCCGATTATGGAAATATGTGGTAATAAACTGCTGTTTGGACCCACAGCGGGGCTTAGAAGGGAAGGAGCTCTATTAGGCTTTTGGAGCTCAAATTTAGCTGAAATGGTTTTCGGGGTGCCATGTAGCATTTGCAAAGCCACACTATTTGGGAAACTACACCACTTAAGAAATCGATCTAGGGGTATAGTGAGCATTTAGACCCCACAGGTCTTTTGCAGAATTTATTAGAATTAGGCCGTGAAAATTAATATCAACATTATTTCCACTAAATATGTTGCATTTTTTCAATTTCACAAAGGATAAAGGAGGAAAAAGCACCCCAACATTTGTAAAGCAATTTCTCCCGAGTACGGCAATACCCCACATGTGGTCATAAATGTTTTTTCATTACAAAAAAATTAACCCTTTCCAGACTGATCCATTTTTGCTTTTTCTTTTTGTTTTTCCCTCCCTGTTTTCCAAGAGCCATAACTTTTTTTCCGTCAATAGAGTGGTGTGAGGGATTATTTTTTGCGGAACAAGCTGTAGTTTTTATTGGTACCATTTTTTGGCACATACAACATTTTGAGCACTTTTTATTACATTTTTTGGTAGGGACAAAGTGATCAAAAAGCAGCGATTTTGCCGTTTTAAAGTCTTTATTTTTCACGGCGTTCACCGTGCGAGTTAAAAAAGCTGTATTGTAATAGTTTGGACTTTTATAGACACAGCTATACCAATTTTGTGGATTTATTATTTTTTGACATTACTTTAGAGAAAAAATTTGAAAAGGTTTTTTTTTTTTGGACTTTAAATATTTATTTCATTTTTTTCACTAATAATAATAATTTACTTTTGTTATTACACATTTTATTAGTCCCCCTAGGGGACTTGAACCAGCAATCATTAGATCACCTGTACAATACACTGCAATACTAATGTATTGCAGTATATTGTAATTTTTACAGGCTCCTGTAACAGCTTGATTGCTTTTCCTGTCCGTTAGTCCCGGGAGTCAGCTGTAATACACAGCCGACACCCGCAGCGTATGGCGCGGGCTCAGCACGGGAGCCTGCTCCATACATCACCCCCACACCACGACATGCTATTAAGTCGTGGTGTGCAAAGGGGTTAATGCGCAATTAATGGGGTGGAGTGCAAATTAAAATTTTCCGCCGATATACCATTTAGTACACTATATGTTATGCCCACTTTGTGCCACTGAAGAAAAATACCTCATAAAATATTAACCGGGTTCTCCCGGTTATGGCGATGCCATATCTGTGGATGTAAACAGCTGTTTGGGCATGCTGTAGGGCTCAGAAGGGAGGGACAGCCATTTGGCTTTTGGAGTGCATATTTAGCTTGGTAGTAGTTCTGTTTGGCGTTTTGCTGCTATTTCAGTTTATAATGTGGGGGCATTAAGCTGTCCGGAGTACATCAGGGTATAATAAGAGGGTATAATACTGGGGTAAATAAATAATAATCCTCAGATATGTGGCCAGTGTCACACTGATAAATGGTGCCCAATGTTCTCCGCTTTTGGAACACTGCACATTTTGCATCGCTATATTCTGAGAGCCAGAACTTTTTTCTTTTTTCTTCGCCAGAGCTGTGTGAGGGCTTATTTGTTGCAGGACAATCTGTCGTTTTCATTGGTATAATTTTGGGGTACATGCAATTTTTTTGATCACTTTTTATTCCATTTTTTGGCAAGCAAAGTGACCAAAAACGATCAATTCTGACAATGTTTTTTTTTTATAATTTTTTTTACGGTGTTCACCCTGGGCTATAAATTACCATTTTACTTTATTCGGTGGGTCGGTACGATTACGGCGATACCATATGTATATAGTTTTTTTTATGTTTTGCAGCGTTTGCGCAATAAAATCACTTATTTATAAAATAATAAATTTTTTGTGTCACCATATTCTAATAGTCATAACTTTTTTATTTTTCAGTCAAAAAAGCTGTGTAAGGGCTTGTTTTTTTGCGAGACGGGTTGTAGTTTTTATTGGTACAATATTGGCGTACATGCGACTTTTTGATCACTTTTTATTGTATATTTTGGGAAGGGTGGTGACCAAAAAATAGTGATTCTAGAGTTGTTTTTTTTTTTGCGGTGTTAATTGTGCGGGAAAAATAATATTATAGTAATATAGTTGGGGTCATTACGAACGCGGTGATACCAAATATGTGTACTTTTTTAACGTGTTAATTTTTTCCTATATCCTATAATAAAAGACTTATAGGGAAAAAAAGCATTTTTTGTTTATGTAACTTATAACTTTTATTTTTACACTTTTTTAAAACATTTTTATTATCTTTTTTTTACTTGTCCCACTAGGGGACATTTAGACTTGCAGCTCAGATCGCTGCTAGACCTACGGAGTGTAATGTGTTCTGTCATTGTGACGGGACAGTCAGTCAAGCGCCATCTTGAAGATCCGAATCAGGTTAGGGGGGCGGATGGGGGGGGGGGGGGGTTGATCGGGGGTGTAACAGGGGGGTGCTGGCCCTTATTTAGACCATTTCTCTCTTCTCTCACAGAATATATTCTGTGAGAGAAGAGAGAGAACGAACTGTCGCTGTTCTTACAGCGATCGCCGTTATTCGTTGAAATGACGGCGATCATGTGACCCTCGGTCTGTGCTCCGAGGCCTCAGCTACCTCCGTATCTGAGTGCACAGAGATTAAGCGCCTCCCGGGGGCGCTATCTTATGCCAAAGTGCCGCCGTGAAAAGGCGGCGCTCTGGCATAAGTACCCTTAATGGTCGCCGTGAAAACACGTATAAGCGGTCATTAAGGGTTTAATATAATTTTTTCATTCCATAAATCCAGAAAGTGTATAGCATCTCTGTAGTTTTCCAGGTCTGGTAGGCCTATTCCACCTGCTTTTTTGTTTTTAATGAGCGTTGAGAATTTAAATATTTATCCTTTAGATTGCCATACAAATTTTGTTATTGTAGCGTCCATGGCCGCGGGCTGTCAGGTTTACTCACCTCCCGACGCCCGCAGCCATGGATCTGTGAGCGCTGGTCACCATCTCCTTCCTAGGAGACGCCAGCGCTCACTTCCACTCCGTTCGGCTGTGTCCCGTAGGGTGCGCGCACACGCTCGTGCCCGGCCTTAAAGGGCCAGCGCACGCAAATTAGAGGAAGTCATCATCATCAACTGCCACGATTTCCTGGTCTATAAGAAGGCCCCTGGCCTTCTAATCCTTGCCTGGGCGTTGTTAGTTTTCCCAGTCTGTCTTGCAAATGGTCCCTTAGTGTTTCCCGTTCCTGTTGTTACCCATGCCTTGTTCCCGTTCCTGTTTCCCGTGCTTTGCCTTAGTATCAAGTCGTGCCACGTCCTGTCATCTGCCACGTCCAGAGGAATCTGCCACATCCTGTGTCATCTGCCACGTCCGGAGGAATCTACCACGTCCTGTGTCCTCTGCCACGTCCGGAGGAATCCGCCACGTCCTGTGTCATCTGCCTCGTCCGGAGGAATCCGCCATGTCTGGCGCAACTTGCGGCTCCTGTGCCATCCGCCACGTTTGGCGCTGTCTGCTGCAACCATTTCCATCTGTGCCAGAGCTTCGGTCACCGTCCGGACTATCCAGGAACCCTTGTGCGGGACATTGTATTTCTGGGGTTTCCTGTGGTTTGGCCAGCTGCCTTCCCGCTACTGCGGTACGGCCTAGTGGGTACACTACCCGCGCTGTGACAGTTCGCTCAGGCCATGGACCCCGCTGGTCAACCTGAGACTTTGACGACACAAGCCATGCTGGCCGAGATGGAGGATCTCGAGTCACGACAAGACCAGCTCCTCCTGTCGGTGAACGCCATAGCCCATCGATTGCTCGCTCCAACCACAGTCGTCCCCGCACCTGTCCCTGCGGTTCCTCCTGCTACACTTCCTGTCTGTACAGGTACCAACCCCCTGTGTTTCTTGCCGCTACCTCCACGCTATGACGGAGATCCGAGGTCCTGCAGGGGATTTTTGAATCAGTGCCTGATCTATTTCAGACTTCATGCCAGGTCCTTCTTTTCGAATGACGTCAGGATCGCCTTCATCATCTCTCTCATTACTGGCAAAGCCCTGTCATGGGCTAATCCTCTGTGGGAACATCAGGGACCAGAGACCCGGGACTTGCAGTGCTTCTTACGGACCTTCCGCTCGATCTTTGAGGAACCTGGAAGAGTTTCTTCGGCTGCTGCATCCTTGCTAACCCTACACCAGGGAGACCTCTCCGTGGGCGAGTATGCCATCCAGTTCCGTATTCTGGCTGCTGAATTGACCTGGAACAACGAGGCTTTGGTGGCTACATTCTGGCAGGGACTGTCTTCAGGGATCAAGGACGAGCTGGCTGCTCGCAATCTGCCATCTACGCTGGACGATCTTATCCTACTCGCCTCCCGTGTCGACATGAGGATCCGGGAACGTTCCCAAGAGGTTCTCCGGGAGACAGTACTTCCTGGGCTGGATTCTGCTGTCCCGCAATCCCCCTCAGTCGTCCCACCAGAGGATCCGATGCAGGGTAATTATGTCAAATTGTCTACCCAGGAGAAACAACGCAGACGCACTTCTGGACTTTGTTTGTATTGCATCCGTTGAGGCCATGTTTTGCGTCTATGTCCCCAGAGGCCGGAGAGACCCCATTGCCTAGGATTGGTTGGAGAGACAACCCTAGGTGGAACGGAATCTAACAGAGCATTCGGTTCCAAATTGACTATTCCTGTGACCCTGGTATCCGGCGAGAGGACGCATCAAGTTTCTGCCTATCTTGACTCTGGCTCTGCTGCAAACTTTATCCAGAAAGAGCTTGTGGATCATCTTCAGTTGCCCACAGTTCCCCTTGAGACATCTTTGGCTGTTGCCTCAGTTAATGGACTGCCTCTGCCTGATCCCATCATCTCTAAAACCAAGCCGTTGAAGCTCCAGGTTGAAGTACTTCATTCTGAATTTATTTCTTTCCTTGTTTTGCCCAAGGCCATCAATCCTGTTCTGCTGGGCCTGCCTTGGCTTCGACTACATGCCCCAGTCCTGGACTGGAATTCTGGAGAGGTTCTCCAATGGGGCTCCAAGTGCCATGGTCGTTGTCTGTTGCAGATCCATCCTGTCAAGCCTACTCTGCCTCAGTCGTTCGCAGGACTGCCTCCCCATTTTGCTCAGTATGCAGATGTTTTCATCAAAAAGGAGGCTGAGATGCTGCCTCTACATCAGACCTATGACTGCCCCATATAACTGGTTCCTAATGCCTCTCTCCCCCGTGGACGGGTATATCCTCTCTCCTTGCCTGAGTCTTTATTTATGTCGGCCTATATCAAGGAGAATCTGGAGAGGGGTTTTATACGAAAATCTTCCTCCCCGGCCGGGGCTGGATTCTTCTTCGTTAAAAAGAAGGATGGATCCCTTCGTCCCTGCATTGACTACCGGGGCATCAACCTGATCACAGTCAAGAACAAATACCCGTTGCCACTCATCTCTGAGCTGTTTGATCGCATACGAGGGGCCAAAATTTTTTCTAAGCTAGACCTGCGTGGGGCTTACAATCTAGTCCGGATTCGCCGGGGTGATGAATGGAAGACGGCATTTAACACCCGGGACGGGCACTACGAATACCTAGTGATGCCCTTCGGACTGTGTAACGCTCCCGTAGTGTTTCAGGAGTTCGTTAATGATATCTTCCGGGATCTACTCTATGTCTGTGTTGTTGTTTATCTCGATGATATTTTGATTTTCTCCCCAGATCCGACGACTCATCGGAGGCATGTCCGTCAGGTTCTACTACGATTGAGGGAGAATCATTTATACGCCAAGTTGGAGAAGTACGTCTTTGAGAAGAGTTCTCTGCCCTTCCTGGGCTACATCATCTCGGATCAGGGCCTCAAGATGGATCCTAAGAAAGTGAAGGCTGTCCTGGAGTCGCCACGTCCCCAAGGCTTAAGGGCCATACGGCGGTTCCTGGGATTCGCCAATTTCTACCGGCAGTTTATTCCTAATTTCTCTTCTCTGACGTCTCCCATCTCGACCCTTACCAAGAAGGTTGTGAACGCCAAAGTGTGAACTCCAGAGGCAGAGTCCGCATTTATTAGCCTTAAGAGAGCCTTCACCTCAGCCTCGATCCTCCATCATCCTGACATATCTCGGCAGTTCTTCCTCTGTTGGTGCAGGTGCACTTCTGTTCCAGAGGAGCTCCAAAGGAAAGGCAGTAGTATGTGGCTACTACTCTAGACTGTTTTCTTCTGCTGAGCGCAATTACTCCATTGGAGATCGAGAGCTGCTGGCCATCAAATTGGCTCTGGAGGAGTGGAGACATCTTCTGGAGGGCACTGCTCACGCCATCCTGATCTTCACCGACCACAAGAACCTTACTTACCTTCAGTCCGCTCAAAGACTTAATCCTCGTCAAGCCAGGTGGTCGCTGTTCTTCACCCGTTTTCTGTTTGTGCTCCACTACCATCCCGCGGACAAGAATGTGAGGGCCGATGCCCTGTCCAGATCGTTTGAGACGGAAGACACGGTGGAGTCCCTTCAGACCATCATAGACCCGTCCTGCATTGTCACTGCTAATCCTCTGCAGGTTAGAGACATCCCTCCTGGGAGGACTTTTGTTCGGTTGGCAGACAGGAGAAGAATTCTCCACTGGGGACATAGTTCTAAACTTGCTGGGCACGCTGGTGTCCGTAAAACCCGAGATCTGATTGCTCGTCACTTTTGGTGGCCCACGCTACCTAAAGATGTTCTGGACTTTGTCTCTTCTTGCACGGTGTGTGCCTCTAACAAAGTGACTCACTCCAAGCCTGCCGGCCTGCTTCAACCTCTGCCTGTACCCAATGCCCCCTGGCAGCACATTGCGATGGACTTCGTCACAGACCTTCCCCCCTCAGCAGGATGCAACACCATCTGGGTAGTGGTGGACCGCTTCTCTAAGATGGCTAATTTTATCCCGCTGACCGGCCTACCTTCTGCTCCTCGTCTGGCGAGTCTCTTCATTCTACACATCTTCCGCTTGCATCGCCATCGTGTCAGATCGGGGTGTTCAGTTTACCTCTAAGTTCTGGAGAGCCCTCCGTAAACTCCTGGATGTGAGTTTGGACTTTTCCTCTGCCTATCACCCCCAGTCCAATGGGCAAGTAGAGAGGATCAACCAGAACATGGACAATTATCTCCGCCACTTCATCTCTTCACAGCACGATAACTGGGTACAGCTTCTTCCATGGGCCGAGTTTTCTTACAGCAACCACACAAGTGAGTCCACCACTTCCACTCCGTTTCACATCGTGTACAGTCAACATCCCAGAGTCCCTCTTCCTGTATCAACTTCATCTCAGGTACCCGCTGCTGACTCTGCATATGGGGACTTCCTGCAAATCTGGCAACAGACCTCTATTTTGCTGGCGGTAGATCGCATGAAGCGAAAGGCAGATACTAAGAGAAGAGAGCCGCCTCAGTATCTTCCTGGGACTAAAGTCTGGCTGTCCTCTCGGAACATTCGCTTGAGGGTGCCTTTATACAAGTTTGAACAGAGAGCAATTGTGACCCTGGGTAGTCAGCAGGTAAAATATACAATCAAGACAGGAATGCCTTCAGGCAAGCAAAAACCCTTATTTCCTGACTACCCACAATTAATTAGGAAAATAAACTAACAAATTTTATTAAGCTACGTGTAGCTTAATAAAATTTATACAAGTTTGCACCCAGGTTCCTTGGTCCTTTCGAGATCCTGCAACAAATCAACCCTGTCTCCTATAAGCTGCGGCTGCCTCCTACCCTCAGAATCCCTAACTCCTTCCATGTGTCCCTCCTGAAACCAGTGGTCCTGAACCGCTACAGCAAGACTTCTAGTTCCACAGTTGCTACCAGCGGCCCTTCTGATGTATTCGAGGTAAAGGAGATCCTAGACTGCAAAAGGGTAGGAGGAAGGACTTTCTATTTGGTGGACTGGAGATGGTTTGGTCCTGAGGAGAGGTCCTGGGAGCCAGAGGAGAACCTCAGTGCTCCTGCTCTTATTAAAAAGTTCCTCTCTCACTCTGGCCCCAAGAAGAGGGGGCGTAAGAGGGGGGATACTGTAGCGTCCATGGCCGCGGGCCGTTGGGTTTACTCACCTCCCGACGCCCGCAGCCATGGATCTGTGAGCGCTGGTCCCCATCTCCTTCCTAGGAGACGCCAGCGCTCACTTCCGCTTCCGCTCCGTTCGGCTGTGTCCCGTAGGGTGCGCGCGCACGCTCGTGCCCGGTCTTAACCCCTTCAAGACACAGCCTGTTTTGGCCTTCAGGACACAGCCAATTTTTTCAAATCGGACATGTTTCAATTTATGTGGTAATAACTTCGGAATGCTTTTACCTATCCAAGCGATTCTGAGATTGTTTTCTCGTGACACATTGGACTTTATGATACTGGCAAAATTTGCTCGATACATTAAGTATTTAATTGTGAAAAACACCAAAATTTAGCGAAAAATTGCAAAAATTTGCATTTTTCTAAATTTATATGTATCTGCTTGTAAGACAGGCAGTAATACCACACAAAATTGTTGCTAATTAACATTACCCATATGTCTACTTTAGATTGGCATCGTTTTTTGAACATCCTTTTATTTTTCTATGACATCACAAGGCTTAGAACTTTAGCAGCAATTTCTGACATTTTCAAGAAAATTTCAAAAGGCTATTTTTACAGGGGCCAGTTCAGTTGTGAAGTGGATTTTAGGGCCTTATATATTAGAAACCCTCAATAAGTCACCCCATTTTAAAAACTTCACCCCTCAAAGTATTCAAAACAGCATTTAGAAAGTTTCTTAACCCTTTAGATGTTTCACAGGAATTAAGGCAAAGTAGATGTGAAATGTTCAAATTTCTTTTTTTTTTGCAGAAATTCATTTTTCATCTATTTTTTTTGTAACACAGAAAGTTTTACCAGAGAAACGCAACTCAATATCTATTGCCCAGATTCTGCCGTTTTTAGAAATACCCCACATGTGGCCCTAGTGCACTTATTGACTGAAGCACAGGCCTCAGAAGCAAAGGAACACCTAGAGGATTTTGGGGCCTCCTTTTTGTTAGAATATATTTTAGGCACCATGTCGGGTTTGAAAGGCTCTTGCGGCACCAAAACAGTGGAAATCCCCCAAAAGTGACCCCATTTTGGAAACTATACCCCTTGAGGAAATTATCTAGGGGTATAGTGAGCATTTTGACCCCGCAGGTTTTTTGCAGAAATTATTGGAAGTAGGCCGTGAAAATGAAAATCTAAATTCTTTCAAAGAAAATGTAGGTTTAGCTTATTTTTTCTAATTTCCACAAGGACTAAAAGGAGAAAATGCACCAATACTTTTGTAAAGCAATTTCTCCCGAGTAAAACAGTACCCTGCATGTGGTCATAAACGGCTGTTTGGACACACGGCGGAGCTTAGAAGGGAAAGAGCGCCATTTGGCTTTTGGAGCTCAAATTTAGCAGGAATGGTTTGCGGAGACCACGTCGCATTTGCAAAGCCCCTAAGGGACCAAAACAGTGAAAACACCAAAAAAGTGACTCCATTTAGGAAACTACACCCCTTGAAGAATCCATCTAGGGGTGTAGTGAGCATTTTGAACCCACAGGGGCTTCATAGATTTTATTAGAATTGGGCAGTGAAGATAAAAAAAATCCTTTTTTTCCAATAAGACGTAGCTTTAGCTCAACATTTTTCATTTTCTCAACAAATAAAGGAATAAAAGAACCCCAACATTTGTAAAGCAACTTCTCAGGAGTACGGCAATACCCCATTTGTGGTCATAAACTGCTGTTTGGGCATACGGCAAGGATCAGAAGAGAAGGAGTGCCGTTTGGCTTTTGGAGCACAGATTTTGCTGGATTGATTTCTTGACACCATGTCACTTTTGCAAAGCTCCTAAGGTACCAGTACAGTGGAAACTCCCCAAAAGTCACTCGATTCACGAAACTACACCCCTTGAGGAATCCATCTAGGGGTGTAGTGAGCATTTTGACCCCACAGGTGTTTCATAGATTTTATTAGAATTGGGCAGTGAAAAATAAAAAAAATCCTTTTTCTTCAATAAGACGTAGTTTTAGCTGAAAATGTTTCATATTCTCAACAAATAAATGAAAAAAAGCTCCCCAACACTTGTAAAGCAACTTCTCCTGTGTACGGCAATACCACATATGTGGTCATAAACTGCTGTTTGGGCACAGAGTAGGGCTCCGAAGGGAAGGAGCGCCATTTGGCTTTTGGAGTACAGATTTTGCTGGATTGGTTTCTGGTCGCATTTGCAAAGTCCCTGTGGGACTAAAACAGTGGATCCCCCCCAGAACTGACCCCATTTTGGAAACTACACCCGTCAAAGTATTCACCTAGGGGTGTAGTGAGCATATTAACCCCACAGGTGATTGGCAGAAATTGGTGTGCACGCGATGTTGCAGAGTGAAAAGGGTTTTTCAATAGATATGCCAATATGTGGCGCCCAGCTTGTGCCACTGGAGAGACACACCCCAAAAATTGTTAAAAGGGTTCTCCCGGGTATGGCGATGCCATATATGTGGAAGTAAACTGCTGTTTGGGCAAACTGTAGGGTTCAGAAGGGAGGTAGCGCCATTTGGCTTTTGGAGCGTGGATTTTGCTTGTAGTAGTTTTGTTTTGAGTCTTACTGGTGTTTCCGTTTTTATAATGTGGGGGTACATGTAAGACGGGCGGAGTATATAAGGGGCATAGTCAGGTGGTATAGTGGGGTAAAAAAAAACAATAAAATAATCCATAGATGTGTGTTACGCTGTGACTTTCTGCACAGGCCGGTGTCGCACTAATAAATGGTCTTTACTTAGTCCCCTTTTGGACCACACTCTGGACCTTTGCAGTTTGGGGGATTTTGCAGGAAAGTGTTGTCCTGGTATAATACGGGCGCCCTCACTTCCAGCGGATATGTTTGGGCCCTCCCCTTCCTGGTTCCCTAATTTTAGGGGCCTTGATAATTCGCCACTTGAAAGAGAAGAAACGTTCCCCTCGGGCCGGCACAACTGCATATTTTTATTTCCTGGCTTATTGGTGCCTTGACTAATTTTATTTTTTCATAGACGTAGTGGTATGAGGGCTGTTTTTTTTGTGTTACGAGCTGTAGTTTTTATTGGTACCATTTTGGGGTACATGCGACTTTTTGATCACTTGTTATCCTTTTTTTTTGGGAGGCGTTCACCACGCATTATAAATTACATGTTCACGTTATTCTGCGTGTCAGTCCGATTCTGGCGATACCAAATTTATAGCACTTTTTATGTTTTACAACTTTTTGCACAATAAAATTACTTTTGTAAAGAGAATGGATTTTTTCTGTCGCCAAGTTGAGAGAACCATAACGGTTTTACATTTTTCGTCGACGGAGCTGTATGAGGGCTTGTTTTTAGCGAGACGAGTTATAGTTTTTATTGGTACCATTTTTAGGTACATGCGACTTTTTGATCACTTTTTATTTCAATTTTTGGAAGACAAAGTGACCAAAAAATAGCAATTATGTCAGTATTTTTTAGTTTTTTTTTTTACGGCGTTCACTGCGCTGGATAAATAACATAATATTTTATAGTTCAGGTCGTTACGGTCGCAGCGATACCAAACATGTATGGCTTTATTATTTTTTTCAATAATAAATGACTTGATAAGGGTAAAAGGGCGATTGTGTTTTGTGTTATTATTTAAAACTTTTATTGTATTTTTTACAACTTTTATTTTTACTTTTTTTACACTTTTTTTTACACTTTTCTTTAGTCCCACTAGGGGACTTGAAGGTCCAACTGTTTTATTGATGTTCTAATACATTGCACTACCTATGTAGTGCAATGTATTAGAACTGTCAGTTGTTCACTGACAGCAAGCCGATCAGGCTCCGCCTCCGGGCGGGGACTAATCGGCTAACGTAATGGCAGATAGGAAGCCATTGTTAGGCATCCTGTTGCCATAGTAGCAGTCGCCAGCCTTGCCATCGCGTGGCAAGGCTGCCGATTGCATACAAACCACTTTGATGCAGCGATTGCATTGAATCGCTGCATTGAAGGGGTTAATGCCAGGAATCGGAGCTAGCTCCGGTTCCTGGCGATAGATCGGGGTGTCCGCTGTAACATACAGCGGACACCCACTGCTGATGACGCCGGCTCAGCTTCTGAACCGGAAGCTGAGCCGGCGCCATCTTGCCGATGGTACCGGAAGCCTCCTGGGCCCCGCCGACGACGGGGCATAGGAGGATTCCGTTACTGGCGGACCGGGAGGTAAGTATTACCCCTCCGATCGCATTTGCAGCCACCGGCAACCCAGCGATCACGTTGCTTTGTCGCCGGTGGCTATAAACTCCTCACATGCTGCGATCTCTATTGAACGCAGCATGTGAGGGGTTAATCGGTCGGATCGGAGGCTAGCTCCGGTCCTGGCCGATACCTCAGGGTGCCAGCTGTAACATACAGCTGTCACCCGGCGGTAATGTCGCTGGCTCAGCTCCTGAGCCAGCTTCATCTCCATCACGTACAGTTACGTGGAGATGCGGGAAAAGGCCATCTCCCATCACGTAACTGTACGTGAAAATGCGGGAAGGGGTTAAAGGGCCAGCGCGCGCAAATTAGAGGAAGTCATCATCATCAACTGCCACGATTTCCTGGTCTATAAGAAGGCCCTGGCCTTCTAATCCTTGCCTGAGCGTTGTTAGTTTTCCCAGTCTGTCTTGCAAATGGTCCCTTAGTGTTTCCCGTTCCTGTTGTTACCCGTGCCTTGTTCCCGTTCCTGTTTCCCGTGCTTTGCCTTAGTATCAAGTCGTGCCACGTCCTGTGTCATCTGCCACGTCCAGAGGAATCTGCCACATCCTGTGTCATCTGCCACGTCCGGAGGAATCTGCCACGTCTGCAGCTGTCTGCTGCAACCATCTCCATCTGTGCCAGTGCTTCGGTCACCGTCCGGACTATCCAGGTACCCTTGTGCGGGACATTGTATTTCTGGGGTTTCCTGTGGTTTGGCCAGCTGCCTTCTTGGTACGGCGGTACGGCCCAGTGGGTCCACTACCCGCGCCGTGACAGTTATAATCTTTTTGAGTTTATTAACAAATGTCAGAGGCACCACAATTGGTAAAACTTGCAGTAGGTAAAGTATTTTTGGTAATATTACAATTTTTATGATATTATTTCTCCCAAACCATGAGATCGGCAAAGTATTACATTTCTCTAAGTCTGCTTCTATTTTAGTCAGTATTGCCTTATAATTCAACTCGATAATATCTTTAAAAGAATTGTTAATCTTTATTCCTAAAAAGGTGAAATGTATGCAATTATTTTTAAAGGAAAATTTTTAAGTCAATTCCTCCCACGTTTTGGGGTCTATGTTTACATTTAATAATTCTAATTTTGTTGTATTTAGTTTAAAGTTTGAGATTTGTCCAAATATTTTAAATATCCATGTAGTAAGGCTTTAATTGTCTTTCTTTGGTTTGAAAGAATTATTAGCATGTCGTCTGAGAATGCAGCAGTCTTTTGTTCTAATTTTTTTAATGAAAGACCAGTAGTTTCCTTGTTTTCTCTTATCATTTGGACTAGAACTTTCATGGTCATTATAAATAGTAATGGAGATAAAGGATAACTGTCATGATGCGGGGTGTGGACCCACTGGGCCGTACCGCGTAGCGGGGTGGCAGCTGGCCAAACAGGTAAGTACAGAGTGCAAATAGTTCAGCGAGGGTACCTGAGGCAATCGTAGGCAGTAACGAGGCAGGCACGTGAAGGACCAGGCGGCGGGAAGACGTCAGGAGAGGCGTAGCAAGTCAAGCGAGACTGTAGCACAGCACGGCAACAGCACTATAACTGGGTAGCACGGAAACAGGATACGGGATACAGGAACAAGGTACATTGGGAAACTGGAAGACGCTGGGAGACCATAAGCACGACAAACTAAGGGTAACAAACAATGTTCTGGCAAGGGGCAAGAGGGCAGAGCCCTTTTTATAGCCCAGGGCATCCTGGGCTAGATTTGCAGACTTCCTGCAAAATGCCTGCACTGGCCCTTTAAGACCGTGTACGCGCGGGCGTGCGCGCCCGCGGGAGACACTCAAAGTCCGGAAGTGAGTGCTGGCGCCTCACAGGAGGACGACGCTGCAGGGAGGTAAGATGTCCATGGCCACGGCCATCGAGGTTAACGGCAGAACGACAGACCGTGGCCATAGACGTTATAGTATCCCCCCTCTTACACCCCCTCTTCTTGGGACCAGAGCGAGAGAGAAACTTCCTCACGAGGACAGGAGCATCGATGTTCTCCTCTGGCTCCCAAGACCTCTCCTCTGGGCCGAACCCCCTCCAATCCTCTAAATAAAATGTCCTTCCTCCCACCTTCTTGGTAGCTAGAATCTCTGTTACTTCGAAAGTCCCCGATAAGCCGCCAGGGACCACTGTGGAACTAGGAGTCCTTGAGTAGCGGTTCAGGACCACAGGTTTCAGCAGGGAGACGTGGAAGGAGTTAGGAATCCTGAGGGTAGGGGGGAGCCGCAGCTTGTAGGTTGATCTGTAGCAGGATTTAGAAGGGTCCGAGGAAGCTAGGGGCAAATTTGCACGACAGCACTTTCAGCCGGATATTCCTAGAAGACAACCAGACTTTAGTCCCTGGAAGGAACTGCGGAGGTGCCCGACTTCTTGTATCTGCCTTTCTCTTCATGCGGCCCACCGCCAACAGGATTGAAGGTCGGGTCTGTTGCCAAATCTGTAGAAAGTCCCTGAAGGTCGAGTCGGCTGCAGGAACCTGGGACATAGTAGACACAGGAAGAGGTATACGAGGATGCTGACTGTAGACGTTGAAGAATGGACTGGAAGTGGTCGACTCACTGGTGTAGTTTTTATAAGAGAACTCTGCCCATGGGAGCAACTGCACCCAATCATCATGGCGCCTGGAAACAAAGTGACGTAGATAGTTCTCCATAATCTGGTTAACTCTCTCGACTTACCCATTGGACTGGGAATGATAGGCCGAAGAGAAGTCCAATTGTACACCGAGGAGGCCGCAGGGTGCTCTCCAAAACTTTGAGGTGAACTGGACCCCTCAGTCCAAGAAAATATGCAGGGCAAGCCGTGCAGATGAAAGATGTGTTGTATGAAGAGGTCAGCCAATCGCGTAGCAGACGGCAGGGCGGTCAAGGGAATGATGTGAGCCATCTTGGAAAATCGATCCACCACCGCCCAGATCACACTGCAACTCGCAGAAGAAGGAAGATCCGTAACAAAGTCCATAGCGACATGTTGCCAGCGGGCAACGGGCACAGGTAGTGGTTGGAGCAGGCCAGCAGGTCTGGAGTGAGCAATTTTATTTGCTGCGCATACCGTGCATGAGGAGACAAAGTCCATAACGTCTTTGGGTAGCGTGGGCCACCAGAACTGACGGGTGATTAGATCTTGGGTCTTACGAGCACCCGCGTGACCTGCCAGCTTAGAACTGTGACCCCAGCTAAGAATTCTTCCTCGGTCAGCCAGACGTACAAAAGTCCTACCCGGAGGAATGTCTCTAACTTGCAGGGGATTCACAGAAAAGATGCAGGATGGGTCAATGATATTCTGTGGGGATTCCATGGCGTCCTCGGTTTCAAAAGATCTGGACAAGGCGTCGGCCCTCACATTATTGTCGGCTGGTCGGTAGGGGAGTTCAAACCGGAACCGAGCAAAGAACAACGACCACCTGGCTTGACGAGGATTCAACCGCTGGGCCATCTGTAGGTAGATCAAATTCTTGTGATCCGTGAAGATCTTGATAGGATGAACCGCGCCCTCCAGTAGATGTCTCCACTCCAGCATAGCCAACTTGATGGCCAGTAATTCCCTGTCCCCAATCGAGTAGTTGCGCTCTGCGGAAGAAAACCGCTTAGAATAGTAGCCACATACCACAGCCTTGGCTTTCGATCCTCTCTGGAACAACAGTGCACCAGCACCAACCGAGGAAGCGTCCACCTCTAACGAAAACTGTAGGGATACATCAGGATGGTGCAGAATGGAGGCAGACGTGAAGGTTTTTTTTAAGGATTCAAATGTGGCCTCAGCCTCCGGAGTCCACATCTTGGCATTCCTACCCTTCTTAGTGAGGGTGGAGATAGAAGCAGTCAAAGATGAGAAGTTGGAGATGAACAGTCGGTAGAAGTTGGCGAATCCTAGGAAGCGTTGTATGGCTCTTAAGCCTCGGGGCGTGGCCACTCCAGGACAGCCTTTACCTTCTGGGGGTCCCTCTTGAGGCCCTGATCGGAGATAATATAGCCAAGGAAGGATAGAGACTTCTTCTCAAATACATATTTCTCCAACTTGGCATAAAGGCGATTCTCTCTTAGACGGAGCAACACCTGGCGGACCTGACTTAGATCAGTTACTGGATCTGGGGAAAAAATCTAAATGTCATTGAGATACACCACAACACAAACATAAAGGAGATGACGAAAAATGTCATTTAAAATACTGCGGGGCGTTACACAGGCCGAAGGGCATAACTAAGTATTCGTAGTGCCCATCATGAGTATTAAAAGCAGTCTTCCATTCATCAGCTCGACGAATCCGAATCAGATTGTAGGCACCCCGCAGGTCCAGTTTAGAAAATTTTTTCGCCCCACCGTATGCGATCAAACAGTTCAGAAATCAAAGTCAGAGGGTACCTGTTCTTCACCGTTATCTGGTTTAGGCCTCGGTAGTCAATGCAAGGTCGTAACGATCCATCTTTTTTTTTTAACAAAGAAGGACCCTTCTCCAAGTTCTCCTTAATGTAGGCTGACATGGACTGGGTCTCTGGCAAGGAGAGAGGGTACACTCTGCCATGAGGAGGAGACAATTTGGGAACCAGGTCGATCGGACAGTCATATGCCTGATGTAGCGGCAAGGTCTCAGCCTCCTTTTTGTTGAAGACATCGGAGAACATGGAGAAACAAGAAGGCAACCCTGTCAAAGACTGAAGAGGGGCAGGCTGTGGCGACTGGATATGGCCCAGACAGCGGTCAAGACACTTCGGACCCCACTGGAGGACCTCTCCAGAGTTCCAATCCAGAACGGGGCGTGCAGACGGAGCCAAGGCAAACCCAGCAGCACGGGGTTGACGGCCTTGGACAGGACGAACAGGGAGATGAGTTCAGCATGAAGGGCTCCTACTTGTAGTCTCAACGGCTTGGTTACGGACACAACTGGGTCAGGCAATGGCAGTCCATCCACCGAGGCAACAATCAACGGCCTTTCAAGCGGGATAGTAGGCAACAGAAGGAGATCCACAAGGTCCTGGCAGATGAAGTTTGCTGCAGAGCCGGAGTCCAGATAGACAGAGACCGGATGGGACCTCTCGCCAGCAATGATGGTTACGGGAATGAATAGTTTGGAAGAGAGTTCTTGATTCAATGTGTTGACGCCCAGGGTTGTCTCTCCAACCAAACCTAGGCGCTGGGGTTTTTTGGCTTGTGAGGACACAGATGCACAAAATGGCCAGCGAGGCTGCAATATAAGCAAAGTCTAGAGGTGCGCCTGCGGTCTACTTGCATCGGGACCTCGGCAAAGCAATAAAAGCAGGCAAGAGGGGTTGCTGAAAGTTGGACGCCAGTCTAGGGCGTCGACGCTCCTGACGAACCTCGTGATATCTCTCCCTCAGCCTTATGTCTACCCGAGTGGCAAGCAGAATCAAGTCGTCCAAGGCAGGAGGCAGGTCTCGAGCGGCCAGTTCATCCTTGATCTCGGACGACAGGTCATGCCAATAGGATGCCACCAAGGCTTCATTGTTCCAAGATAGCTCTCCTGCCAGAGTCCGGAACTGGATCGTATACTCGCCCACAGAGGTGTCCTCTTGGCGAATGTTGAAGATGGCAGTGGCTGCCGATGAGACTTGCCCAGACTCCTCAAAAACAGTTCGAAATATTCGCATGAACCCCTGGAAATCTTGGGTCTCGGGTCCCTGACGTTCCCAGATAGGATTAGTCCATGCCAGGGCCTTGCCAGTCAGGAGGGATATGATGAATGCGATCTTGGCTCCGTCCGACGGAAATGTTTGAGAGTGCAGGGTAAAATGAATGTGGCATTGGTTCAGAAACCCCCGACAAACACTGGCGTCTCCATCGAACTGAGAGGGCAATGGCAGCGAGAACCGAGGATCCGGACAGGAACTGCCAGGAGGAGCAACAGGAGGATCGGCTTGAAGGACTTGCATAGAGGCAGGAAGAGAAGCAACTAGCGTCCCTAGCTGCTGCGCCATAGAGTCCACTGCCACAAGGAGCTGATCCTGCCTAGCTCGGAGATCCAGCAGGTCCGCCTGCATGGCTTGGGAGGGTGCCAAGCCCTTGAATTGACCAGCAGAGTCCATGGCCAGAGCGTACTGTCACGATGCGGGGTGTGGACCCACTGGGCCGTACCGCAAAGCGGGATGGCAGTTGGCCAAACTGGTAAGTACAGAGTTCAAATAGTTCAGCGAGGGTACCTGAGGCAATCGTAGGCAGTAACAAGGCAGGCACATCCAGGACCAGGCGGCGGGAAGACGTCAGGAGAAGCGTAGCAAATCAAGCGAGACTGTAGCACAGCACGGAAACAGCACTAGATCTGGGTAGCACGGAAACAGGATACGGGATACAGGAACAAGGTACACTGGGAATCTGGAAGACACTGGGAGACCATAAGCACGACAAACTAAGGGGAACAAACAATGCTCTGGCAAGGGGTAAGAGGGCAGAACCCTTTTTATAGCCCAGGGCATCCTGGGCTAGATTTGTAGACTTCCTGCAAAATGCGCGCACTGGCCCTTTAAGACAGTGCACGCGCGGGCGCGCCCGCTGGAGACACTCGAAGTCCGGAAGTGAGTGTCGACGCCTCACAGTGGGACGACGCTGCAGGGAGGTAAGATGTCCATGGCCACGGCCGTCGAGGTTAACGGCAGAACGACGGACCATGGCCATAGACGTTACAATAACTCTGTCTTGTACCATTTTTTATTTCAAAATTATGCAAAAACTCAGCATTTATTTTGATTTTTGCAGATGGATTTTTATATAGAGCCATAATTTTATCTACAAACATTAGTAGTAGCCCAAATTTCTGTAGTGTCAGTTTGATAAAAAGCCAGTCTAATCTATTGAAAGCCTTTTCGGCGTCGGCGGTGAGTAGAGCTAGAGAGATATTTTTATAATCTGTGCGACTTGAATTACATTCAGAATTCTGACTATTTCTTTTGCTTCTCTACCTGGTGTCAAGCCTACTTGTTCTAGGATTATTATGTTTGGTACGAAATTTGTAAATCTATTAGCTGTTGTTTTTGCAAATGGTTTGATGTCATTATTTATTAGGGTATGTTCACACGAGGGCGTCCGTAACGACTGAAATTACGGGGATGTTTCAGCCTGAAAACATCCCCGTAATTTCAGCCGTAACGGCATGTGCAGGCGCTTGAACGCCGCGTCCATTACGGACGTAATTGGCGCTGCTATTCATTGGAGTCAATGAATAACGGCTCCAATTACGGCCAAAGAAGTGACAGGTCACTTCTTTGACGCGGGCGTCTATTTACGCGCCGTCATTTGACAGCGGCGCGTAAATTACGCCTCGTGTGAACAGACAAACGTCTGTCCATTGCTTTCAATGGGCAGATGTTTGTCAGCGCTATTGAGGCGCTATTTTTGGACGTAATTCGGGGCAAAAATGCCCGAATTACGTCCGTAATTAGTGCGTGTGAACATACCCTTAAAGAGATGGGTCTGTAATTTCCACAAATAGTGTGGTCTTTCTCTTTTTTAGGAATTAAGGTGATGTGTGCAGTTAAGGATTCTTTACAGAAAAGGTTGAGTAAGTCTATTGTGTTGAAGTATTGTGTTAGGAAGGAAGATAGAGTTTCACTAAATATTTTATAGTATGACATACAAAACCCATCAGGTCCTGGGCTTTTGCCTTTTGGGCTAGTATTAATAGTGTTGTCTATTTCTTGTTTTGAGATGGGTAAAGTTAGCGTTTGACTCTGAGCTTCTGAGATGTAAGGAAGTGTTATTTTGTCTAGTAGTTTATTAATCGCTTCGGTTTTTTTTAGTCAATGTTTGGTCATTGAGAAGTTATATACCTCTGAGTAAAAGGAACAAAATTCCTTGGCTATTTCTTCAGTAGCGTAATGAAGTTTCTTTCGTTTTGGGTATAAAGGTGTTTGAGTGTTGTTTTTTAATTAGATTGGCTAATTTATTTCCCATTTATCTGCATTCACGTACATTTAAGATTTTGCAAAGTTAATTTTTTTTCTGCATTATAGTTCAGTAAGTCTTTCAGTTCTGTTCTGAGTTTAACCTTTTCATGCCGACAATCTGTAGATTCACGTCCTATTCGCATATACCCCGTGCAGATAGGACGTGAATCTGCAGACCTCTGCTTTTGCCAGCATAGAGCTGGGGAGATCTCTCTGACACCGGTGGTGTCAGTGTCCGCGGCTCCCCAGCAACCTGTTTTCTGACAGCCGAACCGATTGGTTCAGCTACAGAGAATATTATCACTATTTTTAACTGTTTCCCGACCGCCCACAGTAAATTCATGTCGGCGCGTGCTGGGCTCTGTGCAGCGCCAACGTGAAATCACAGTGGGTGTTAAAAGCGCGATCCAGTGTCTCAGAGTAGTGCTGACACCCGGATCGCGCTGTTAACCCCTGCCTCTGGTCCGGGAGACATGATCGGGACCTGATTGGTTCTGGTCCCGATCATGTGATCGCAGGGAAAGTTTATTGTAGCAACAAACTGGAAAGTTTGTTGCTACAACAAACTTTCTCGGGACCGATTGCGGGCGCTGCCATCGGTTGCATGGCAAAACCGGAGGCTAGTCCTCATAAGTTTCCTGTCAGTGTGACTCTCATCGTCACACTGAGAGTTTATAACACGTTACACTACCTAGGTAGTGTACTGTATTATAGCAGCTATCAGTGCTGCAGGTCTAAAAGTAAAAAAAATAATTTAATATAAACGGTTTCAGAAAAGTGTAAAAACAAAAAAAGATTTTTTTTCCTATAATAAGACTTTTATTATAGGAAAAAAATGAAAATGTTAAAGAAAGTACACATACTTGGTATCACCGTGTTTGTAACGACCCAAACTATAAAACTATAATATTATTTTTCCCGCACGGTGAACACCGCAAAAAAAATAAAAAAACAATGCCAGCATCACTATTTTTTTGATCATCACCCCTCCCAAAATATAGAATAAAAAATGATCAAAAAGTCGCATGTAACCCAAAACAGTACCAATAAAAACTACAACCCATCCCACAAAAAACAAGCCCTTACACAGCTTTTTTGACTGAAAAATAAAAAAGTTATGGCTCTTATAATATGCTTACACAAAAAATAAATTATTTTATAGAAAAGTGATTTTATTGTGCAAACGCCACAAAACATAAAAAAACATATATACATATGGTATCGCCATAATGGTATCGACCCGCAGAATCAAGTTAAATCTAATTTATGGCGCATGGTGAACACTGTTTTTTTGTTACTTTGCTTGCCAAAAAAATTGAATAAAAAGTGATGTACGCTAAAATTGTACCAATGAAAACTACAGATTGTAACGGAACAAATAAGCCCTCGCACAGCTCCGGTGGAGAAAAAATAAAAAAGTTTCCTTTTCACAGACAAACTCCAATAAATATAGCAAAAGAACTGTGGGGTCAAGATGCTAACTATACCCCTAGATAAATGCCTTGAGGTGTGTAGTTTCCAAAACCATGTCACTTTTGGGGCGTTTCCACTGTTTTAGCACCACAAGACCTCTTCAAACCTGACATGGTGCCTAAAATATATTCTTAAAAAAAAGGAGGTCCTAAAATATTCTAGGTGATCCTTTGCTTCTGAAACCGGTGCTTCAGTCCATTACCACACTAGAGCCACATGTGGGATATTTCTAAAAACTGCAGAATCTGGGCAATAAATATTGTGTTGCGTTTCTCTGATAAAACCTTCTGTGTTACAGATTTTTTTTATTACAAATGAATTGCGGCAAAAAAAAATTAATTTGTAAATTTCACCTCTACATTGCTTTAATTCCTGTGAGACGCCTAAATGGTTAAAGCACTTTCTGAATGCTGTTTTGAATACTTTGAGGGGTGCAGTTTTTAAAATGGGGTGATTTATGGGGTCTATCTAGTACATAAGGCCCTCAAAGCCACTTCAGAACGGAACGGGTCCTTGAAAAATAGCCTTTTGAAATTTTCTTGAAAATGTCATAAATTGCTGCTAAAGTTCTAAGCCTTGTAATGTCCTAGAAAAATTAAATAATTTTCAAAAAAGGATGCAAATATAAAGTAGACATATGGGGGATGTTAATTAGCAACAATTTTGTGTGGTATTACTATCTGTTTTACAAGTAGATACATAATTGATGCTCTGTTTTTTTGAGATTGAAAGTTTTAACATAAGTGGAGCATGGTCCGATTGTGTAATTGAACCATATTTCACCTGTGTTATAGCATTGATAAGGGGGATGAGAAATAAGCAAATAGTCTATTCTAGAGTACTTTTTATGAACGGTTGAATAGAATGAATAATCTCTGGTAGAAGGGTATCGAGTTCTCCATACATCAACTAAATGAAACTCTGCAAAGAGTGTCTAATGAGGGTTGAAGTGCTGTATTAAAGTCACCACCTGCGATTAAATCGCCCTCATTGAATTTCTCAAGTTTTAGTAATATTTGCTTGAAATTTTTTTCCTGATTAGTGTTGGGCGCAATTTGCAAACGTGAATATTCTACCAAAGATAATTCCCTTCAGAAAAAAAACTATCTTCAATATCTATAATTACATCTTTGTAAGTGAAAGGAACCCTTTTGATGATAATAATGGCAACCCCTTTAGATCTTTTATGAGGTGTAGATGAATTATACCACTTTCTATAAGCCTTATTTGTTGTTAATATAGTGTAGTCTTTTTTTAAAATGGGTTTCCTGTAATAATGCAAAGTCTACTCGTTCCTTTTCTAAAAACTGCAGTATTTGAAGTCTCTTATTGAAAACATTGATGCCTTTGTCTTTTTCATCTTTTTAGTTTTCTTTGGGTTAGTTGTTTCCCAATTGTCATGTTTTAGAAGTTGTGGAAAGTTGAGTTGTTCTTTTGGACTGGTCCAATCTGGAATTTGTAGATGACATAAATCCAATTAGCTAAGGACAAAGTCCAGGTCATCTAGCGTTTTAACGGTCATTGTTTTGTTGTGTAAAGTTATTTCAAGTCCAAAGGGAAACATCCACCTGTAGGGAATACTTCTCCCTCTCTCTCAATGTTTTACTCAAAGTTTATAGTTGGCCTCTCAGTTCCAAAGTGAGTTTAGAGAGGTCTTGATAAATAAGAGTTTTGCTTTCATTTCTTCATATTCAATTCTCTTAGCGTATCTTGCTTTCAGTAGTATTTCTTCTTTCATTTTAAATTTTTGTGTGCAACATAGAATGTCTCTCGGTTTTTCTGGGCCGACAGATTTGGGCAAGAACAGTCTGTGTGCTCTTTTGAGACTTATATCATGGCTTTCTTCTTTCCCCAGAAGTTAGTTGAATATTTGAGTGAGTACATTAGGAATTTATTTATCAGGTATACCTCTTATTCTCAGGTTATTTATTCTAGATCTATTTTCAAGGTCATCTATATGTAGTCTTTGCAAAAACGTTTTGTTTTTCTTGTCCATGAGTATCTCAGACATTCTTTCAACATTAGAGATAACTCGGGTGCAGATATACTCTAGGGATTGGATTCTGGTAAAGGCTTGTTTAACATCATTCCTCTTTTCTGATATTTCTTCTTTTACTGTCTGGGTAAATTCTTTAAATAAGCTCCAGATACAGGCCGTTGTAGGAAGAGCTTTAAAGAGGCTCTGTCACCACATTATAAGTGCCCTATCTCCTACATAATGAGATCTCGCGAGATCACGTGTGCTGTCATTCACAGAAACTTTACCGAAGTGTCAGGAGTGATGAATAGATATCGCGTCCTGGCTGGAGGTGATGTCTATCCACTCCCGAGACACTTCGGTAAAGTTAATATGGGAGTATGTGACTGCACAGCTTGATCTCGCGAGATCACGCTGTGTTGTGAGCACTGCTAAAAATGAATGGAGAGAAGTGTATGATGCTGATTGGTCACTGATTGGTTAGCGTCATACACTTCTCTCCACAATGCCCAGTTGGTAAAAAAGTAAAAACACGCCCAGTTCTCTATTAAGAAACAAATTAGCATAAATCTAAAATTGTGCATAACTTGCTCAAAATTTATTGTTTTTCAAAATAAAAAACACTGTTGTTATCTACATTACAGTGACAATCCCTTTATGTACGAGGTAGGGCACTTATAATGTGGTGACAGAGACTCTTTAATATAGTCCTTGAGATCAGAGGAATCTTGTATTGCAAGGTCTTCTTCTTCACTGTCTGACCAACATGAAGTTGCAAAATTATCCTTAGATTTATCTTTCTTAGGATCAACTCTTGAAATCGAGCTTTGATTTTCCCCATAGGCTGGTAATTTCCATTTCTTTACCTTTTTTTTCTTTACCTTTTTTTGTGGTTTTGCTGTTTTTGACTTGTTCATCGATTGAGTTTTTTTTGGGTTTGCCCATTATGATCCCTTTCTTATATAACTTGCTGGAAGAACTGTATTATGTAAATAGGACATTTAGGGTTCCCATATTAACCCCTTAAGGTTGCAGCCTAGTTTGGGCCTTATTCTCAGAGCCCATTTTTTAAATCGGACATATTTCACTTTATGTGGTAATAACGTCGGAATGCTTAAACCTATGCAAGCGATTCTGAGACTTTTTTCTCGTGAGACATTGGGCTTTATGTTAGTAGTAAAATTTGGTCGATATATTCAGTGTTCATTTGTGAAAAATTGCAAAATTTAGAGAAAAATGTGAAAAAATAGCATTTTTCTGAATTTAATTGCATCTGCTTGTAAAACAGATGGTTATACCACCCAAAATAGTTACTAGTTCACATTTCACATAAGTCTACTTTAGATTGGCATAGTTTTTTGAGCATTATTTAATTTTTCTTGGACGATACAAGGCTAAGAACATAAATTGCAATTTCTCATATTTTTAAGAAAATTTCAAAAGCCTTTTTTTTAAGGTACCTGTTCAGTTCTGAAGGGGCTTTGGGGGGCCTATGTATTAGAAACCCCCATAAAAAAACGCTATGTGTTCTTAGGAGTCCAGATTTTGCTGGATTGGTTTTCGGGTGCCATGTCGCATTTGCAGAGCCCCAGAGGTATCAAAGCAATGGAAACCCAGCAGAAGTGACCCCATTTTGGAAACTACACCCCTCAAGGAATTCATTTATGGGTTTTGTGACCATTTAGACCCCACAGTTTTTTCACAGAACTTATTTGAATTGGGCTGTGAATTACAAAAAAAACAACTTTTTTCCAATAAGATGTAGTTTTGGCTCAAAATTTCTTATTTTCACAAGGAATAAAATACCCCATTGTGTTGCCCAATTTGTCCTGAGTGCGGCAATACCCTATTTGTGGTGATAAACTGCAGTTTTGGCCCATGGGAGGGCTCAGAAGGAAAGGACCACCATGTGGCCTACTGGGGATTTTCTGGTGCTAAGTCATGTGTGCAGAAGCCCTTGAGGTACCAGTACAGTTGAAACCCCTGAGAAGTGAACCCCATTTTAAAAACGACACCCCTTAAGGAATTCATCTAGAGGTGTAGTGAGCATTTTGACCCCACAGGTACTGTGTAAAAGATAATGCGCAACAGATGGTGCAGAGTGAGAGTTGCAATTTTTCTATATATATATGCCATGTCAGTGTCCGATATATTGTGCCCAGCATGTGCCACCGGAGACATACACCCCATAAACTGTAATGTGGGTTCTCCCGGGTATGGCAATACCCTACATGTGGCTGTTATTAGCTGCCTGGGCACACGGCAGGGCTCAGAAGGAAAGGACCACCATTTGGCCTACTGGAGTATTTCTGGTGCTAAGTCATGTACGCAGAAGCCCCTGAGGTAGGGCTCAGAGGGGAAATATGAGGAGGGGTAAGCTGTGCGGAGTGCATCAGGGTAAGTCAAACTGTGGTAAATTAAAAATAAAGGGATGGATGATAAATTTTAAAACACTTTCATACAGAGCTCTGGTTTTTCGGGACATGTGTCACATTGCTATATTTTGTCCTTCCTTATCCCCCTCTTATAGCAGACTTTGCAGCTCTTTTTACTTTTTCCCTTCTTGCCAGTTTGGGGAACTTCTCCTGGAAAGTGTTGCCCTGGTACGATGCGTGTGGCCTCGCTTCCAGAAGTACTGTAGGGCTTCAGGACTTGATCTGACAAGTCCACCCCTCCCATGTACCTACTGTAGTCCAGGATGCAGTCTGGTTTGGGGGTCTCTGTTCTGGTACCTCATACAGGTACATGGATACTGGTGGGACATCTCTCTTGTCTTGTACTTGACACACAATATATTGCTGCTGGATTGTGCCCAGCTCATATGTTAGTATGAGTGCCGTTCCTAGCCAAGTGAATAAGGACTCTGTTCGGACGGTGTCTTTGATCCTTTCGTACGTCAGTGGGGTCGGTGACTCTCTGTGTTACACCTCAACAGTGCTTCCCCATCGCATAAACAGGGCGTCTGTAAACGTCAGTGTCTCAGAGATCTAAGAGGGGGGGGGCACGGGTCTGCCCTTACATGCGGTAGAAATCGAACAGGCTGCGTTATAGTTTACGCCTTAACCTTTTGTTGAAATATGACTGGGGAGAGATTTAATCTCTTGATTGGTACGCCGCTCACCTTTGATGATGTTTCTGAGCCTGCGTGGCAGCTGTCCCCATTGGTGTAGCGCGTGGTCTGAGCATGGTCTAGGCCACAATGGTATTAAACATGTCTGCAAAGAATCCAGCGATGATTGACCAGCTGCAGAGAATCTCTTTGCACTACCACACCGGTTCAGCTTTCAAAAAATAGCTGTAAAGGCTGTGATGTTATTAGATTCTTTCTTTTAGATGCGGAGCTCATGAAAGCACATCTGCTCAGTTCTCCGGCTAGCCACGCCCCCAGAGGATATCGGTTTTTAACTGTTAGTTTTTTTGCTCCCTATAATCAATGCAGGGACGTAAGGTTAAATATTTCTTATCAACAAAGAACAAGGGTGCTCCCGCAGGACATGTAGATGGAAAGATAAAGCCTGTATTCAAATTTTCATCCAAATATTCCTTAAGGGCTTTCAGTTCTGTTTCCGAAAGAAAGTAGATTCGACCAAAGGGTTATGTAGCTATGGGTAACAGTTCTATTGGGCAATCATTAACCATGTGGAGGTAGCTTATCTGCATTCCTTTTATAACAGACATCCTGAAATTCTTTGTATTGTGATGGTAATTAATCTTTAACCCCTTAACGACCGGCGTATAGTTTTTTTTACGTCGGCCATTCAGGGTAGTTCTTCTGAAGCGCCGTCTTTTCACGTCGGCACTTCAGAAGAACTTTCCCCGCATCATCCGGGGATCTCCTGAAGCCCGTGCTGTTGCTAACAGCCTCGGGCTTCAGGACAACGATTGGAGACCACTAGCAGTGTTCTCCGATCGTATTTAACCCCTCAGATGCGGCATTCAATAGCGAGCGCCGCATCTGAGTGATTTTAGAGGGAGGGGTCTCCCTCGTTCATCCCACTGGCATCCCCGCGTGCATCGCGTGGTGACGATGGGTTCTATGGCAGCCTGGGGGCCTAACAAAGGCCCCCAGGTCTGCCTTTAGTGATTGCCTGTACGGCTATGCCAGATGCATGACCTAACAGGTGCGTGTCAGTTTTACACTGACCGGCAATATTACACTGCAATACCGAAGTATTGCAGTGTATTATAATAGCGATCAAAAGTTTGCACTGTAAAGTCCCCCAGTGGGACTAAAATAAGTAAAAAAAAGTTAAATAAAGTTTGAAATAAATAAATGTCCCAAGTAAAAGAATACAAAATAAATACCCACTTTTTCCCCTTACAAAATACTTTATAATGAAAAAAAAGTTAAAAGTTACTCATATTTGGTATCGCCGCGTCCGTAACGAACTCAACCATAAAATAATTACATTATTTAACCTGCATGGTGAACGGCGTAAAAAATATAATAAAAAACAACGCCAGAATTGCTGTTTTCTATTCATCCTGCCTTCAAAAGTATTTGACAAAAACTGATCAAACAGTCGCATCTACTCCAAAATGGTACCAATAAAAACTACAAATCGTCCTGCAAAAAAAAAAGCCCTCATACAGCTGCATCGGTCAAAAATAAATAAGTTATGGCTCTTAAAATATGGCGACACAAAAGCAAATAATTTTGAAAAAAATGTGTTGTTACTGTGTAAAAGTAGGAAAATATAACAAAAATCAATATAAATTTGATATCGCCACAATTGTAACGACCCGCTGAATAAAGTTATTATGTTATTTATACCACACGGTAAACGGCGTAAAATTAAGACGCAAAAAAATGACGAAATTTCTGTTTTTAAAAAAGTTATTAAAAAATTAATCAATAAATTATATGTATCCCAAAATGGTGAAATTATAAAATACAACTTGTCCCGCAGAAAAAAAAGTCCTTATACAGCTATGTCGACACAAAAATAAAAAAGTTATAGATCTTTGAATGTGACGATGGAAAAACCTACAAAATTGCTCGGTCATTAAGGTTTAAAATACCTTCGGTATTAAGGGGTTAACAGCAAGTTCAGATATTGATGTGTTCTCAAGTATTGAAAAAGTTTAGGCAGACAATTTAGCTGACAATACTCAGATGGAAAATGTATACAACGTGTTTCCCAACTGATGAATAGTTTGTAAGTAAAAAGCCAAGGAATTCCCCAAATCACTGAAAACTTTGGAGAAGAAACAGTTGGAAATGAATAACTTCTTGATGTTCAGGCATGATGAGAACTTGAAGATGCTTAATTTCATGAGAAAAAGGCCATGATGATAGGGGTCAAATATATCAGAACAAGAAATCTCATGTGTTTTAGTGCATATGTGTATTGGCACTATAAAATAAGATTCTCTGGTGCCAACAACTTGTCTTCGTCCTGTGACAGAGGAAAAATGTCATGTATTTTGTAATCCAACAGATCAGACGTCTCCATTTTCTATTACATCTTTGACAGCGATCGTCCTACGGATCTAATTTGAGCAATAAACAGCATAGTACACTTCAATAAAGGCAAATATTTTCTGTAGGTCACCTCTCTTTTTCTGCTGTTGTTTTTGAATAACATAAAGTCAAATTGATTCAGATATAGATTCAGTATCTTTCTGAGTATTCTGACTTGATTGATCGAAGGAGAAGGCAGGATTATCTCCAAATACCCACAGTATAGTCTTTCGTTTTTCATTAAGTCTCTGATCAATTTGAATGCACAATTGCATTAAGTCCTCCAACTTTTCTGGGGTTATCACTTTGGAAAGTACATCCTTCACTTGCTCTGAAAGCCCTCTCTGAAATTGGCTCTTCTGAGCCGCTAGCTTCCCTGTGGTATCAGTTACCCAGCAGCTCTTCTGTGCATTCCGGAACTGAGCACCTTCCTTGCCGCAGATTATGCAGTCTAACTTCAGCTGTGGCATAACAATTAGGATCATCTAAAACTTGATTCATAGCAGTGATACAGTCATCCAAAACATTCAGAAGATTACTATCCTTTTCTACATAAAGAGAAGCCAACACTGGAGCTTCATCTGTCAGAAGATTAATTGTAAGCAATACATTTTTCTTTTCACTAGTAAATTTGAAAAATATATGTAGCATAATTAAAGAGGTTGTCCGAGCACAGGGCAGTGTTTCATAGTGAATAGGAGCAGAGCTGCAATAACCCAGCACGGCCGCAATACAGTGTACGGAAGCCTTCTGCTTCTGACACAAGCCACTGCATAACATCCAAGGCCTGGAAGCATCCCCAAAAGCCGATCGGTATGGGGTCTGGGTGTTACACCCCCACCGATCATATACTGATGACCTATCCTGTAGATCAGGTCAACAGTATGAAAAAGCGCTGAACCTTAGAGATGGACGTTGTGTGCTGCCAGCGTCAGGACCTTGTATGTGCCACGGTGCAGACCATTGCCAGGGACTAATGTAGCAAGCGTGAGGGGGATTCGGTCCCCTTCCCCTCTGGTCAGGGTTGCAGGGGGTTTGTTACGCCAATGGGTAATGGCGTGTAAACTTGAGACTGTGGCTGAGTGAGCCACGCACATACGAAAGTTGTCTTTGTAATTAAATCATCTCTCTTTGTTGCTCTCCCAATCGATTTTGCAGCTGAGAAAATTTTTTTTTTTGATAAGTAGCTCCAAATGCTTGTAGTTCAGCAATTTGTTGCTTCATAGTTGTCAAAGGACTTGTTCCAGGGGATTCCACATGTGAGCCAGACTAGTCTGCTAAGGTTTATAGCAGATTAAGATTCTAGATCATGTAGGAGGGTGATAATAGCAACAGTAGCCCAGTAACAGCCCAGGATCGGTACACAGATGAGCAGCAATAGGTTACCGCGTGAGGCAGAGACGTGGTCAGGAAAAAATGCAAGTTTGGTACACAAATGACAGCAACATTTTGTAGAGAGAGTCAGAAAGGAACTAGACTTGAGGCAGGAAGCTTAATAGCCTGGCCAGATTTATATAGTATGCCAAAAGGGTGAGATGCATTAAGCAATTAAGGCAAATAATCCACAGAGGCAGGAATCCATCCTATGGGTGGATTACTTAGGACTAGAGATGAGCGAACCGGGACAACCGAACCCGGTTTCGGTCCGAACTTCCGGTAAAGTTCGGTTCGCAGCGAATCCGAACTTCACCGGGTTCGGCCGAACCCGTTTTGACCGAACCCGGTCAAAAACATTATACAAATCAGCAGCCACTTATCTCTATCAATCACTGATAGAGAAAAGAGGCTGCTGATTAAAAATAAAATAAAAAGCATTTCATACGTACCCGGTCGTTGTCTTGGTGACGAGTCCCTCTTCTTCCTCCAGTCCGACCTTTTCTGACGCGGCAGCCTGTGATTGGCTGCAGAGGCCTCTGCAGCCTGTGATTGGCTGCAGAGGCCGCGGCAGCCTGTGATTGGCTGCAGCGCTCACATGGGCTGCATCGTCATCAAGGAATGTCGGGCCGGATGTCGAGAGGGACGCGTCACCAAGGCAACGGCCAGGAGACCGGACTGGAGGAAGCAGAAAGTTCTCGGTAAGTATGAACGTCTTTTTTTTTACAGGTACTGTGATCGGTAGTCACTGTCCAGGGTACTGAAACAGTTACTGCCGATCAGTTAACTCTTTCAACTCCCTGGACAGTGACTATTTAGGGTATGTGCACACACACTAATTACGTCCGTAAATGACGGACGTATTTCGGCCGCAAGTACCGGACCGAACACAGTGCAGGGAGCCGGGCTCCTAGCATCATAGTTATGTACGATGCTAGGAGTCCCTGCCTCTCTGCAGGACAACTGTCCCGTACTGTAATCATGTTTTCAGTACGGGACAGTAGTTCCACGGAGAGGCAGGGACTCCTAGCGTCGTACATAACTATGATGCTAGGAGCCCGGCTCCCTGCAGGGTGTTCGGTCCGGTACTTGCGGCCGAAATACCTCCGTCAATTACGGACGTAATTAGTGTATGTGCACATAGCAACGCTGCCGTAATGACGGGTGCACACATGTAGCCACCCGTCATTACGGGGCCTCATGCACACGACCATAAAAACACCAGTTATCACGGGTCGTAATTACGACCCGAAATAGCGGGCCCATAGACTTCTGTTAGCCACGGGTACCTTCCCGTTTTCTCACGGGAAGGTGCCCGTGCTGTTAAAAAGATAGAACATGTTCTATTTTTTTATTTTACGGGCCGTGCTCGTAATTACGACTCGTAACTACGAGCACGGCCGGCCGGCCACGGGCAGCCGGCCGCTTTTGCGAACCGTGCTGTCATTATAATTATAGCAGCACGGCCCGTAAAATAGAAAAATAGAACATGTTCTATTTTTTTAACGGCACGGGCACCTTCCCGTGAGAATACGGAAAGGTACCCGTGGGTAACAGAAGTCTATGAGCCCGTTATTGCGGGTCGTAATTACGACCCGCAATAACGGGTGTTTTTACGGTCGTGTGCATAATGGGAGCACGGCTCGGAAAAACGAACGGCTGCCCGTACTCATCTCCTGAAATAATCTGTGCTGCCTTAAACTCTGTGGACAGGTCAGGATCCTGTTTCTTTTAAATGCTGCTAGGGAACCCGCTCGATCCACTATATAAGGCTACGCTACAGTGCAGCATTTAAAAGAAACAGGATACTGACCTGTCCACAGAGTTTAAGGCAGCACAGAGTATTTCAGGAGATGAGCGTGCAGATTCAGTGCTGCTGTGAACTCTGCTCTTACCATTACGTAGCTCTCAGTCTGTTACCTCTCCTCCACTCCTGTCCTCAAGAACACCTTCACATGATTGGCAAGTCACCACGTAATGGTAAGAGCAGAGTTCACAGCAGCACAGAGTATTTCAGGAGATGAGCGTGCGGATCTTGTGCGTGGTGGTGACTTGCCAATCATGTGAACGTGTTATAGAGGACAGGAGTGGAGGAGATGTAACAGACTGAGCTACGTAATGGTAAGAACAGAGTTCACAGCAGCACAGAGTATTTCAGGAGAGGAGCGTGCAGATTCAGTGCTGCTGTGAACTCTGCTCTTACCATTACGTAGCTCAGTCTGTTACCTCTCCTCCACTCCTGTCCTCAATAACACCTTCACATGATTGGCAAGTCACCACGCCGCACAAGATCCGCACGCTCATCTCCTGAAATACTCTGTGCTGCTCTGAACTCTGCTCTTACCATTACGTGGTGACTTGCCAATCATGTGAAGGTGTTCTGGAGGACAGGAGTGGAGGAGAGGTAACAGACTGAGAGCTACGTAATGGTAAGAGCAGAGTTCGCAGCAGCACTGAATCTGCACGCTCATCTCCTGAAATACTCTGTGCTGCCTTAAACTCTATGGACAGGTCAGGATCCTGTTTCTTTTAAATGCTGCACTGTAGCGCAGCCTTATATAGTGGATCGAGCGGGTTCCCCAGCAGCATTTAAAAGAAACCGTGTTTGTGTATGTGTGTGTTTGTGTATATATGTGTGTTTGGGTATGTGACTTTGTCTGTTTTTGTTTTTATATGTGTGTTTGTGTATATGTGTGTGTATATATGGGTGTGTTTGTGTATATGTGTTTTGTGTATATGTTTGTGTATATATGGGTGTATTTGTGTATATGTTTGTGTGTAGATGTTTGTGTGTGTTTTTGTATATGTGTGTATATGGGTGTGTGTTTGTGTGTATATATGGGTGTGTTTGTGTATATGTGTTCGTGTATGTGTGTATAACTGTGTGTGTGTGTGTGTGTGTGTTTGGATATGTGTGTTTTTGTTTGTATATGTGTGAGTTCGTGTATATGTGTGTGTGTGTGTGTGTATATCTTGTTGTGTTTGTGTATATGTGTGTGTTTGTGTATGGTTGTTTGTGTGTGTGTGCGTGTATATATGTGTGTAGGTGAGTAGAAGTATTGTTATTGTTCACATTGATAACTGTTTTTTTATGTTGTTGCAGATTTTGATGTACCGATTGGACTACATCTTCGATTCGTTGGACTACTGCGTAGATCTGCGTTTTTTCAAATTTTAATAAAATGGTTAACGAGGGTTTTGTTGGGGATTTCTTATTTCAATAAAAAAGAATTGTCTTTGTGTTTTTTTTTCAAACTTTATTAGTGCCTAGATAATGGCAGTTGGCTGATTGACAGCGTCCATTATTAAGGCGGTACTTAGTGTTAGCCGGTGCAGAGGCTAGCACTAACCACCCATTATTACCTCGGTACCCACCACCACCAGGGGTGCCGGGAAGAGCTTGGTACGATCCAGTACCCGACCATCTGTTGTGATGGTCGGGTACTGGGGCGGCCGTAGGCTGGTATTATGAGGCTGGGAAGGGCCAAAATCAGTGGACCTTCCCACCCTTGTAATGCTAGGCTGCTGCTGCTGTGTTGTATCGGGCTGGTTATAAAAATGGGGGGGACCCCCACGTCGTTTTTTTTTTTGAATTTAACAAATTTAGCAATAGACGGGTCCCCCACATTTTTAATAACCAGCCATATACAAAGCCGCAGCAGTCTGGCATTACATTGGTGGGAAGGGCCACTGGTTTTGTCCATTCCCAGGCTAATAACACTGTGTTGTATGTGGCTGGTTATGATAAATTGGGTGGAACCCCATGTCTTTTTAAAAAAAAAAATGTAAATAAATAAATAATTTAAAAAAATGACGTGGGGTCCCCCCGACTTTTATAACCAGCCAGATACAACACAGCAGCAGCAGCCTAGCATTACAAGGGTGGGAAGGTCCACTGTTTTTGGCCCTTCCCAGCCTCATAATACCAGCCTGCGGCCGCCCCAGCGCCCGACCATCACAACAGATGGTCGGGTACTGGATCGTACCTGGCTCTTCCCGGCACCCCTGGTGGTGGTGGGTACCGGGGTAATAATGGTGGTTAGTGTTAGCCTCTGCACCGGCTAACACTAAGCCTCGCCTTAGTAATGGACGTTGTCACTCAGACAGCGGCCATTACTAAAGTGGTAATAATAAAATTTGAAAAGAAAAAGACAAAGATATAGATAAAATATTTTATTGAAATAAAGCACCCCCAACACAACCCTCATTAACCATTTTATTGTAGAAAAATAAAACGTCATCTAAGTAGTCCTCGAAACCGACGTAGTCCAAACACCAAACCTGTAAAAAAAAAAAAAAAATGAAATAAAACATGTCGTAGGCTTAGATTCAGTTTAATGTGTGATACTGACTGTTATACCATGTATAGAAGCCTGCCGTGAAGTTGACTTAGATACAGGGCGCCAGCAGACAGTATCATACATGGCCATACATACATATATACAAATATACATACATACATATATACAAACATACATACATATATACAAGCATGCACATATATACATGCAAATATACATACATGCAAACATACACACATATATACATGCAAACTATCATACATACATGCATACACACACACACACATGAAAACATACATACATACAAACAAACATGCAAAGATACATACATACATATATACAAGCATGCACAAATATACATGCAAACATAAATACATGCAAACATAATTACATACATGCACATATATATAAACATACATGCAAACATACATGCAAAAATAAAAACATGCAAACATACATACATGCACATATATACATACATACATGACAACATACATACAAACATACATGACAACATACATACATGCAAACATACATACATGCAAACATACATACACACATGCAAACATATATACATGCAAATATACATACAAACATGCACATGTATACATACATGCCAACATGCATGCAAACATACATGCACATATATACATACATACATACATGACAACATACATACATGCAAATATACATACATACACACATGCACATATATACATACATGCCAACATACATGCACATATATACATACATGACAACATACATACATACATGACAACATACATACATATATATATATATATGCACACATGCAAATATACATACAAACATGCATACATACATGCAAACATACATTCATGCAAACACACATACATGCAAACATACATACATACAAATATACATGCACACATGCACATATATACATACATGACAACATACATGCAAAAATACATACATGCAAACATACACACATGCAAACATACATACATGCAAATATATACATGCAAATATACATACAAACATGCACATATATACATACATGCCAACATACATGCACAGATATACATACATACATACATACATACATGACAACATACATACATGCCAACATACATACATACATACATACATACATGCCAACATACATACATGCCAAAAAATAATAATAATACGTTCATACTTACTTTCCTCCTGTCCGGCCTCCAGCGATGACGTTTCATCCATGTCGCCGCTGCAGCCTGTGATTGGCTGCAGAGGCGGTCACGTGGGATGAAGCGTCATCCTGACGTGCGTGACCGCCACTACAGCCTGTGATTGGCTGCAGCGGCGAAAGGGATGAAACGTCATCGCTGGAGGCCGGACAGGAGGAAAGTAAGTACGAACGTATAATTTTTATTTTTTTATTACATTTAAATAGTATTTTCCGCGCGCCGAGCATGTACTGTGAAGGTTGCTGAAAGAGTTAGTGCAGCCCATTAACTCTATCAGCACCCTGGACAGTAGCATGCTCGGCGCACGTAAGTGACAGGTTCGGTCAGAACTAGTTCGGTCCGAACCGAACTTTTTTGTGAAATTCGGCGAACTAGCCGAACCGAACTTTTGATAAGTTCGCTCATCTCTACTTAGGACTAATCCATTATACTGTGCAGAGACTGGAGTCGACTACACTAGTAAAAATAAATTATGTGAGCAGAATTTTAATTACATATATATTACAAAATTGTATTGTTTCCAATTCTAGAAATGAATAAATAAAAATGACAATGAAACAGAATATCCCTCCAAATATTGTGATACAGTCAAGAGTTTGCATATTCGACACACAAATGTTCAATTGTAAAATTAGCTTTCTCTGCATATTAAAAACATGTATTTATATGCTGATTAATTCCACAATTATTTTGTTTAGGTTTCTGAGGTCACCTAAAGAGAGACATGCATCAGAGGAGAAACTGCAAACGCAAGACACATATGATGAATATATCATTGCTGTTTCCCCTTGAGATATTTCACTAAGGATACTTTCAGGCTGGGTTCACACGTGGCGGAATTTCACTTAAATTCCGCTGCGGACACTCCGCAGCGTTAATCCGCAGCGGAGCCGTTTGTCCATTGAATTACACTTTAATTTAGCAGTGTTCGTTTAGACGAGGCGTAAAATTCCGCTGCGGAGCATAGGCTGCGGAGCGGAATTTGGTGTCCGCAGCATGCTCTGTCTGTTGCGGAGCAGTGGCGGACTCATGGTGGAATTTCTCCATTGACTTCAATGGAGATTCTAATTTCCGCAATGAAGTCCGCAGCTGTCATGCACATGTTATGTGTGCTGCGGATGCGTCTTGCTTTTTTGACTTGACATTTCTTCATTCTGGCTGGACCTATGTATTTCTAGGTCTACAGCCAGACTGAGGAAGTCAATGGGGCTCCCGTAATTACGGGAGCGTTGCTAGGAGACGTCAGTAAATAGTCACTGTCCAGGGTGCTGAAAGAGTTAAGCGATCGGCAGTAACTGTTTCTGCACCCGGGACAGTGACTACCGATCCCAATATACAGCTACCTGTAAAAAAAATAGAAGTTCCTACTTACCGAGAACTCCCTGCTTCTGTCTCCAGTCCGGCCTCCCAGGATGACGTTTCAGTCTAAGTGACGGCTGCAGCCAATCACAGGCTAATAACAGGCTGCAGCGGTCACATGGACTGCCGCGTCATCCAGGGAGGTCGGGCTGGATGCCGAAGGAGGGACGCGTCACCAAGACAACGGGCGGTAAGTATGAATTTCTTTGACTTTCACAAGGGAAAGTGCTGTCCCTTCTCTCTATCCTGCACTGATAGGGAGAAGGGAAGTACTTTTACCGCAGTCCGCAGCAGCTAGTCCGCATCAATGTACTGCACATTTTGTGCAGATCCGCAGCAGAATCTGCAATGCAGATTCTGTGCGGCATTGATGCGGACAGTTGCGGAGGAAATCCGCCACGTGTGGTCATGCCCTCACACGGCAGTTTTTGGTCAGTATTTGGCATCAGTATTACGAAGCCAAAACCACGAGTGGGTCCAAAACATGGAAGAGGTACAAATCTTTCCATTATACTTTTTTTCTCATTAGGTACCACTGCAGGATTTGGCTTCCAAATACTTCCAAATACTGATGCAAAATACTGACCAAATACAGCCCAAAATACTGAAAACGTGTACTGAAAACATGATGGAGCATACTGAAATTTTTTTTTATGTGGACTCAGCATGTGTTTCCACCATTGTACAGATGTGCCCACCATTAACTTTTCTTGAATTGCGTTGTTATACAATTTGTCATGATACCATTTCAATACAATCTCGCACCTTCTAGTAAAAAACCTATTAACCCCTTCCCGACATTTGCCGTACATGTACGTCATGGAAAGCATTGACTTCCCGCAAAATGCCGTACATGTACGTCAAATGTTTGGCACCGGCTCAGAAGCTGAGTCGGTGCCATCATCACCGGATCTCAGCTGTATCTTACAGCTGACATCCGACTGTAACGGCGGGGACCGAAATTAGCTTCGATCCCCGCCATTAACCCCTTAAGTGCAGCGCTGAAACGCGATCGCTGCACTTAAGGTGTTTGCAGCTCATCGGAGCCCCAGCAATGAAATTGCCGGGGTTCCGGTGGCTGCAATGGCAACCGGAGGCCTAATACTGGCCTCCCGGTCTGCCTAGCACTGAAGCCGGTCAAGATCCGCCCGGCGGCGGAGCCTGATCGGCTTCCGTAGCTGCCGGCAAGATGGCGCCGGGTCAGGAGCTGATCCGGCGTCATCAGCGGTGGAAGTCAGCTGTACTGTACAGCGGACATCCACCTGTAACGGCAGGAACCGGAGCTAGCTCCGATCCCTGCCATTAACCCCTTCGATGCAGCAATCGAAAGCGATTGCTGCATCGTAGCGGTTACTAGCAGATCGCCAGCCCTGACAGGCAATCGGGACTGGCGACTGCTGTTATGGCAACAGGAGACACAATGGTCTCCTGCACTGCCATTACGGAAGCCGATTTAGGCCCCGCCGGGAGGCAAAGCCTAATCGGCTTGCTGTCAGTGAATGACTGACAGATCTAATACATTGCACTACATAGGTAGTGCAATGTATTAGAAAAAAAAAAATCTGACCGTTGGACCTTCAAGTCCCCTAGTGGGACTTGAAGAAAAGTGTAAAAAAAAGTATAAAAAAGTGTAAAAAAGTGTAAAAAAAAGTGCAAAAAATAAAAGTTTGAAAACAATAAAAGTTTCAAGTAATCAAATAAAACACAATCCCCCTTTTACTCTTATCAAGTCCTTTATTATTGAAAAATAATAATAAACCATATGTATTTGGTATCGCCACGACCGTAACGACCTGAGGTATCAAAATATTGTATTATTTATTGCACGCGGTGAACAGCGTAAAAAAAACGTAAACAACGTTACCAGAGTTTCTGTTTTTTAGTCACTTTGCCCTACAAATATTAGAATAAAAAGTGATCAAAAAGTCGCACGTATCCAAAAATGGTACCTATAAAAACTATAGCTCGTCCCGCAAAAAACAAGCCCTCATACAGCTCCGTCGACAAAAAAATTAAAACGTTATGGTTCTCACAACTTGGCGACAGAAAAAAAATACATTCTTTTTACAAAAGTAATTTTATTGTGAAAAAAGTTGTAAAACATAAAAAAGTGCTATAAATTAGGTATCGCCAGAATTGTACTGACCCACAGAATAAAGTTAACATGTAATTTATAACGTATGGTGAACGCTGTATAAAAAAAACGAAAAAAGCTGTGCCAGAATTGCATTTTTTTGTTTACCTGGCATCCCAAAAAATAGGATAAAAGGTGATCAAAAAGTCACATGTACCCCAAAATGGTACCAATAATAACTACAGCTCGTCCCGCAACAAACCAGCCCTCATACCGCTACGTCTATGAAAAATAAAATCAGTTATGGCTCCAATAAGTCAGGAAATAAAAAAATATGCAGTTGTGCCCGAGGGGAACATTTCTTCAGTTTGAAGAGGCGATTTATCAAGGACCTAAAATTAGGGAACCAGGAAAGGGAGGGCCCAAACATATCCGCTGGAAGCGACGATGCCCGTATTATACCAGGACAATACTTTCCAAGCAAAATTCCTCAAACTACAAAGGTGCAGAGTGTGGACCAAAAGGGGGATAAGAAATGACACCATTTATCAGTGCGACACTGGCCTGTGCGGAAAGGATTGCTTCACAGCGTAACACACATCTATGGATTATTTTATTTTTTTCATACCACCTGACTATGCCCCTTATATACTCCGCCCCGCTTACATGTACCCCCACATTATAAAACACCAGCAATACTCAAACAAATTTAGTACCAAGCAAAATCCGCTCTCCAAAAGCCAAATGGGGCTCCCTCGGCTCTGAACCCTACAGCGTGCACAAACAGCAGTTTCCTTCAACATATATGGCATCGTCATACCCGGGAGAACCCTTTTAACAATTTTTGGGGTGTGTGTCTCCAGTGTCATAAGCTTGGCATGACATATTTGCCACTGAATGGCATATCTAGGGAAAAATATAAATTTTTAATTTGCACCATCCGCAGTGCATTCATTTATGGAAAAGACCTGTGGGGTGAAAATGCTCACTACACCTCTTAATAAATGCCTTGAGGGGTGCAGTTTCCATAATGGGGTCACTTCTCAGGGGTTTATTTTTATTATTTCACATCTGAGCCTCTGCAGTTGTGAACCAATACTTTGTAAATCGCCAAATTAGGCCTCCACTCCGCATGGTACTCTTCACTCCTGAGCCCTGTTATATGTCCAGGCAAAAGATTAGGGCCACATGTAGGGTGTTTCTAAAACCGGGAAACACCGCATAATAATTAGAGGGCTGTCTTGTTATGGTGGCACAAGCCGGGCACCACATATTGGCATATCTATGGAAGAAAATCCCATTTTCACTCTGCAACATCGAGTGAACACTAATTTCTACAAAACACCTGCAGGGTTAAAATGCTTACTACACCCCTTGGTAAATGCATTGAGGGGTGTAGTTTCCAAAATGGGGTCACTTCTGGGGGGTTTCCACTGTTTTGGGCCCACAGGCGCCCAGAAACCAATCCAGCAACATCTGCACTCCAAATGGCGGTCCTTTCCTTCTGAGCCCTGCCGTTTGCCCAAACAGCAGTTTATGACCACATATGGGGTATTGCCGTACTCGGGAGAAATTGCTTTACAAATTTTGGGTTCTTTTTTTCCTTTATTTGTTGAGAAAATGAAAAAATTTGCGCTAAAGCTACGTCTTATTGAAGAAAAAGGACTGTTTTTATTTTCACTGCCTAATTCTAATAAATTCTATGAAACATCTGTGTGGTCAAAATGCTTACTACACCCCTAGATGAATTCCTCAAGAGGTGTAGTTTCCTAAATGGAGTCCCTTTTTGGGCGTTTTCATTGTTTTGTCCCCTCAGGGGCTTTGCAAATGTGACCTGGCCTCCGCAAACCATTCCTGCTAAATGTGATCTCAAAAAGCCAAATAGTGCTCTTTCCCTTCTAAGCCCTGCCGTGTGTCCAAACAGCCATTTATTACCACATGTGGGGTATTGTTTTACTCGGGAGAAATTGCTTTACAAATTTTGTGGTGCTTTTTCTCCTTCAGTCCTTCTGGAAATGAGAAAAAATTAGCTAAACCTAGATTTATTTTGAAAAAATGTAGATTATTATTTTCAGGGCCTACTTCCAATATTTTCTGCAAAAAAACTGTGGGGTCAAATCGCTCACTTATACCCCTAGATAATTTCCTCAATGGGTGTAGTCTCCAAAATGGGGTCACTTGTGGGGGGTTTCCACTGTTTTGTCCCCTCAGGGGCTTCGTAAATGTGACATGGCCTCCGCAAACCATTCCTGCTAAATGTGGACTCCAAAAGCCAAATGGCGCTCTTTCCCTTCTAAGCCCTGCCGTGTGTCCAAACAGCCGTTTATTACCACATGTGGGGTATTGTTTTACTCGGGAGAAATTGCTTTACAAATTTTACGGTGCTTTTTCTCCTTCAGTCCTTGTGGAAATGAGAATAAATTAGCTAAACCTACATTTTCTTTGAAAAAATTTAGATTATCATTTTCACAGCCTACTTCCAAAAATTTATGCAAAAAACCTGTGGGGTCAAAACGCTCACTATACCCCTAGATAATTTCCTCAATGGGTGTAGTTTCCGAAATGGGGTCACTTGTGGGGGGTTTCCACTGTTTTGTCCCCTCAGGGGCTTTGTAAATGTGACATGGCCTCTCAAACCATTCCTGCTAAATTTGAGCTCCAAAAGCCAAACGGCGCTCTTTCCCTTTTAAGCCCTGCCGTGGGTCCAAATATCCATTTATTACCACATGTGGGGTAGTGTTTTACTCGGGAGAAATTGCTTTACAAATTTTGTGGTGCTTTTTCTCCTTCAGTCCTTGTGGAAATGACAAAAAAAATCGCTAAACCTACATTTTCTTTGAAGAAATGTTGATTTTAATTTTCACGGCCTACTTCCAATAATTTCTGTAAAAAACCTGTGCGGTCAAAATGCTCACTACACCCCTAGATAATTTCCTTGAGGTGTCTAGTTTCCCAGATGGGGTCACTTTTGGGGGATTTTCACTGTTTTGGCACCGCAAGAGCCCTTCAAACCTGACATGGTGCCTAAAATATATTCTAACAAAAATAAGGCCCCAAAATCCACTAGGTGTTCCTTTGCTTCTGAGGCCGGTGCTTCAGTCCAGTAACACGCTACGGCCACATGTGGGATATTTCCTAAAACTGCAGAAACTGGGCAACAAATATTGAGTTGCATTTCTCTGGTAAAACCTTCTGTGTTATAAAAAAAATTGGATTAAATATTTATTTCTGCAAAAAAATATGAAATTTGTAAATTTCACCTCTACTTTGCTTTAATTCCTGTGAAATATGTAAAGGGTTAAGACATTTTCTAAATGCTGTTTTGAATACTTTGAGGGGTGAAGTTTTTAAAATGGGGTGACTTTTTGGCTGTTTCTAATATATAAGGCCCTCAAAACCACTTCACAACTGAACTGGCCCCTGTAAAAATAGCCTTTTGAAATTTTCTTGAAAATGTGAGAAATTGCTGCTAAAGTTCTAAGCCTTGTGAGGTCATAGAAAAATAAAAGGATGTTCAAAAAACGATGCCAATCTAAAGTAGACATATGGGGGATGTTAATTAGCAACCATTTTGTGTGTTATAACTGCCTGTCTTACAAGCAGATACATTTAAATTGAGAAAAATGCTAATTTTTGGAATTTTTCACTATATTTTCGTGTTTTTCACAATTAAATACTGAATGTATCGACCAAATTTTACCACTATCTTAAATTCCAATGTGTCACGAGAAAACAATCTCAGAATCGCCCGGATAGGTGAAAGCATTTCGACGTTATTACCAGATAAATTGAAACATGTCAGATTTGAAAAATGAGGCTCTGTCAGGAAGGTCAAAAGTGGCTAAAGAGCGAAGGGGTTAACATAGGATAACAAATAGCTGTTGGATGTCATCTGTCAGACACATTCGTCACAGCTATCCAGTAAAAACAAATACATTAAAGCTATGGTTTTTTTTTAACATGGGAATCAATGGGCAATGGATGGCTGAAGAATGGCATCTGTCGGAGGTTTATGGTATTTTTACCTGCTTGTTTAACATTTTGTGTCACACATTTCGGGATTTGTCGGCTTTAGAAACAAGTTAAGGGTGGACACATCTGCCCCATTGAAATGCAGTAACATCGTATTGAATATCCTTGTGATATGAATGACAAATACGCTTGTGTGCATGATGCCTATGGCTGGTGCTGCATGCAACTTCTATTATTTCCTATGAACTGAGAGCAGAGCCAAGTGTATACATATGAAGATAATAATTAAGAAAACTTGTGTTAATTGCCATTGAATTATGGATATGTGCAGTGAATGTGTTATATGCAGTTATATGCTAACATAAGGAAAAAATAATAAAAAGAAAGAATAAAAATGTCACAGAAATACTTTTTTTGTTGTGTTTCTTTTAGTCTTCAGCATAGACTGCACTGAATTATTTTTAACATGACCACGGTATCTGCTTGCCAAAGAGAATCTATAAGATGGCCATGGTTTTTTTCTGCTTTAGCAAGAGCTATTGAACATGCTGAATAGTGCCCCAAACAACGGTTAGGGGAGTCATCCAGAAGTGTGCACCATATGCCAATATTTTTTCAACGGGAGGCATCATGTGATTGCGGCCATACCACTTGTGTGCTTAGTCGAGTCGCAGACAAAACTATTTTGATTTGCCAATCAGGCCTGAGCACACACCATAATTAGTATAGCACGCTTTTGCATGGCACCTGAAGCACATTACGTTGAGTATCTCATAGATGCACAATATTAAAGGGGTTTGTCTGGTGACAGATTTCCTTTAAAGATCGTCTGTCACCAGACACAGCCAAGTGTACACCAATGTCCTATTCAGTTTTGAAAGAGTCTGAGAGGTCAGAAAGGGCCATCATGTGAACCCTCTTGGTCAGTAAAAAATAGCAAAAGGGATTACGTGTACACATTTACATATTGTGTGGTTAATCTTTCAGCCACCAATGAGGAGATCAAGGTCATTTAGTGAGTGCTCCTTCCGTTTAGCAATACGTTTTGTAGATGTTCTGAAATAAGGGACTCTGCTTTATTATGTTTATGATCAACTCAAAAACTACTGTATAATTATATACACACATACACAAATTTGTGAAAACCATACATTTAAATTATGGCAAGTAAATCTACTGCCAGCGCTTATAAAACTAATATGTAATCTAGGAAAATGTAAATTGCTTAATCATATAGACTTATTGGGGAAGATGTATCAAGATTGTGCCAGTTTTAGTTCTAACAAGCTAGAGTAAGATGCAACAAATTTATTAAGAGGCAAATGACTCTTAATAAATGTTTTGCATTTTCGGTTGTCCATGCGACACTAAATTAAATCTATGCCAACCTGGAGCTGTCGTAGATCTTTGCTATAATTTTCGCAAGTTGCCAGTTTCTGGTGTAAATTATAGTAAATATGTCGGGCCGAAGTGGGCACGCCCCTTCCACTAAGCTCCGCCTACATTTTCAAAAGGGGTCGAAAGTGGAGGATACTGCCTAAAAGATGCAAATTTTGCGACTTTTGATCTGTTTGCAACATTTCTTTGCCAGAAAACAGGCATATTAACATGGCTAACTTTCTCCCATTGAGTATAATTTTACATTCTTGTTTTAAGCCCAAGCACTGTACCTTTCCCATCTTAAAATAATGCAAAACTCGATAGAGAGAATTTAAGTCGTCCAGGTACAGTGTCTTCAAACGCTACCCATATCATATAAAGTTAGCTTTATTGGTACACTCCCTTGGACTTGGCAGAGATTTCATGTACAGTTGCCCTATATCGAGAGTGTAGGCTAAGAGAATGCCTTTGATGTGCTATTTATACACGCCCATCTTTCCTGCACATTTATAGTTTACATACTGTATACGGATTACAAAATGCCAAAATACCTTTTTACTCTATTACTCTATTTGTATTGTGCTTTGAAAAAAAGTAAAATAATCTGTCTTAGGGCCAGTTCACACAGAGTTTTTTTAACACGTTCTTTGACACGGAAACCGTGTCAGAAAACGCGCCAAAAAATTGACGAAAATGCCTCCTATTGATTTCAATGGGAGGCGGAGGCATTTTTTTCCCGCGAGCGGAAAAAACGGCTCTCTGGAAAAAGAAGGGACATGCCTTATCTTCGGGTGTTTACGCCTCTGACCTCCCATTGACATCAATGGGAGGCAGAGAAAACGTACGTCACTGCGTTTTTTGCCCGCTGCGCTCAATGGCCAAGGGCGAAAAACGCTGCGAAAATCGGCGTGCAGGCAGAGCAAAATCTGACTCAAAAAAGTCTGTGTGAACCCAGCCTTATGCTGATTTTAACTTATCTTTTGGCACTGCCAAATATCTAACAATTATTAACTCATAACTGCTCATACAAAGGAAAAATCTCATAGTGTACTGTCAGCCGATCACAAACAAACTAATGTTTCAGGTACTTTCCAAAGTGTACGTGTTCATTATCATAGTAAGCAAAACGGCTTACTGAGCAGAGTACACTTCCTCACCATTTTTTTTTTTAAAATAATATGTTAATAAGGTTTTTTCAACTGTAAACACTACACAAAGTTTACTAATGATCAGTGGCGTAGCTATAGGGGTCGCAGCGGTCGCAGTTGCGACCGGGCCCCTAAGCCTGAGGGGCCCACGGGCCCCCTCGCCACACTTAGTGTCCGTATCATTGCTTCTTAGATAAAATCGATCTTTACACAGCGCAGGTGCAGCAGCGTGTGTACTCCCCCTCCCTTTTTGTGCTCTGAGGCACTGGATTGGAGGAGACAGGGGAGGAGGAGTCTAGATACACACACTGCCGCACGCTGTGTAAGGAGAAGCTCATGTCTTATCGCAGCTCGTTTCCCCCACATCCATGTGAGTTCTGGACAGGCGTTACTCATACAGTTACATGGTCTTTCTTTAGTGTGCTTTCCCTATACTGTTTGATCTTTGCTGTCTCTCTCTGTTCTTTCTATCCTGCAAATAGAGGACAGAACGGGAGGATTCAGCAGTGAGAGCAGCGCAGACAGGACACTGATAAGAGGTTACTGAGGGTCATAATTCATTACAGGACAGCTCCAGCCTCCAGTTATCGGGAAGACACTGATAGGGCATGTTCACACGTGGCGGAATTTCACTTAAATTCCGCTGCGGACACTCCGCAGCGTTAATCCGCAGCGGTGCCGTTTGTCCATTGACTTACACTTTAATTTAGCAGTGTTCGTTTAGACGAGGCGTAAAATTCCGCTGCGGAGCATAGGCTGCGGAGCGGAATTTGGTGTCCGCAGCATGCTCTGTCTGTTGCGGAGCAGTGGCGGACTCATGGCGGAATTTCTCCATTGACTTCAATGGAGAGTCAAAATTCCGCAATGAAGTCTGCAGATCTTATGTGTGCTGCGGAGCGTATTGGTTTTACTACCATGACATTTCTTCATTCTGGCTGGACCTATGTATTTCTAGGTCTACAGCCAGACTGAGGAAGTCAATGGGGCTCCCGTAATGACGGGAGCGTTGCTAGGAGACGTCTGTAAATAGTCACTGTCCAGGGTGCTGAAAGAGTTAAGCGATCGGCAGTAACTGTTTCTGCACCCGGGACAGTGACTACCGATCTCAATATACATGTATCTGTAAAAAAAACATATAAGTTCATACTTACCGAGAACTCCCTGCGTCTGTCTCCAGTCCGGCCTCCCAGGATGACGTTTCAGTGTAAGTGACGGCTGCAGCCAATCACAGGCCAAGCACAGGCTGCAGCGGTCACATGGACTGCCGCGTCATCCAGGGAGGTCGGGCTGGATGCCGAAAGAGGGACGCGTCACCAAGACAACGGCCGGTAAGTATGAAAATCGTTTACTTTCACTAGGGAAAGTGCTGTCCCTTCTCTCTATCCTGCACTGATAGGGAGAAGGGAAGCACTTTTCCCGTAGTCCGCAGCAGCTAGTCCGCATCAATGTACTGCACATTTTGTGCAGATCCGCAGCAGAATCTGCAACGCAGATTCTGTGCGGCATTGATGCGGACAGTTGCGGAGGAATTCCGCCACGTCTGGCCGTGCCCATAAGGGGGCTAGAGGTTACTGTGGGTCATGATTGCACATTACTGGAGGTCTGGAGCTGTGCTGTAATGTGAAGCACACAGCTCTGCTATGCCAGTGTCCATTGGAAACTATAGATAATAAAGAGGCTGCTCCTACAGATTTGTTAGATAATATCTAGTAACAGGAGCATTTTCTTAAGTTTTTTTTTTTTGACAGAATCATAAATTATCACCTATCCTTAGGATAAGTGATCATTTTGTTATCGCTGGGACCCACTGGCGTAGATATAGGGGTCGCAATGGTCGCAATTGCGACCGGGCCCCGAAGCCAGGGGAGCCCACAGCCCCCCCGCACCACATCAATAAAAAGTTACTATAGTAACTCGGGCCGTGGGCCCGTTACTATAGTAACAGACTGTATTTACCTTCCTGGTTCCGGATCGCAGCGGAGGTCCTGACGTCAAGCGCTGTGCGCAGCGCATGACATCACAGCGCTATGCGCCGCGGACAGCATCGAGAGGACAGAACTTCTGCCGCGGCTGAAGAGGAAGGTAAGATTAGTAGCCCTGACTGGCGGGGTCCGACTCCCGGGACCCGCCAATCAGCTGTTTTGAAGGGGCCGCAGCACTTGTACGAGAGCTGCTTCCCCTTCATTCCGGTCACACTGTGAATCGGTGTCAGAGATTCACAGTGTGAGCGAGTAGTGAAATTAAGGGGAAGCAGCTGTCGTACGAATGCTGCGGCCCCTTCAAAACAGCTGATTGGCGGGTCCCAGGAGATGGACACCGACACATCAGCTATTGATGGCCTATCCTGAGGATAGGCCATCAATGTTTAGGGACTGCACAACCCCTAAGCCTACGATGTAGCAGGCTTAGGGGGCCCATGAGACAGGATCACAGATTGTGTAATCCTGTCTGCTGGGCCCTGTATCTAAGCCAATCACATGGTAGGCTTAGATACATGGCCCATGCGTGATCCTGTCTGCTGGGCCCTGTATATAAGCGTACCACACTGTAGGTTTAGATACAGGGCCCCAGCACACAGTAATCTTATACTGTATAAGATTACTGTCTGCTGGACCCTGTATCTAAGCCTACGTTGTGGTAGGCTTAGATACAGGGTCCCACCGATAGCATCACACATGGGCCCTGTATTACTAATCCTTTTTCTTGTGTGTTTTCTTACAGGTTCGATCGTTGGACTACGTTGGATTCCAGGACTACTTCGATGACGGCTTTTTTATTTATGATCAATAAAATGGTTAATGAGAGTTGTGTGTTTTTTTTTTTTATTTCAATAAAATATTTTTTCTATGTCTTTGTGTTTTTTTTTTTAACTATATTACTACCGCCTTAGTAATGGCCGCCGGCTTATTGACAGCATCCTTTGCTAAGGCGGGGCTTAGTGTTTGCCGGTGCAGAGGCGAACACTAACCCCCTTTATTACCCCGGTACCCACCGCCACCAGGGGTGCTGGGAAGAGCCGGGTACGATCCAGTACTTGACCATCTGTAGTGATGGTCGGCCACTGGGGTGGCCTCCGGCTGGTAGTATCATGAGGGGAAAGGCCAGATACAGTGGCCTAGGAGCCATACAGTTTTTGTCTTTTTTTCCATCAGGAAAGCCGTGTGAGGACTTGTTTTTGCGTAAAGAACTGTAGTTTCGATCAGTACCATTTTTAGATACATGCGACTTTTTGATCTCTTTTTATTCCATTTTTTGAGAAGTGAAGTGACCAAAAAACTGTGATTCTGATATGGTTTATTATTATTTTCTTTTACGGCGTTCACCGCGCGGGATAAATAACGAAATAGTTTTGTAGTTCAGGCCGTTACGGACGGGGCAATATCAATTATGTATAGTTTATTTGTTTATTTATTTATTTTTATTAATGATAAAAGACTGATAAGGGAAAAAGGGGGATTTTTACTTTTGATACTTTTAAAACTTTTATTTTCTAATTTTTACACAACTTTTTTGTAACTTTTTTTAACTTTATTACTTTGTCCCACTGGTGTACTTGAGGGCAGGAGGCCCTGATCCCTATTCTAATACACTGCACTATATGCGTAGTTCAGTGTATTACAGCTGTCAGCTACTCACTGACAGCAAGGCTTCCATAAATGGCATAGCTGGATGCCATCGTTAGGCGTCCGGTTGCTATAGCCACCATCGCCGGCCGCTATCGTGTAGCGGGCCGATGATGGCAGCTTAACCCCTAAGAAGCCGCTATCGCTATTGAAAACGGCTTCCAAGGGGTTAATCAGCGGGGACACAGCGATCAGTCTCCGCAGAAGGAGCTGCGGCGACTGCTGTACGAGTTAGCAGCTGTTACAGCTCCTGTATGTGTCGGGAAGACGGCCGAAATGGCCGTTCCTCCCGCGACATACTATTCCAGCGCTGAGCGCGAACGATGCACTTTGCACGAAGGAATAGTTCGTCGCTGAGCGCGAAGGGGTTAAGCATCAGTTTCCGAAAATGTAATATTAGACTCCCTTTACAAGCGGAGACAATACGATTAAGCAAATATTTTCTTTACGTTTCCCAGTATATAATATGGTACAATAAATGGTGCCGTGAAAAAGTACAACTTGTCCTTCAAAAAACAATCCCTCATACGTTTTTTTTGGACCAAAAAATAAAACTTATGGCTTCTGGAAGTTGGGGAGGAAAGAGCGAAAATGAAAAACCAAAAATAACTGTAAAAGTCAGGGGTTAAATATGAGATTATAGGTAACATAAGTAATAATTCATGGCGTGATATATTTAGTAAAGTCCAGTTCATCTCATTCCACTATTGGACAGGAATAGTTGGTACACTGAAACTTGTAGAATTTCTAATTCTCTTGATGTAGGGATATGAATCTTGGACAATATGGGTGTAAGTATTAAAGGGGTTCTCTGCAAATAAACCTTGATTACTGTAAAATAAAAAATGTTATACAACTTTATAATATCCTTTGTGCTAAAAATTCTGTTTTAACTTTTGCTGTAATGGGATGAAAACACGGAGTGAAAACCCAAAGAAGCCAAATACTTCTCATGGATAGTAATATGCTACAATTGTATCCAGCCTAAGCAATCGTCTGTAAACTAAACAGCATGGACTCTAAGGCCTCATGCACACGACTGTAATGGCTTTTATTCTACTCAAATACGGATCCCTAGTCATCCAAAGTCATCTGCGACTCATTCGCATATAGGCACGCTGTCCGCAAATACGTACCGTCATGCATCCTTAGTACATCCGCATTTACGGATCCGCAATAAAAAGAAATGGGAGTCTACAAATGATGTCACCACTATGTTGCAACCCCTTGAAAAGGTCACATGATCGCTCTGGCACCATTTTCTCTGGCATTTGTGCTTTGTGAGAGCTCTGTTGGAATCCTCGGCTGATATAACTTTGGTTTCTGGCATTTCTTTTGTTGCAAGGATGCACTACCCACGTGTGATTCATGCTCTCATGCTCTTCTGGACTGGCTCGTCTCTCGGCGATTCGGACAGTAAGCTATGCTGGAAGAAGAACCGAAGAGGAGGAGGAGGTACTGGGTTCACCCCATTGTCTCCCAACAGCCCAGAAAGGTGCATTTCCATACCCTGTATGCAGACCTGCGGCAGCACCCGGACAAGTTTCACAACTTCTGCTACATGTCGATTTCCAGCTTTGACCGACGGTGCATCTCGGAGGAACGGCTCATCGTTTCTCTCAGGTAAGAACACCAAATGTCCCTTTTGTCCATTGCTGCCATGTCACCTTGCTACAGGTAGTATAACCGTAGTTGTCCCCTGTGCCCATTGCCACCATGTCTCCCTGCTACAAGTAGTATATAATTGTAGTTGTCCCCTGTGCACATTGCCGCCATGTCATAATGCTACAAGTAGTATATAACCGTAGTTGCCCCTGTACCCATTGCCGCCATGTCACTCTGCTACAAGTACTATATAACCCTGGTTGTAGCCTTTGCCCATTGCCACCATGTCACCCTGGTACTGCTAGCACTAATTATTATAAATATTTTTTTCACAGATTCCTGGCAACAGGGAGCTTATTTGCATCACTGCATTTTGAATTTCCACTGGGGTGTTCCACCATTTCACAGATCATCTCTCTGACCTGCGAAGTCATCTGGCAGCGACTGAGAGCGACGATGATGCCACAGCCCAAGGCACAAGACTGGTTTCGGATTGCCGAGGGCTTTTACCAACAATCACAGTTTGCCAACTGTGTTGGCGCACTGGATGGTAATTAGTAACACATTAGTGTGAAGAAGCCACCTCACTCATGGTACCTAGATTTCAATTACAAGCAGTATTTATTGGTGATGCTGTTCGCCTTGGCTGACAGCAACTACCAGTTTGTAATTGTAGATATAGGGGCCTATGGGAGCTGTTCAGATGCTGGTATCTTCAGGGCTTCCAGAATGGGTGAACGGCTTCAGTCCAAACAGCTCTCCGTTCCAGAACCGAGACAACTGCCTGGATCTACTGGACCTCCTGCCCCATTTCTCATCGTGGCAGATGAAGGATTTGGACCATATATTCTACGTACAGCACACATGGAGCTGAGCCTGCACCATAACCAATGGGCTGAAACTCTCCTGTAGCGGCAGGGACCAGACTGAGGTCTGATCTCCACCAATTAACTCGCTAAATGGTGCGGTCAATTGCAACTGCAGCATTTGGTTGGTTTGTACGCTATCTGGATCCCTGTGACGCAATTGCAAGTGTGGCGATGTTTGCTATGGCAACTGTAGGCCTAACAATAGCCTACTGCTTGCCAAGTACAGAAGCCTATTAGGACCTGCTTAGATGCGGGACCTAATAAGCTTGCTGTCAGTTTATGACTGACAGGTCTAATACACTGCACTATGTATGTAGTGCAGTGTATTCGAATAGCGATCAGGTCTTCAGGCTTTCAAGTCCCCTAGTAGAAAAAATATTAGAAAAAAAATAGTTTAAAGTTACATAAACTAAAAAAACGCCTTTTTTCCCATAATAAAAGTTTTATTATAGGAAAAAAATGAAAAATTAAAAAAGTACACGTATTTGGTATCGCCGCTTCCTTAACGTCCCCAACTATAAAACTTTAACATTAATTTTCCTGCATGGTGAACGCCGTAAGTTTTTTTAATAGAATCACAGATCACCTCGCCACCCAATTCACTGATTGTGACTAAAGAGTAAAATGTATATACTTTATTAGCCCCTTCCCGCACCTTGGCGTAACTGTACGTCCAGGTGAGCAGTAACTTTGCGCACCTGGGCGTACAGTTACGCCCGCGCCTTAACAGTTAACCGCCGCGCGGCGCTACACTGCAGCGGCGGTTAACTGTGCAGGGTGTCAGCCCTGCTCTCCCTGTTGCCGATCAGCGGCCTGTCGCCGCTGAAATCATCAATTAACCCCTTCGATGCGGTGGTCAATTGCGATCACCACATCGAAGAGGTTTACAGCGGATCGGCAGCCCCCCACATGTATTTGCGGGGGCTGGCGATCCTTATCATGGCAACCCGAGGCCAGACAATGACCTCCGGGTTGCCATGTACGGAAGCCTCGGAGGATCAGTCTCCGGCCGTTCCTCCGATGCTTCCTGTCAGTGTGACAGTTACGTCACAATGACAGTTAGAATACATTACATTATGTGTGTAGTGTAATGTGTTCCAGCAGCGATCAGAGCTGCAAGTCTAAGTGTCCCCTAGTGGGACAAGTGAAAAAAGTAAAAAAAAGATAATAAAAATGTTTTTAAAAAGTGTAAAAATCAAAGTTAGAAGTGACATAAACAAAGAATGCTTTTTTTCCTATAATAAGTCTTTTATTAAAGGAAAAAAATTAACATGTTACAAAAAGTACACATATTTGGTATCGCCGCGTTCGTAACGACCCCATCTATAAAACTGTAATATTATTTTTCCCGCACGGTGAACACCGCAAAAAAAATAAACGAAAAACAGTGCCCGAATCACAATTTTTTGGTCACCACTCCTCCCAAAATATACAATAAAAAGTGATCAAAAAGTCGCATGAACGCCAAAATGGTACCAATACAAACTACACCCCGTCCCGCAAAAAAACAAGCCCTTACACAGCTTTTTTGACTGAAAAATAAAAACGTTATGGCTCTCAGAATATGGTGACACAAAAAATAATTTATTTTATAAATCAGTGATTTTATTGCACAAACGCTGCAAAACATAAAAAAAATATATACATCTGGTATCGCTGTAATCGTATCGACCCGCAGAATAAAGTATAATGGTAATTTATAGCCCAGGGTGAAGGCCATAAAAAATCGAATAAAAAACATTGTCAGAATTGATGGTTTTTGGTCACCTTGCTTGCCAAAAAATGGAATAAAACGTGATCAAAAAAATTTCTGGTACCTAAAATGGTACCAATGAAAACTACAGATTGTCCCGCAACGAATAAACCCTCACACAGCTCCGGTGGAGAAAAAATAAAAAAATTCTGGCTCCCAGAATATGGCGATGCAAAATGTGCAGTGTCCAAAAGCGGATAAGATCGGGCGCCATTTATCAGTGCGACACCGGCCACATATCTGCGGATTATTATTTATTTACTCCATTATTATACCCTCTTATTATGCCCTGATGTACCCCGCACATATAACAAGTACCCTGATGTACCCCGCACAGATAACAAGTACCCTGATGTACCCCGCACAGATAACAATGCCCCCACATTATAAACTGAAACACCAGTAAAACCCCAAACAGAACAACTACCAAGCTACATTTGCGCCCCAAAAGCCAAATGGCGTCCCTCCCTTCTGAGCCCTGCAGCGTGCCCAAACACCAGTTTACGTCCACAGATATGGCATCGCCATACCCGGGAGAACCCGGTTAATATTTTATGAGGTATTTGTCTTCAGTGGCACAAACTGGGCATAACATATAGTACACTAAAATGGCATATGAGTGGAAAATTTTAATTTTCACTCCGCACCATGCGCTGCACATTAACCCCTTCGTGCACCACAACATAGCATGTATGTGATGTATGGAGCGTCTCACGTGAAAAATAAAGAATTTAAAATGGCAAAATCGCAGTTTTTTTGGTCACCTTCGCTCTACCTAAAAATGTAATAAAAAGTGCTCAAAAAGTTGTATGTACCAAAAATTGGTACCAATAAAAACGACCTCTCGTCCCTCAATAAATAAGCCCTCATACCGCTCTATTGACTGAAAAATAAAAAAGTTGTGGCTCTTGGAACGTGGGGAGGAAAAAACTAAAAAGGAAAAGAAAAAAATGGATCAGTCCAGAAAGGGTTAACTACTTTCTAATGAAAAACCATTTATGACCACACGTGGGGTACAGCCGTACTCGGGAGAAATTGCTTCACAAATGTTGGCCAGCTTTTTCCCCTTTATCCTTTGTGAAATTGAAAAAAATGCAACATTTTAGTGGAAGAAATGTTGATATTCATTTTCATGGCCTAATTTAATAAATCCTGCAATAGACTTGTGAGGTCTTGTGAGGTCTAAATGCCCACTATATCCCTAGATAGATTCTTTAAGTGGTGTAATTTCCACTTTTGGGGGGTTTCCACTGTTTTGGCCTCTCAGGGGCTTTGCAAATGCGACATGGCACCCAAAAACCATTTCAGCAAAATTTGAGCTCCAAAAGCCAAATAGCGCTCCTCCCTTCTAAGCCTTGCTGTGGGTCCAAACAGCAGTTTATTACCACATATGGCATATTTCCGTAATCGGGAGAAATTGTTTTACAAATGTTGGGGTGCTTTTTATCCTTTATTCCTTGTAAAAATTAAAAATGGCTACCTTTTTTCAGAAAAAAAGTTGATTTTTACCTTTACAGAATAATTTCAATGAATTCAGCAAAACAACCGTGGGGTCAAAATGCTAACTTTACCCCTAGAAAAATTCCTTGATGAGTGTAGTTTCCAAAATGGGGTCATTTTCCGGGGGTTTCCACTATTTTGTTCCCTCCAGTGCAATTCAAATGCGACACGGCACTGAAAACTGTTCCAGCAAAATCTGAATTTCAAAATCCAAATGGTGCTCCTTCCCTTCTGAGTCCTGCTGTGGGTCCAAACAGCAGTTTATTACCACATATGGGGTATTGCTATAATCAGGAGAAATTGCTTTACATATGTTGGGGTGTTTTTTCTCTTTTATTCATTGAAAAAATTAAAAATTTCTACGTTTTTTCCAGAAAAAAAGTAGATTTTCATCTTCACAAACTAATTCAAATAAATTTAGCAAAAAAACTGTGGTTTCAAAATGCTAATTATACCCCTAGATAAATTCCCTGAGGGGTGTAGTTTCCAAAATGAGGTCACTTTTGGGCGTCATTATTGTATTGGCCCCACAAGACCTCTTCAAACCTGACATGGTACCTAAAATATATGCTCAAAAAAAGGAGGCCCCAAAATCCACTAGGTGCTCCTTTGCTTCTGAGGCCGGTGTTTCCGTCCATGACTGCACTAGGGCCACATGTGGGGTATTTCTAAAAACTGCAGAATCTGGGCAATAAATAATAAGTTACATTTCTCGGGTAAAACCTTCTGTGGTATAGAAAAAAATGTATTACAAATGAATTTTGTAAAAAAAAAAATGAAATTTGTAACTTTCACCTCTACATTGCTTTAATTCCTGTGAAACGCCTAAAGTGTTAATACACTTTCTGAATGCTGTTTTGAATACTTTGAGGGGTGCAGTTTTCAAAATGGGGTGATTTATGGGGACTTTCTAATATATAAGGCCCTCAAAGCCACTTCAGAACTGAATTGGTCCTTGTAAAAATCGCCTTTTTAAATTTTCTTGAAAATATGAGAAATCGCTGCTAAAGTTCTAAGTCTTGTAACGTCCTAGAAAAATAAAAGAATGTTCAAAAAACGATGCCAACATAAAGTAGACATATGGGTGATGTTAACTAGTAACTATTTTGTGTGGTATTACTATCTGTTTTACAAGCAGATACATTTAAATTGAGAAAAATGCTAATATTTGCAAATTTTCTCCAAATCTTGGTGTTTTTCACGAATAAATATTTATCAACCAAATTTTTTCACTAACATAAAGTACAATATGTCACGAGAAAACAATCTCAGAATCGCTTGGATAGGTAAAAGCATTCCGGAGTTATTACCACATAAAGTGACACATGTCAGATTTGAAAAATCGGCTTCGTCCTGAAGGCCAAAACAGGCTCAGTCCTGAAGGGGTTAATATCTCGCTAAAATCAGGGGTACAATCACCACCGTGACAAAAGCCCAATGTGCTCAAAAATTTATTTGAAAACTATTTTATATTTTATTCACTGATTCTATTGTAAACCCTGCAAAATGAATATTTTCGTATGATATATGGGGTTAGAACTTTTAAACATTGGTGTAACAGTGAATAACTCCCAGACATGTACTGGAGTAACCAGGAAAAGGATTCCTGAGAACCTCAGTGTCAGGGTAAAGATATCGATAACACTGCCACCTACGCTAAATTTCCCTTCTCATATTGAACCTACTTGTTTCTATCTCAACATTTCATCAGGGGTTTTGTTCATTATAGAGCTAGCTACTACGCCAGCAACATTAAATTGTGCAAACATTTCATTCCATATGCACAAACACAAAGCGTACTCACATTGATATTAGCGGCACTCTTCGTTCTGGACTCGGAGTATATATAACTTATACTCCGCCCCCTATGCTGAGGCCAAGCCCCCATATCGACCAATCATCGTCACATGCGCAAGCAGTGACTTGCGGATATTTAATGCCGGGAGCATCATGTGACATGCCCACCATACACATCCATCATACACGCATGCGCAGAGTAGGGGAGTGGGGCGTATCTGGCTGCAGCCTCAAGCCTTTCCTATCTAGAAGGAGGAGTAACCTATTCCTATGGGAACAAAGGACGCTGCCCAGCTCCAGACAGCGTCCTGGCACACCACTATAATCCATGCATAAGTAATCCGGCACTATAGGAAGTGAATTAAGAAAGGTATTAAATTGACCACCAGTAGATTAATCACAAGTTGATTAACCACTAGTATTGGGGAACCTAGAAGATAGACATAGATAAAGCCCCAAAACCAATACAGAAGGATAGGCAAATATATAAATGACTGGACTCATATAGATATGAGTTTAGACAAAGCATGTATAATTTATCTGCTCGTTTAGCCCATCTGGTTGTATACATGCTAACCTATAGATCCACTGAGCTTCTTTTCGCAGGATCAAGTTGTCCCAATCCCCACCTCATTTAGGTGGACACACCAATTCTATTGCCTGAAAATGAAGACATTCAGCGTTTCCTTGATTTTTCTCATGTACATGTTTGGATACGGGGGTATCACTTGTATTTTTCACGTGCCCTACATGATCTCTAATACGCCAATGAAATTGCCGAATGGTCTTACCTACATAATTCAGTGGGCATGGACACGTGATCAAATACACAACTCCCGCTGTTCTACAATTAACAAAGTCCCGAATGTCGTATTCAATTAAGGTGGCGACACTTTGGAATTTCTTACAAGTCTGAATAAAGTTACAGGCTATGCAACCCCCACATCTATATGTGCCCAGAACCTTCCGGTCCAACCATGTTCCATGACCAGAGTGTCCTCCCACCAGCCGAGGTACAGATTAGCATAAATAGGTGCTGCTGGACTCCCCATCGCCGTACCCCGCTGCTGATGGAAAATGCGATCTTCGAAGACAAACATGTTCCTTTCCAACACCAAGTGCAGTAGTTGAAGGACAAAGTCATTGTGAGCCACATATTGAGTGCCTCTTTACATAAGAAAAAAGCCCACTGCTTGGCAGCCCAGCCCATGTGGTATCGAGGAATATAATGCCTCTACATCCAAGCATGCCAGCATAGTTCCTCTTTCCAAAGTAATACCATCAATTTGTTTAAGTACGTCCATCGTATCACGTACATAAGATCTCAGACTAAGAACAAAAGGACGCAGGACTACATCAATATATGTGCTGACATCCTGGGTTAGATTATTAATGCCTAACACAATAGGCCTACCACGTAACGGGGATAACCCTTGTGGATTTTTGATAGACTATAGAAACATGCCATAGTTGGAAATTGTGGAAGGAGAAAACTAAGTTCACTGGGATTTATCAGTGCATTACTTTTTGAGTTGAGTAGTATGTCCTCACACATCTTTTTTGTAATCCTCCCTAATCATAATCACGATATTCCCACCCTTATCGGATGCTTTTAAAACTATATTTTGCTTCTTCTCTAACGCAGTTAAAGCCTCACGTCGCAACCCAATTTTTTTTTATAAAAAGTGATCAAAAAGTTACATGTAGCCCAATAAAAACTACAGCTTGTCCCGCAAGTAACAAGCCCTTGCACAGCTTTGCCGATGAAAAAATAAAAAAGTTATGGCTCTTAGAATATGGCAGCCTAAAAAAGATATGATTTATGTGGTAACGCTGTAAAACATTAAAACCGATATACATGGTATCACCGTAATCCTATCAACCCGCAGAATAAAGTTAATATGTCATTTATAGCGCATGGTGAACGCCATAAAAACAAATAAAAAACATTGCCAGAATTGCCATTTTTTGGTTACCTTGCTCGCAAAAAATTAAATAAAAACTGATCAAAAAAATCGCATGTACCCCAAAATGGTACAAGTGAAATCCACAAATTGACCCACAATAAATTAGCCCTCACACAGCCCGGTGGAGAAAAAATAAACAAGTTCTGGCTCTCAGAATATGAAGACACAAAAAGTGCAAAGTATATTCCAAAAGCGGATAAGATCGTGCACCATTTATCAGTGCGACACTGGCCAAACATCTATGAATTATTTATTTACCGCATTATTATACCCTCTTATTAAACACTGATGTACTCCGCACAGCTCACATATGCCCCCACATTATAAAATGAAATGTCATAAAAACCCCAAACAGGGGGGCGGAGCTAGCTGTGCTTTGTGATGGTCGCTTGATCCCGGAGCTCCTCACAGAGACACTGACTTCTACAGCTGGAGGGCGATTAAACTGCACAAAATGGTCCGTACGAATAGAGACAAGTCGTGTGAACCCCGGGGGATACCGAAAGTCGGAAAATCTCAAGCGGAGATGGAGAGATTTCTCCAAAAGAAACATGCGGGTAAAAGCAAGATGGCGCCGGCACTAAAGCTTTAAAAGTTAATGGCCATTCTTAGCTGAAATGTGCCTTTTGTCGTCAAATCGCAGACGAATAACACTTTAACACCTCGCTAGTACCAGTGTGGGAAACAGTCTGGGAATCCGTGGTGCTGTTGACTTTTTATTATGTCGTTTAGAATTTGTTTCACAATCGATTAAAAATAAAAATAGACTAAAGCTTTAAATGTTAATAGCCATTCTAAGCCTAAATGTGCCTTTTCTCGTCAAATCGCAGATATATAACACTTTAAGGCCTCGCTAGTACGAGTGTGAGAGACTGTCTGGGAATCCGTGGTGCGGTTGACTTTTTATTATGTCGTTTAGATTTTGTTTCACAATCGATTAAAAAGTACTATGGATTAAAGCATTTAATGTCAATGGCCATTCTAAGCTGAATGTCCCTGCTCTCGTCAGATCGCAGAAGTTACACAGCTTAAGGCCTCGCTAGTACGAGTGTGGGAGACTGTCTGGGAATCAGTGGTGCGGTTGACTTTTTATTATGTCGTTTAGATTTTGTTTCACAATCGATTAAAAAGGACTATGGATTAAAGCATTTAAAGTCAATGGCCATTCTAAGCTGAATGTCCCTGCTCTCGTCAGATCGCAGAAGTTACACAGCTTAAGGCCTCGCTAGTACCAGTATGGGAGACTGTCTGGGAATCCGTGGTGCGGTTGACTTTTTATTATGTCGTTTAGATTTGTTTCACAATCGATTAAAATGGACTATGGATTAAAGCATTTGTTGTCAATGGCCATTCTAAGCTGAATGTGCCTGCTCTCGTCAGGTTGCAGAAGTAACACAGCTTAAGGCCTCGCTAGTACCATTGTGGGAGACAGTCTGGGAATCCCTGGTGCTGTTGACTTTTTATTATGTTGTTTAGAATTTGTTTCACAATCGATTAAAAATAGACTAAAGCTTTAAAAGTTAATAGCCATGCTAAGCTTAAATGTGCCTTTTCTCGTCAAATCGCAGATATATAACACTTTAAGGCCTCGCTAGTACGAGTGTGAGAGACTGTCAGGAAATCCGTGGTGCGGTTGACTTTTTATTATGTCGTTTAGATTTTGTTTCACAATCGATTAAAAGGACTATGGATTAAAGCATTTAATGTTAATGGCCATTCTAAGCTGAATGTGCCTGCTCTCATCAGATCGCAGAAAATACACAGCTTAAGGCCTCGCTAGTACCAGTGTGGGAGACTGTCTGGGAATCCGTGGTGTGGTTGCCTTCTTATTATGTCGTTTCGATTTTGTTTCACAATAGATTAAATAGGACTATGGATTAAAGCTTTTAACGTCAATGCCCATTCTAAGCTGAATGTGCCTGCTCTCGTCAGATCGCAGAAGTTACACAGCTTAAGGCCTCGCTAGTACAAGTGTGGGAGACTGTCTGGGAATCCGTGGTGCGGTTGACTTTTTATTATGTCGTTTAGATTTGTTTCACAATCGATTAAAATGGACTATGGATTAAAGCATTTATTGTCAATGGCCATTCTAAGCTGAAAGTGCCTGCTCTCGTCAGTCTGCAGAAGTTTCACAGCTTAAGGCCTCACTAGAACCAGTGTGGGAGACTGTCTGGGAATCCGTGGTGCGGTTGACTTTTTATTATGTCGTTTAGAATTTGTTTCAAAATCGATTAAAAATAATAATAGACTAAAGCTTTAAAAGTTAATGCCCATTCTTAGCTGAAATGTGCCTTTTGTCGTCAAATCGCAGATATATAACACTTTAAGGCCTCGCTAGTACGAGTGTGAGAAACTGTCTGGGAATCCAAGGTGCGGTTGACTTTTTATTATGTCGTTTAGATTTGTTTCACAATCGATTAAAATGGACTATGGATTCAAGCATTTAATGTCAATGGCCATTCTAAGCTGAATGTGCCTGCTCTCATCAAATCGCAGAAGTTACACAGCTTAAGGCCTCACTAGTATCAGTGTGGGAGACTGTCTGGGAATCCGTGGTGCGGTTGACTTTTTATTATGTCGTTTAGATTTTGTTTCACAATAGATTAAATAGGTCTATGGATTAAAGCATTTAACGTCAATGGCCATTCTAAGCTGAATGTGCCTGCTCTCGTCAGATCGCAGAAGTTACACAGCTTAAGACCTTGCTAGTACTAGTGTGGCAGACTGTCTGGGAATCCGTGGTGCGGTTGACTTTTTATTATGTCGTTTAGATTTTTTTTCACAATCGATTAAAATGGACTATGGATTAAAACATTTAATGTCAATGGCCGTTCTAAGCTGAATGTGCCTGCTCTCATCAGATCGCAGAAGTTACACAGCTTAAGGCCTTGCTAGTACCAGTGTGGGAGACTGTCTGGGTATCTATGGTGCGGTTGACTTTTTATTATGTCGTTTAGAATTTGCTTCACAATCGATTAAAAATAATAATAGACTAAAGCTTTAAAAGTTAATGGCCATTCTTAGCTGAAATGTGCCTTTTATCGTCAAATCGCAGATAAATAACACTTTAACACCTCGCTAGTACCAGTGTGGGAGACTGTCTGGGAATCCGTGGTGCTGTTGACTTTTTATTATGTCGTTTAGAATTTGTTTCACAATCGATTAAAAATAAAAATAGACTAAAGCTTTAAAAGTTAATAGCCATTCTAAGCTTAAATGTGCCTTTTCTCGTCAAATCGCAGATATATAACACTTTAAGGCCTCGCTAGTACGAGTGTGAGAGACTGTCTGGGAATCCGTGGTGCGGTTGACTTTTTATTAGGTCGTTTAGATTTTGTTTCACAATCGATTAAAAATAATAATAAACTAAAGCTTTAAAAGTTAATGGCTATTCTTAGCTGAAATGTACCTTTTCTGGTCAAATCGCAGATGAATAACACTTTAACACCTCGCTAGTAGCAGTGAGGGAGACTTTCTGGGCTTCCGTGGTGCTGTTGACTTTTTATTATGTCGTTTAGAATTTGTTTCACAATTGTTTAAAAATAAAAATAGACTAAAGCTTTAAAAGTTAATAGCCATTCTAAGCTTAAATGTGCCTTTTCTCGTCAAATCGCAGATATATTACACTTTAAGGCCTCGCTAGTACGAGTGTGAGAAACTGTCTGGGAATCCAAGGTGCGGTTGACTTTTTATTATGTCGTTTAGATTTGTTTCACAATCGATTAAAATGGACTATGGATTAAAGCATTTAATGTCAATGGCCATTCTAAACTGAATGTGCCTGCTCTTGTCAAATCGCAGAAGTTACACAGCTTAAGGCCTTGCTAGTACCAGTGTGGGAGATTGTCTGGGAATCCGTGGTGCGGTTGACTTTTTATTATGTTGTTTAGAATTTGTTTCATAATCGATTAAAAATAATAATAAACTAAAGCTTTAAAAGTTAATGGCCATTCTTAGCTGAAATGTGCCTTTTCTCGTCAAATCGCAGTTTAATAACACTTTAACACCTCACTAGTACCAGTGTGGGAGACTGTCTGGGAATCCGTGGTGCTGTTGACTTTTTATTATGTAGTTTAGAATTTGTTTCACAATCGATTAAAAACAAAAATAGACTAAAGCTTTAAAAGTTAATAGCCATTCTAAGCTTAAACGTGCCTTTTCTCGTCAAATCGCAGATGTATAAAACTTTAAGGCCTCGCTAGTACGAGTGTGAGAGACTGTCTGGGAATCCGTGGTGCGGTTGACTTTTTATTATGTCGTTTAGATTTTGTTTCACAATCGATTAAAAATGACTATGGATTAAAGCACTTAATGTCAATGGCCATTCTAAGCTGAATGTGCCTGCTTTTGTCAGATTGCAGAAGTTACACAGCTTAAGGCCTCACTAGTACCAGTGTGGGAGACTGTCTGGGAATCCGTGGTGCGGTTGACCTTTTTATTATGTTGTTTAGATTAAATAGGACTATGGATTAAAGCATTTAACGTCAATGGCTGTTCTAAGCTGAATGTGCCTGCTCTCGTCAGATCGCAGAAGTTACACAGCTTAAAACCTCGCTAGTACTAATGTGGGAGATTGTCTGGGAATCCGTGGTGCGGTTGCCTTTTTATTATGTCGTTTAGATTTTGTTTCACGATCGATTAAAAAGGACTATGGATTAACACATTTCATGTCAATGGCCATTCTAAGCTGAATGTGCCTGCTCTCGTCAGATCGCAGAAGTTACACAGCTTAAGGCCTCGCTAGTACCAGTGTGGGAGACTGTCTGGGAATCGGTGGTGCGGTTGACTTTTTATTATGTCGTTTAGATTTTGTTTCACAATCGATTAAAAAGGACTATGGATTAAAGCATTTAATGTCAATGGCCATTCTAAACTGAATGTCCCTGCTCTCGTCAGATCGCAGAAGTTACACAGTTTAAGGCCTCGCTAGTACCAGTGTGGGAGACTGTCTGGGAATCCGTGGTGCGGTTGACTTTTTATTATGTCGTTTAGAATTTGTTTCACAATCGATTAAAAATAATAATAGACTAAAGCTTTTAAAGTTAATGGCTATTCTTAGCTGAAATGTGCCTTTTCTCGTCAAATTGCAGATGAATAACACTTTAACACCTCACTAGTACCAGTGTGGGAGACTGTCTGGGAATCCGTGGTGCTGTTGACTTTTTATTATGTCGTTTAGAATTTGTTTCACAATCGATTAAAAATAAAAATAGACTAAAGCTTTAAAAGTTAATAGCCATTCTAAGCTTAAATGTGCCTTTTCTCCTCAAATCACAGATATATAACACTTTAAGGCCTCGCTAGTACCAGTGTGGGAGACTGTCTGGGAATCCGTGGTGCGGTTGACTTTTTATTATGTCGTTTAGATTTTGTTTCACAATAGATTAAATAGGACTATGGATTAAAGCATTTAACGTCAATGGCTGTTCTAAGCTGAATGTGCCTGCTCTCGTCAGATCGCAGAAGTTACACAGCTTAAAGACTCGCTAGTACTAATGTGGGAGACTGTCTGGGAATCCGTGGTGCCGTTGACTTTTTATTATGTCGTTTAGATTTTGTTTCACAATCGATTAAAATGGACTATGGATTAAAGCATTTAATGTCAATGGCCATTCTAAGCTGAATGTGCCTGCTCTCGTCAGATCACAGAAGTTATACAGCTTATGGCCTCGATAGTACCAGTGTGGGAGACTGTCTGGGAATCCGTGGTGCTGTTGACTTTTTATTATGTCGTTTAGAATTTGTTTCACAATCGATTAGAAATAATAATAGACTAAAGCTTTAAAAGTTAATGGCCATTCTTAGCTGAAATGTGCCTTTTCTCGTCAAATCGCAGATGAATAACACTTTAACACCTCACTAGTACCAGTGTGGGAGACTGTCTGGGAGTCCGTGGTGCGGTTGAATATATATTATGTTGCTTAGATTTTGTTTCACAATAGATTAAATAGGACTATGGATTAAAGCATGTAACGTCAATGGCCATTCTAAGCTGAATGTGCCTGCTCTCGTCAGATCGCAGAAGTTACTCAGCTTAAGGCCTCGCTAGTACAAGTGTGGGAGACTGTCTGGGAATCCGTGGTGCGGTTGCCTTTTTATTATGTCGTTTAGATTTTGTTTCACAATCGATTAAAATGGACTATGGATTAAAGGTTTTAATGTCAATGGCGTTCTAAGCTGAATGTGCCTGCTCTCATCAGATCGCAAAAGTTACACAGCTTAAGGCCTCGCTAGTACCAGTGTGGGAGACTGTCTGGGAATCCGTGGTGCGGTTGACTTTTTATTATGTCGTTTAGATTTTGTTTCACAATCGATTAAAATGGACTATGGATTAAAGCATTTAACGTCAATGGCCGTTCTAAGCTGAATGTGCCTGCTCTCGTCAGATCGCAGAAGTTACACAGCTTAAAGCCTCGCTAGTACCAGTGTGAGAGATTGTCTTGGAATCCGTGGTGCAGTTGACTTTTTATTAGGTCGTTTAGATTTTGTTTCACAATCGATTAAAAAGGACTATGGATTGACACATTTAATGTCAATGGCCATTCTAAGCTGAATGTGCCTGCTCTCGTCAGATCGCAGAAGTTACACAGTTTAAGGCCTTGCTAGTACCAGTGTGGGAGACTGTCTGGGAATCCGTGGTGCGGTTGACTTTTTATTATGTCGTTTAGAATTTGTTTCACAATCGATTAAAAATAATAATAGACTAAAGCTTTAAAAGTTAATGGCCATTCTTAGCTGAAATGTGCCTTTTCTCGTCAAATCGCAGATGAATAACACTTTAACACCTCGCTAGTACCAGTGTGGGAGACTGTCTGGGAATCCGTGGTGCTGTTGACTTTTTATTATGTCGTTTAGAATTTGTTTAACAATCGATTAAAAATAAAAATGGAATAAAGCTTTAAAAGTTAATAGCCATTCTAAGCTTAAATGTACCTTTTCTCGTCAAATCGCAGATATATAACACTTTAAGGCCTCACTAGTACGAGTGTGAGAGACTGTCTGGGAATCCGTTGTGCGGTTGACTTTTTATTAGGTAGTTTAGATTTTGTTTCACAATCGATTAAAAAGGACTATGGATTAAAGCATTTAATGTCAATGGCCATTCTAAGCTGAATGTGCCAGCTCTCGTCAGATCGCAGAAGTTACACAGCTTAAGGCCTCGCTAGTACCAGTGTGGGAGACTGTCTGGGAATCCGTGGTGAGGTTGACTTTTTGTTATGTCGTTTAGATTTGTTTCACAATCGATTAAAATGGACTATGGATTAAAGCGTTTAATGTCAATGGCCATTCTAAGCTGAATGTGCCAGCTCTCGTCAGATCGCAGAAGTTACACAGCTTAAGGCCTTGCTAGTACCAGTGTGGGAGACTGTCTGGGAATCCGTGGTGCGGTTGACTTTTTATTATGTCGTTTAGATTTTGTTTCACAATAGATTAAATAGGACTATGGATTAAAGCATTTAACGTCAATGGCCATTCTAAGCTGAATGTGCCAGCTCTCGTCAGATCGCAGAAGTTACACAGCTTAAGGCCTCGCTAGTACCAGTGTGGGAGACTGTCTGGGAATCCGTGGTGCGGTTGACTTTTTATTATGTCGTTTAGATTTTGTTTCACAATAGATTAAATAGGACTATGGATTAAAGCATTTAACGTCAATGGCTGTTCTAAGCTGAATGTGCCTGCTCTCGTCAGATCGCAGAAGTTACACAGCTTAAAGCCTCGCTAGTACTAATGTGGGAGACTGTCTGGGAATCCGTGGTGCCGTTGACTTTTTATTATGTCGTTTAGATTTTGTTTCACAATCGATTAAAATGGACTATGGATTAAAGCATTTAATGTCAATGGCCATTCTAAGCTGAATGTGCCTGCTCTCGTCAGATCACAGAAGTTATACAGCTTATGGCCTCGATAGTACCAGTGTGGGAGACTGTCTGGGAATCTGTGGTGCGGTTGACTTTTTATTAGGTCGTTTAGATTTTGTTTCACAATCGATTAAAAAGGACTATGGATTGACACATTTAATGTCAATGGCCATTCTAAGCTGAATGTGCCTGCTCTCGTCAGATCGCAGAAGTTACACAGTTTAAGGCCTTGCTAGTACCAGTGTGGGAGACTGTCTGGGAATCCGTGGTGCGGTTGACTTTTTATTATGTCGTTTAGAATTTGTTTCACAATCGATTAAAAATAATAATAGACTAAAGCTTTAAAAGTTAATGGCCATTCTTAGCTGAAATGTGCCTTTTCTCGTCAAATCGCAGATGAATAACACTTTAACACCTCGCTAGTACCAGTGTGGGAGACTGTCTGGGAATCCGTGGTGCTGTTGACTTTTTATTATGTCGTTTAGAATTTGTTTAAAAATCGATTAAAAATAAAAATGGAATAAAGCTTTAAAAGTTAATAGCCATTCTAAGCTTAAATGTACCTTTTCTCGTCAAATCGCAGATATATAACACTTTAAGGCCTCACTAGTACGAGTGTGAGAGACTGTCTGGGAATCCGTTGTGCGGTTGACTTTTTATTAGGTAGTTTAGATTTTGTTTCACAATCGATTAAAAAGGACTATGGATTAAAGCATTTAATGTCAATGGCCATTCTAAGCTGAATGTGCCAGCTCTCGTCAGATCGCAGAAGTTACACAGCTTAAGGCCTCGCTAGTACCAGTGTGGGAGACTGTCTGGGAATCCGTGGTGAGGTTGACTTTTTGTTATGTCGTTTAGATTTGTTTCACAATCGATTAAAATGGACTATGGATTAAAGCATTTAATGTCAATGGCCATTCTAAGCTGAATGTGCCAGCTCTCGTCAGATCGCAGAAGTTACACAGCTTAAGGCCTTGCTAGTACTAGTGTGGGAGACTGTCTGGGAATCCGTGGTGCGGTTGACTTTTTATTATGTCGTTTAGATTTTGTTTCACAATAGATTAAATAGGACTATGGATTAAAGCATTTAACGTCAATGGCCGTTCTAAGCTGAATGTGCCAGCTCTCGTCAGATCGCAGAAGTTACACAGCTTAAGGCCTCGCTAGTACCAGTGTGGGAGACTGTCTGGGAATCCGTGGTGCGGTTGACTTTTTATTATGTCGTTTACATTTTGTTTCACAATAGATTAAATAGGACTATGGATTAAAGCATTTAACGTCAATGGCTGTTCTAAGCTGAATGTGCCTGCTCTCGTCAGATCGCAGAAGTTACACAGCTTAAAGCCTCGCTAGTACTAATGTGGGAGACTGTCTGGGAATCCGTGGTGCCGTTGACTTTTTATTATGTCGTTTAGATTTTGTTTCACAATCGATTAAAATGGACTATGGATTAAAGCATTTAATGTCAATGGCCATTCTAAGCTGAATGTGCCTGCTCTCGTCAGATCACAGAAGTTATACAGCTTATGGCCTCGATAGTACCAGTGTGGGAGACTGTCTGGGAATCCGTGGTGCAGTTGACTTTTTATTATGTCGTTTAGAATTTGTTTCACAATCGATTAGAAATAATAATAGACTAAAGCTTTAAAAGTTAATGGCCATTCTTAGCTGAAATGTGCCTTTTCTCGTCAAATCGCAGATGAATAACACTTTAACACCTTACTAGTACCAGTGTGGGAGACTGTCTGGGAGTCCGTGGTGCGGTTGAATTTATATTATGTTGCTTAGATTTTGTTTCACAATAGATTAAATAGGACTATGGATTAAAGCATGTAACGTCAATGGCCATTCTAAGCTGAATGTGCCTGCTCTCGTCAGATCGCAGAAGTTACTCAGCTTAAGGCCTCGCTAGTACAAATGTGGGAGACTGTCTTGGAATCCGTGGTGCGGTTGCCTTTTTATTATGTCGTTTAGATTTTGTTTCACAATCGATTAAAATGGACTATGGATTAAAGGTTTTAATGTCAATGGCGTTCTAAGCTGAATGTGCCTGCTCTCATCAGATCGCAAAAGTTACACAGCTTAAGGCCTCGCTAGTACCAGTGTGGGAGACTGTCTGGGAATCCGTGGTGCGGTTGACTTTTTATTATGTCGTTTAGATTTTGTTTCACAATCGATTAAAATGGACTATGGATTAAAGCATTTAACGTCAATGGCCGTTCTAAGCTGAATGTGCCTGCTCTCGTCAGATTGCAGACGTTACACAGCTTAAGGCCTCGCTAGTACCAGTGTGAGAGATTGTCTGGGAATCCGTGGTGCGGTTGACTTTTTATTAGGTCGTTTAGATTTTGTTTCACAATCGATTAAAAAGGACTATGGATTGACGCATTTAATGTCAATGGCCATTCTAAGCTGAATGTGCCTGCTCTCGTCAGAACGCAGAAGTTACACAGTTTAAGGCCTTGCTAGTACCAGTGTGGGAGACTGTCTGGGAATCTGTGGTGCGGTTGACTTTTTATTATGTCGTTTAGAATTTGTTTCACAATCGATTAAAAATAATAATAGACTAAAGCTTTAAAAGTTAATGGCCATTCTTAGCTGAAATGTGCCTTTTCTCGTCAAATCGCAGATGAATAACACTTTAACACCTCGCTAGTACCAGTGTGGGAGACTGTCTGGGAATCCGTGGTGCTGTTGACTTTTTATTATGTCGTTTAGAATTTGTTTAACAATCGATTAAAAATAAAAATGGAATAAAGCTTTAAAAGTTAATAGCCATTCTAAGCTTAAATGTACCTTTTCTCGTCAAATCGCAGATATATAACACTTTAAGGCCTCACTAGTACGAGTGTGAGAGACTGTCTGGGAATCCGTTGTGCGGTTGACTTTTTATTAGGTAGTTTAGATTTTGTTTCACAATCGATTAAAAAGGACTATGGATTAAAGCATTTAATATCAATGGCCATTCTAAGCTGAATGTGCCAGCTCTCGTCAGATCGCAGAAGTTACACAGCTTAAGGCCTCGCTAGTACCAGTGTGGGAGACTGTCTGGGAATCCGTGGTGAGGTTGACTTTTTGTTATGTCGTTTAGATTTGTTTCACAATCGATTAAAATGGACTATGGATTAAAGCATTTAATGTCAATGGCTATTCTAAGCTGAATGTGCCAGCTCTCGTCAGATCGCAGAAGTTACACAGCTTAAGGCCTTGCTAGTACCAGTGTGGGAGACTGTCTGGGAATCCGTGGTGCGGTTGACTTTTTATTATGTCGTTTAGATTTTGTTTCACAATAGATTAAATAGGACTATGGATTAAAGCATTTAATGTCAATGGCCATTCTAAGCTGAATGTGCCAGCTCTCTTCAGATCGCAGAAGTTACACAGCATAAGGCCTCGCTAGTACCAGTGTGGGAGACTGTCTGGGAATCCGTGGTGCGGTTGACTTTTTATTATGTCGTTTAGATTTTGTTTCACAATAGATTAAATAGGACTATGGATTAAAGCATTTAATGTCAATGGCTGTTCTAAGCTGAATGTGCCTGCTCTCGTCAGATCGCAGAAGTTACACAGCTTAAAGCCTCGCTAGTACTAATGTGGGAGACTGTCTGGGAATCCGTGATGCGGTTGACTTTTTATTATGTCGTTTAGAATTTGTTTCACAATCGATTAAAAATAATAATAGACTAAAGCTTTTAAAGTTAATGGCTATTCTTAGCTGAAATGTGCCTTTTCTCGTCAAATTGCAGATGAATAACACTTTAACACCTCGCTAGTACCAGTGTGGGAGACTGTCTGGGAATCTGTGGTGCGGTTGACTTTTTATTATATCGTTTAGATTTTGTTTCACAATAGATTAAATAGGACTATGGATTAAAGCATTTAACGCTAATGGCCATTCTAAGCTGAATGTGCCTGCTCTTGTCAGTTCGCAGAAGTTACACAGCTTAAGTCCTCGCTAGTACCAGTGTGGGAGACTGTCTGGGAATCCGTAGTGTGGTTGACTTTTTATTATGTCGTTTAGATTTTGTTTCACAATAGATTAAATAGGACTATGGATTAAAACATCTAATGTCAATGGCCATTCTAAGCTGAACGTGCCTGCTCTCGTCAGATCGCTGAAGTTACACAGCTTAAGGCCTTGCTAGTACCAGTGTGGGAGACTGTCTGGGAATCCGTGGTGCGGTTGACTTTTTATTATGTCGTTTAGATTTTGTTTCACAATCGATTAAAAAGGACTATGGATTGGGGGCGTGGCTTGGACATGGCGCTGACCAGACGTGCTGCTTGAGAGCTCCGTTCCTGCACTTCCATAACCCGCTCATAAGTATACTATAAGACACACTTGAACCTTCCTAAATGGTCAGGAAATCTAAGGCAACCACGGGGACTCCATACTGTACGAGGCAGATGTCTTTAGCCGGTTCCATTCAGCGATTTCTCACCGACGCTGCTGCCGGGCCGTCTCCCAAGATGGCGCCGTTGGAGGGGAGACAAACTGTACCAGGATTCCCGCTTGCAGAGGAGTTTTCTTCGGGAGTTGCTACTGCGGCTGCAGCATCAGGTACCGACTGTACCCCCTCTCCTGTCTTTGGCTCCCAGGGTTCGTTTCCTTCCCTGCTGGCGGGGGTGGAGATGGGCCCTTCTGGAACTGTCATGGCGCTTCCCGCTCCGTCCTGCTCGCCACGTGGGGTCAGTCATGGCGCCCGGGTCTCTCATTCCTCATCCTCTGGCATGCTGGGGTCTGCATCAATGCCTGCGTCTCCTCGGGATCTGGATCCTCATTTCTCCCCTCACATTAATGGCTCTGCTAGCATGGGCGATGATTTACAGGGCTTGAGACAACAGCTCGCCACATTGCCCACTAAACAGGACATGGAGCGTTATGTGAATCGTCTTGAGATGACTTATAAATCAGAGATACAGGCTCTTACGACTAATGTCTCTCAATTGTCCGATCAAGTTCAGCGCATAGAAGGCGATGTTTCATCTGTTACACAGCAGCAAGTTTCTCATGCAGAACGGCTGGATCATCACTCCCAGCAGATTCATGCTTTATTTAACCTGGCTGAAGATCATGAGAATCGGAATCGCAGTAACAGGATTCGGCTCCGGGGCATTCCTGAGGATATATCTTCGGGGCAACTCATACCTGTCTTACAGTCTTTGTTTAACTCCCTGCTGGAGCGTCCTGCTGATGATCCATTGGAGCTGGATAGGGCTCACAGGACTCTTGGCCCTCGTAATCCGGATCCTGATAGGCCTAGAGATGTGCTATGCCGTGTCCATTTTTTTCTCTCTGAAGGAGCAGATCATGAGGAAGGCCCGAGATAAAGGAGAAGTCTTATTACAAGGGGTCAAGATCCAGTTGTTATCCGACCTGTCCAAGATGACCCTGGACAAACGCAGAGTGCTTCGTCCCTTACTGGATGTGCTGAGAGAGCATGAGATCTCCTATTCCTGGGGTCACCCCTTCCAGCTACAGGTCCGCAGAGATGGGACATTGCTGAGTGTTCGAGACCCTGGGGATGTCCCGGACTTCTGTGCTGCCCTCCAGGTGCCGAGAGTTTCCCTGCTTGATTGGCCGTATGTCCCTCTTCCACCACAGCGCTCAAGGCCACGCCGACGTGGTCGTTCTCCCGCTTCTCCTATGGATCGTCTATCGTTTTGTATAGAGGTTTCTTGGTCAGCCATCAGTCGGCCTAGGCCAGTTAAGCTCTAATGTTACTGCTTATATCTTGTGAGGCGAAGGTCTGATGTGTGTCTTATAATACCCAGTTATGCTTGTTCTTTCGCCCTAGATAGGGGCTGCAGGTGTTCAGATTGATCAGTTACCCGGGATTAATTAATTAATGTTCTTCAGCTGCCAGTACTACTGCACTATGTATGCTATGTGATTATATACGTTGTTACTAATTACATGCCTGTGCATGCATGCGGTAACTATGTAAATTTCCGGGAATGTATTGTTATGTAGGCATCTCTGTTTTGATCCTGACCAAATGTCGGCCATTATTTCACTCTCTCATGATATTGAGCTAATTGCCTTGATGTTCTTTCCGTTCAAGTGTTGGTTCTAAGATGTGTGATATTTGCACTGGGTTGGGGGGTGCGGGGCACTGGCTAGACTTTGTCCTGACACTTCTCCTCTTAGGGACTCACTGGTTATATCCGGTGTATTCTTGATTATTTCTCCTTGAGTAGCTCAAAGAGTAGGTGATTATTTCACCTTTCTGTTTGTCTTTGTGGTTGTCTTCCCCCTCCTTGTTTGTCCTGTTGTTCGTCGCGCCTCTACTTAGCACATTGCTCTACGAGCTCCTTCAGTGAGTGGTGGCAATGGCACAATTGAAGACTTGCACCTTTAATGCTAGGAGGCTTAATGTCCCAGAAAAACGCTCACAAATTTTATATAACATGCATAAAGAGCGGGTACATATTTTGTTCCTGCAAGAAACTCACTTTCAGACGGGCCATACGCCACAGTTCACGAACCGATATTTTCTGGCCTGGTTCCACAGTACCAACCCAGAATCCAAGTCCAAGGGTGCCAGTATAGGTATTCATAAGTCACTCTCGCATAAAATTCTGGATGTTCTGGTTGACCCGGATGGTAGATATGTTTTTCTCAAACTATCCATAAGTAATAAGAACTTTACTTTGGCTAATCTATACCTCCCCAATAAGGACCAGGCACGAGTAGGCCGATTGTACTTAAGGAAATTGGAGGAGTTCACTGAGGGCGTTCTAATTGTTGGAGGTGATTTTAATCTGACTTTTGATTCCAGACTTGACACCTCCTCGGGCAGGTCTGTTGTTCCTAAGTCACATTTGGGGGCCCTGAAAAATGTGATGCATTCCATGCAGTTGATTGACGTGTGGAGGATCCTTCATCCTCAGGTAAGAGAATACACTTATTTCTCCCCATTGCATAATATGTACAGTAGGATAGACGCTTTTTTGATTAGCCACCACTTGCTTACCTTGCACCCTACCTCTGACGTGGGCCCTATGATTTGGTCGGACCATGCACCTGTGTTTCTGACCCTTACATTTCCTAATTCAAGGCCTAATTTCCAATCCTGGAAACTTAATGACAACTTGTTGCGGGATGCAGTATGTGTGGCGGCCATTAAAGATTCACTTACCGGTTTCTTTGAGGTTCATGAACATGAAGCTACTCCCTTGCCACTCCAGTGGGAGGCACTGAAGTGTGTCATTCGAGGGGTACTCATACAACATGGGGCGCGGTTGAAGCGTGAAAAGGGGTTTGCTATTGCACGTCTCCTGATTCAGATACGGGATTTGGAATCATGTCATAAACGGGTTCCATCCTCACAGATTTTTGCAGAACTCACTACAGCGAGAGAATCACCATGCTCGGTTCAGGGATCGGATGCGCAAGCACGCATATGAATATGCAGATAAATGCGGTAGGTCACCGGCACGAGTACTGCATCCCCGTACACAAGCGTCATATATCCCTAAAGTTTCATCTCCCTCGGGTGTTGAGGTTCATGACCCGGTCGCTATTACTGACTGCTTTAAACGCTATTATTCGGCGCTATACAATATTAAAGGCCAATTTCATGATATGCAGGCAGAATCGTTACGGGATAAAATAGACCGCTATGTTCATGATACTGCATTGCCGACCTTGGAGGAGGGGGTGGCTTTGGAGCTTGAGGAGGATTTTTTGGTAACCGAAGTGGAGCGTGCTATTGGAGAGTCGCCCTTGGGCAAAAGCCCGGGGCCAGATGGGTTTAATAACAAATTTTATAAGGCATTTAAAGATCAACTGGCTCCTTTTCTGACGAAAGTTTTTAACTCTGTGTCCTCCTCGTGTCCCTTTGCGCCTCAATCCCTCGAGGCTCATATAACTCTTCTACCAAAACCGGGCAAGGACCCAACGGTGTGCGCAAACTTCAGGCACATATCGTTAATTAATGTAGATGTGAAGCTTTTCGCGAAGCTGATTGCCTCTCGGTTATCGCCGTTACTACCAGGCTTGGTTTTGGATGATCAGGTGGGGTTTGTATGTGGTCGGGAAGCGCGGGATAACACCAACAAAACCCTCCTTTTGACGTCGTACTGCCAGTCCCGTAATATACCGATGTGTTTACTCTCGATAGATGCCGAAAAGGCTTTTGATAGAGTGCACTGGGTGTTCCTCCGCAGTGTCCTGACACAGGTGGGCCTTGGCACCACCACGGTGGATAGGATAATGGCCTTGTACCAAAGGCCTTCTGCTCGAGTTCGTGTCAACGGACTATTATCTGATCCTCTGTCTATTGCTAATGGCACGAGACAGGGGTGCCCACTTTCGCCTCTTTTGTATGTTCTGGTCATGGAACACCTGGCCGTGGCGCTGCGGAACAACCCTAATATTAACGGTATACGCATTGGCTCACGGCATCATAAATTGGCGTTATATGCGGATGACCTCCTGGTATTCATCACAACTCCCATGATTTCTTTGCCATCCCTGACGGAGGAGTTTGAGTGCTTTGGCCATCTAAGTAATTTTAAAGTCAATTACTCTAAATCGGAGGCCTTGAATATCTCTTTGGATCAACCTCTAGCTGCCCATCTTGCTCAGGTTTTTCCGTTCAGGTGGCAACCTAAATCTTTAAAATATCTAGGGATACATGTCCCTACACAACAGTCAGACTTGTATGCTCTGAATTATACGCCCATCCTACAGCGCACCATGAAGGACTTGGCGGAATACGGCGGGAACCGCATGTCGTGGTTTGGACGTATCAATGCGGTCAAAATGGATGTCTTGCCAAAATTTTTATATCTCTTCCAGACCGTCCCTATTGCAGTACCATCCAGTTTTTTCCAGGTTTTACATAGGGCCATTACTAAGTTTGTGAGGGGCTCCTCTAAGCCTCGTATCCGGTATGCTGTCCTTAGCCGACCAAAAGTAGACGGGGGCGCGGGTCTCCCAGACTTTAAACGATACCATCAAGCGGCGATAATTATGAGAGTAGTGGATTGGTTCCGTTCGGAGTCAGGTAAGCAATGGGTGCGCATGGAAAAGGCTATGTCTCCTCTTGCATTATCCTCTCTACCGTGGCTGTCAGTCCTTCAGAGACAAACTCTCCCTCTACCTTTCCTCACACGTCAGTTTCTCATGGTATGGGAACGGATCTTGGGCACTACGGGCCTTGTTCATCGCCCGGGTCCCTTGACTCCTCTATTTGATAATCCTTCTTTCCCTCCGGCGGAGGGTGTTGATACATTCCTCTGTTGGGAGAGAGAAAATGGTGGATGTATATCTGAGACCCTTACTCCAGACGGTGCCATGTTGCCAATGACAGATGTATCGGCTGCCTGCCCGGGAAGGAGGTCAACCTGGTGGTCCTATTTGCAGTTACGGTCCTATATCTCTTCCATGGGTGATTGTATGGTCTTTCTATAGGATAAGACTCCTCTGGAACTCTACTTGTCCTTGTCCACAGCCCCTTCTCATGTGTTGTCTCACCTACATGGGATCCTTCTGCCGAAATTTGCTTTTTCTCAATTATCCTTCACTGCCGCATGGGATGAGGAAATGGGGGTTAGACACTCTGAGGAAGAGTGGGGTACCGCCTTCCTGTTAGCTCATAAGTTATTGATGTCTTGTTTTGCAAAAGAAAAGAATTACAAAATACTTACCAGGTGGTACCGCTGTCCGACTTTGTTGCACAGGATATACCCCGATGTGTCTGCTGATTGTTGGAGGTGTGGGGGGGCTCCTGGAACTATGTTGCATATTTGGTGGGATTGTCCCATGCTATGTCCCTTTTGGGGGACGATTTTTGATCTAGGCAACAAGCTTTTCCATAGTGAGGTCCCAACCTCGGCTTCCATAGGCTTGCTTTCTATGGTTCGGGGATCACTCCCACACCTCAACAGGGGGATCTTTCAACATTTCTTGACTGCAGCGAGAACGGTGATTCCTCGTCACTGGAAATCACATACTGTACCGTCCCTGGCGGAATGGGTAACAGAGGTGAATGGGATCATGAGGATGGAGGAGTTGCTGTCCGTGGATAGGGACAAATCCGGGATTTTCGTCCAGAATTGGATAGTGTGGTCTGGATTCCGGGATGGTACTGATCTACCTCTCTGGTTGGATGGCAGGTTCTGTATGAATCATAGCACCTACATGAGGTGCTTCTGTCTTTTGTCTTTTGTCTATATGTATTTTCCCTATGTGGTCTGATGTTATGTGTGGTGTGTCCATATACTCAAAAGTGCTCTTATATGTGTCACTTCTCACTTTACTGGGGGGGGGCGGTCTCCCTGAGTATTGCACTGATTTAATGCGAACATGATACTGTTATTGCCGTTATATCTCTCTTATCATTCAATTCCGATAGGTAGGAGGCTACCTCCTATTGTTGTTCTTATACTTGTATATATATGTATACGAATACTGTTGTTATGCTATGATGCTTCACTAGAATGTATTGTACTGCGTACAAATTTCTACTTTTTTGCACAAACCGTGAAATGTTTTTGTATTGTTTTATTTTCAAAATAAAAATCTTTGATAAAGAAAAGAAAAAAGGACTATGGATTAAAGCATTTAATGTCAATGGCCATTCTAAGCTGAATGTCCCTGCTCTCGTCAGATCGCAGAAGTTACCCAGCTAAAGGCCTCGCTACTACCAGTGTGGGAGACTGTCTGGGAATCCAAGGTGCGGTTGACTTTTTATTATGTCGTTTAGAATTTGTTTCACAATCGATTAAAAATAAAAATAGACTAAAGCTTTAAAAGTTAATAGCCATTCTAAGCTTAAATGTGCCTTTTTGTCGTCAAATCGCAGATATATAACACTTTAAGGCCTCGCTAGTACGAGTGTGGGAGACTGTCTGGGAATCCGTGGTGCGGTTGACTTTTTATTATGTCGTTTAGATTTTGTTTCACAATAGATTAAATAGGACTATGGATTAAAGCATTTAATGTCAATGGCCATTCTAAGCTGAATGTCCCTGCTCTCGTCAGATCGCAGAAGTTACACAGCTTAAGGCCTCGCTAGTACCAGTGTGGGAAACTGTCTGGGAATCCGTGGTGCGGTTGACTTTTTATTATGTCGTTTAGATTTTGTTTCACAATAGATTAAATAGGACTATGGATTAAAGCATTTAATGTCAATGGCCATTCTAAGCTGAATGTCCCTGCTCTCGTCAGATCGCAGAAGTTACACAGCTTAAGGCCTCGCTAGTACCAGTGTGGGAAACTGTCTGGGAATCCGTGGTGCGGTTGACTTTTTATTATGTCGTTTAGATTTTGTTTCACAATAGATTAAATAGGACTATGGATAAAAGCATTTAATGTCAATGGCCATTCTAAGCTGAATGTGCCTGCTCTCATCAGATCACAGAAGTTACACAGCTTAAGGCATCGCTAGTACCAGTGTGGGAGACTGTCTGGGAATCCAAGGTGCGGTTGACTTTTTATTATGTCGTTTAGAATTTGTTTCACAATCGATTAAAAATAATAATAGACTAAAGCTTTAAAAGTTAATGGCCATTCTTAGCTGAAATGTGCCTTTTCTCGTCAAATCGCAGATGAATAACACTTTAACACCTCGCTAGTACCAGTGTGGGAGACTGTCTGGGAATCCGTGGTGCTTTTGACTTTTTATTATGTCGTTTAGATTTTGTTTCACAATCGATTAAAAATAAAAATAGACTAAAGCTTTAAAAGTTAATAGCCATTCTAAGCTTAAATGTGCCTTTTCTCGTCAAATCGCAGATATATAACACTTTAAGGCCTCGCTAGTACGAGTGTGAGAGACTGTCTGGGAATCCGTGGTGCTGTTCACTTTTTATTATGTAGTTTAGAATTTGTTTCACAATTGATTAAAAATAATAATAGACTAAAGCTTTAAAAGTTAATGGCCATTCTTAGCTGAAATGTGCCTTTTCTCGTCAAATCGCAGATGAATAACAGTTTAACACCTCGTTAGTACCAGTGTGGGAGACTGTCTGGGAATCCGAGGTGCGGTTGACTTTTTATTATGTCGTTTAGATTTGTTTCACAGTCGATTAAAAAGGACTATGGATTAAAGCATTTAATGTCAATGGCCATTTTAAGCTGAATGTGCCTGCTCTTGTCAGATCGCAGAAGTTACACAGCTTAAGGCCTCGCTAGTACCAGTGTGGGAGACTGTCTGGGAATCCGTGGTGCGGTTGCCTTTTTATTATGTCGTTTAGAATTTGTTTCACAATAGATTAAATAGGACTATGGATTAAAGCATTTAACGTCAATGGCCATTCTAAGCTGTATGTGCCTGCTCTCGTCAGATCGCAGACGTTACACAGCTTAAGGCCTCGCTAGTACCAGTGTGGGAGACTGTCTGGGAATCCGTGGTGCGGTTGACTTTTTATTATGTCGTTTAGATTTTGTTTCACAATCGATTAAAAAGGACTATGGATTAAAGCACTTAACGTCAATGGCCATTCTAAGCTGAATGTGCCTGCTCTCGGCAGATCGCAGAAGTTACACAGCTTAAGGCCTCGCCAGTACCAGTGTGGGAGACTGTCTGGGAATCCGTGGTGCGGTTGCCTTTTTATTATGTCGTTTAGATTTTGTTTCACAATCGATTAAAAAGGACTATGGATTAAAGCATTTAATGTCAATGGCCATTCTAAGCTGAATGTCCCTGCTCTCGTCAGATTGCAGAAGTTACACAGCTTAAGGCCTCGCTAGTATCAGTGTGGGAGACTGTCTGGGAATCCGTGGTGCGGTTGACTTTTATTATGTCGTTTAGAATTTGTTTCACAATCGATTAAAAATAATAATAAACTAAAGCTTTAAAAGTTAATAGCCATTCTAAGCTTAAATGTGCCTTTTCTCGTCAAATCACAGATATATAACACTTTAAGGCCTTGCTAGTACGAGTGTGAGAGACTGTCTGGGAATCCGTGGTGCGGTTGACTTTTTATTATGTCGTTTAGATTTTGTTTCACAATCGATTAAAAAGGACTATGGATTAACCCCTTAACGCTACTGGACATACTATTATGTCATGGTAAGTGCATCGTTCGCGCTCCATGACATAATAGTATGTCATGGAGTAAACACGGCGCCGTTCGCGCGGGGCGCGTTCATGAGCTGTGATAGCTGCTGTTTCCGACAGCAGACTATCACTGCTCAATGTGCCGAGACCGATCACGGAGCTCCCCCGCCGATTAACCCCTCAGAAGCCGAGTTCAATAGCGATCGCGGCTTCTTAGGGGTTAATCCGCCATCGCCGGCCTGCTACACGATAGCGGCCGGCGATGGTGACTATGGCAACCGGACACCAAACAATGGCGTCCGGCTATGCCATAGATGGAAGCCTAGTGGGTCCTGACGAAGTCAGGACCCACTATGCTTGCTGTCAGTGAGTAGCTGACAGTTCTAATACACTGCACTACGCATGTAGTGCAGTGTATTAGAATAGCGATCAGGGCCTCCTGCCCTCATGTCCCCTAGTGGGACAAAGTAATAAAGTTAAAAAAAAGTTAAAAAAAGTTGTGTAAAAATAAGAAAATAAAAGTTTTAAAAGTGATAAAAGTAAAAATCCCCCTTTTTACCTTATCAGTCATTTATTATTAATAAAAATATATAAACAAACAAATAAACTATACAATTGGTATCGCCGCGTCCGTAATGGCCTGAACTACAAAATTATTTTGTTATTTATCCCGCACGGTGAACGCCGTAAAAAAAAATAATAATAAACCGTACCACAATAACAATTGTTTGGTCACTTCACCTCCCAAAAAATTGAATAAAAAGAGATCAAAAAGTCGCATGTACCGAAAAATGGTACTGATCGAAACTACAGTTCGTTACGCAAAAAATATGTCCTCGCACGGCTGTATTGATTGTAAAATAAAAACGTTCTGGCTCTTAGAATAAGGTAACACAAAAAGTGAATGATTTTTTACAAACGTATTTTATTGTGCAAACGCCATAGGACATAAAAAAAAAACTATAAACATAGGGTATCGCCGTAATCGTATTGCCCCGCAGAATAAAGTGAATATGTCATTTATAGCGCACGGTGAACGCTGTAAAAAAAATAGAATAAAAAAACAATAGTAGAATTGCTGTTTTTTAGTCACCACGCCACCTAAAAATAGAATAAAAACTGTTTAAAAAGCCGCATGCATGACATGAAAACTGCAATGGATTCCTCAAGGGGTCTAGTTTCCAAATTGGGGTCACTTTTGGTGAGTTTCCAATGTTTTGGCACCACAAGACCTCTTCAAACCGGACATGGTGCCTAATAAAAAAGAGGCCTCAAAATCCACTAGGTGCTCCTTTGCTTCGGAGGCCGGTGCTTCAGGCCATTACCACCCGAGGGCCACATGTAGGATATTTCTCAAAACTCCAGAATCTGGGCAATAAGTATTGAGTTGCGTTTCTCTGATAAATCCTTTTGTGTTATAAAAAAAATGGTATAAAGAGGATTTTCTGACAAAAAAAAAAAAGTAAATTTCACCTCTACTGTGCTCTAAATTTCTGTGAAACACCTAAAGGGTTCATAAACTTTCTAAATGCTGTTGTGAATACTTTGAGGGGTCTAGTTTCTAAAATGGGGTGTTTGATAGGGGTTTCTAATATATGGGCCCCTCAAAGCAACTTCAGAACTGAACTGGAACCTAAAAAAATAAATAAATGAGGCAATACTTCGCTTCTTACATTATACTGATAATGAGCCGTGCCCACCCCGAGATGGCCCCAGTTTTGACCGTTTGTATAAACGGAGACCCCTATTAGACCGTTTCAGTGCCCGGTTTTCCCAAGCATACACCCCCGAGAAGTGTATTTCTATTGATGAGTCCCTGGTACATTTTAAAGGGAGGGTTCAATTCCACCAGTACCTGCCGGGTAAGAGGGCAAGGTATGGCGTGAAGATGTATAAGCTGTGCGAGTGTGCATCAGGGTATACCTACAGATTTAGGATATATGAAGGAAAGGCCACCCCAAACCAGACTGCATCCTGGACTACAATAGGTACATGGGAGGGATGGACTTGTCAAATCAACTCCTGAAGCCCTACAGCGCCATGCGGTGTGGTATAAGAAGCTGGCCGGGCACATCATACAGATGGCTTTGTACAATGCGTACGTGCTACGTCGATGTGCAGGCCAGAGGGGAACTTTCCTGGAATTTCAAGATCTAATCTTTAGGGACCAGGAAGGGGGGGCACCCAGTACTTCTGGAAGCGAGGCCACAAGCATCGTACCAGGGCAACACTTTCCAGGAGAAGTTCCCCAAACCGGTGGAAAGGGAAAGAGTCAAAAGAGGTGCAGAGTCTGCTATAAGAGGGGGATAAGGAAGAACACAATATACCAATGTGACACGTGTCCCGAAAAACCAGGGCTCTGTATAAAAGATTGTTTTAAAATGTATCATACATCCCTTGACTTTTAATTTACCCTGATGCACTCCGCACAGCTTACCCCCCTCATCTTTCCCTTCTGAGCCCTGCCGTATGCCCAGGCAGCTGATAACAGCCACATGTAGGGTATTGCCGTACCCAGGAGAACCCACATTACAATTTAAGGGGTGTATATCTCCGGTGGCGCATGCTGGGCACAATATATTGGACACTGAAATGGCATATATATATATAAAATTGCAAATCTCACACTGCACCATCTGCTGCGCATTATCTTTTACACAGTACCTGTGGGGTCAAAATGCTCACTACACCTCTAGATGAATGTCTTAAGGGGTGTAGTTTTTAAAATGGGGTCACTTCTCGGGGGTTTCAACTGTACTGGTACCTCAGGGGCTTCTGCATACATGACATAGCACCAGAAAAGCTCAAGTAGGCCAAATGGTGGTCCTTTCCTTCTGAGCCCTCCTATGGGCCCAAACGGCAGTTTATCACCACAAATGGGGTATTGCTGCACTAAGGACAAATTGGGCAACAAAATGGGGTATGTTGTTCCTTGTGAAAATAAGAAATTTTGATAAAAAATGACATCTTATTGGAAAAAATATCATTTTTTTCATTTCACAGCCCAATTCAAATAGGTGCTGTGAAAAAACTGTGCGGTCAAAATGATAACAAAAACCATAAATGAATTTCTTGAGGGGTGTAGTTTCCAAAATGGGGTCACTTCTGGTGGGTTTCCATTGCTTTGATACCTCTGCAAATGCGACATGGCACCCGAAAACCAATCCAGCAAAATCTGGACTCCAACAAACACATAGCGCTCCTTTCCTTCTGAGCCCTCCCATGGGCCCAAACGGCAGTTTATCACCACAAATGGGGTATTGCCGCACTAAGGACAAATTGGGCAACAAAATGGGGTATGTTGTTCCTTGTGAAAATAAGAAATTTTGATAAAAAATGACATCTTATTGGAAAAAATATCATTTTTTTCATTTCACAGCCCAATTCAAATAGGTGCTGTGAAAAAACTGTGCGGTCAAAATGATAACAAAAACCATAAATGAATTCCTTAAGGGGTGTAATTTCCAAAATGGGGTCACTTCTGGTGGGTTTCCATTGTTTTGATACCTCAACACCTCTTCAAACCTGGCATGCTGCCTAAAATATATTCTAATAAAAAAGAGGCCTCAAAATGCACTAGGTGCTTCTTTGCTTCTAGGGCTTGTGTTTTAGTCCACGAGCGCAGTAGGGCCACATGTGGGACATTTCTAAAAACTGCAGAATCTGGACAATACATATTTAGTAGTATTTCTCTGGTAAAACCTTCTCTGTTACAGAAAAAAAATTAATAAAATTGAAATTCAGCAGAAAAAATGAAATTTGCTAATTTAATTTCCACTTTGCTTTAATTCCTGTGAAATGCCTGAAGGGTTAAAAAACTTTCTATATGCTGTTTTGAATACTTTGAGGAGTCTAGTTTTTAAAATGGGGTGTTTTATGGGAGTTTCTAATACATAGGCCCCTCAAATCCACTTCAGAACTGAACGGGTACCTTCAAAAAAAGGCTTTTGAAATTTTCTTAAAAATATGAGAAATTGCTGTTTATGTTCTAAACCTTGTAACGTCCAAGAAAAATAAAATAATGTTCAAAAAACGATGCCAATCTAAAGTAGACATATGGGAAATGTGAACTAGTAACTATTTTGGGTGGTATAATCGTCTGTTTTTCAAGCAGATACATTTAAATTCTGAAAAATGCTATTTTTTGAAAATTTTCTCTAAATTTTGCAATTTTTCACAAATAAAGACTGAATATATCGACCAAATTTTACCACGAACAAGAAGCCCAAAGTGTCACGAGAAAACAATCTCAGAATCGCTTGGATAGGTTTAAGCATTCCGACGTTATTACCACATAAAGTTAAATATGTCAGATTTGAAAAATGGGCTCTGAACCTTAAGGCCCAAACTAGGCTGTGTCCTTAAGGGGTTAAAGCATTTAATGTCAATTGCTATTCTAAGCTGCATGTGCCTGCTCTCGTCAGATCGCAGTAGTTACACAGCTTAAGGCCTTGCTAGTACCAGTGTGGGAGACTGTCTGGTAATCCGTGGTGCAGTTGACTTTTTAATATGTAGTTTAGATTTTGTTTCACAATAGATTAAATAGGACTATGGATTAAAGCATTTAACGTCAATGGCCATTCTAAGCTGAATGTTCCTGCTCTCGTCAGATCGCAGAAGTTACACAGCTTAAGCCCTCGCTAGTACCAGTGTGGGAGACTGGCTGGCAATCCATTGTGCGGTTGACTTTTTATTATGTCGTTTAGATTTGTTTCACAATCGATTAAAATGGACTATGGATTAAAGCATTTATTGTCAATGGCCATTCTAAGCTGAATGTGCCTGCTCTCGTCAGTTTGCAGAAGTTACACAGCTTAAGGCCCCGCTAGTACCAGTGTGGGAGACTGTCTGGGAATCCGTGGTGCGGTTGCCTTTTTATTATGTCGTTTAGAATTTGTTTCACAATCGATTAAAAATAATAATAAACTAAAGCTTAAAAAGTTAATAGCCATTCTAAGCTTAAATGTGCCTTTTCTCGTCAAATCACAGATATATAACACTTTAAGGCCTTGCTAGTACGAGTGTGAGAGACTGTCTGGGAATCCGTGGTGCGGTTGACTTTTTATTATGTCGTTTAGATTTTGTTTCACAATCGATTAAAAAGGACTATGGATTAAAGCATTTAATGTCAATGGCCATTCCAAGCTGAATGTTCCTGCTCTCGTCAGATCACAGAAGTTACACAGCTTAAGGCCTCGCTAGTACCAGTGTGGTAGACTGTCTGGGAATCCGTGGTGCGGTTGATTTTTTATTATATCGTTTAGATTTTTGTTTCACAATCGATTAAAAAGGACTATGGATTAAAGCATTTAATGTCAATGGCCATTCTAAGCTGAATGTCCCTGCTCTCGTCAGATCGCAGAAGTTACACAGCTTAAGGCCTCGCTAGTACCAGTGTGGGAGACTGTCTGGGAATCCGTGGTGCTGTTGACTTTTTATTATGTTGTTTAGATTTTGTTTCACAATCGATTAAAAAGGACTATGGATTAGAGCATTTAATGTAAATGGCCATTCTAAGCTGAATGTGCCTGCTCTCGTCAGATCGCAGAAGTTACACAGCTTAAGGCCTCGCTAGTACCAGCGTGGGAGACTGTCTGGGAATCCGTGGTGCGGTTGACTTTTTATGTTGTTTAGATTTTGTTTCACAATAGATTAAATAGGACTATGGATTAAGGCTTTTAATGTCAATGGCCATTCTAAACTGAATGTGACTGCTCTCGTCAGATCGCAGAAGTTACACAGCTTAATGCCTCGCTAGTACCAGTGTGGGAGACTGTCTGGGAATCCGTGGTGCGGTTGACTATTTATTATGTCGTTTAGATTTTGTTTCACAATAGATTAAATAGGACTATGGATTAAAGCATTTAACGTCAATGGCCATTCTAAGCTGAATGTGCCTGCTCTCGTCAGTTCGCAGAAGTTACACAGCTTAAGGCCTCGCTAGTACCAGTGTGGGAGACTGTCTGGGGATCCGTGGTGCGGTTAAATTTTTATTATGTCGTTTAGATTTGTTTCACAATCGATTAAAAAGGACTATGGATTAAAGCATTTAATGTTAATGGCCATTCTAAGCTGAATGTCCCTGCTCTCGTCCGATCGCAGAAGTTACACAGCTTAAGGCCTCGCTAGTACCAGTGTGGGAGACTGTCTGGGAATCCGTGGTGCAGTTGACTTTTTATTATGTTGTTTAGATTTTGTTTCACAATAGATTAAATAGGACTATGGATTAAGGATTTTAATGTCAATGGCCATTCTAAGCTGAATGTGCCTGCTCTCGTCAGATCGCAGAAGTTACACAGTTTAAGGCCTCGCTAGTACCAGTGTGGGAGACTGTCTGGGAATCCGTGGTGCGGTTGCCTTTTTATTATGTCTTTTAGATTTTGTTTCACAATAGATTAAATAGGACTATGGATTAAAGCATTTAACGTCAATGGCCATTCTAACCTGAATGTGCCTGCTCTCGTCAGATCGCTGAAGTTACACAGCTTAAGGCCTCGCTAGTACCAGTGTGGGAGACTGTCTGGGAATCCGTGGTGCGGTTGACTTTTTATTATGTCGTTTAGATTTTGTTTCACAATCGATTAAAAAGGACTATGGATTAAAGCATTTAATGTCCATGGCCATTCTAAGCTGAATGTGCCTGCTCTCGTCAGATCGCAGAAGTTACACAGCTTAAGGCCTCGCTAGTACCAGTGTGGGAGACTGTCTGGGAATCCGTGGTGCGGTTGACTTTTTATTATGTCGTTTAGATTTTGTTTCACAATCGATTAAAAAGGACTATGGATTAAAGCATTTAATGGCAATGGCCATTCTAAGCTGAATGTGTCTGCTCTCGTCAGATCGCAGATGTTACACAGCTTAATGCCTCGCTAGTACCAGTGTGGGAGACTGTCTGGGAATCCGTGGTGCGGTTGAATTTTTATTATGTCGTTTAGATTTTGTTTCACAATCGATTAAAAAGGACTATGGATTAAAGCATTTAATGTCAATGGCCATTCTAAGCTGAATGTCCCTTCTCTCGTCAGATCGCAGAAGTTACACAGCTGAAGGCCTCGCTAGTACCAGTGTGGGAGACTGTCTGGGAATCCGTGGTGCAGTTGACTTTTTATTATGTCTTTTAGATTTTGTTTCACAATAGATTAAATAGGACTATGGATTAAAGCATTTAACGTCAATGGCCATTCTAAGCTGAATGTGCCTGCTCTCGACAGATCGCAGAAGTTACACAGCTTAAGGTCTCGCTAGTACCAGTGTGGGAGACTGTCTGGGAATCCGTGGTGCGGTTGACTTTTTATTATGTCGTTTAGATTTTGTTTCACAATCGATTAAAAAGGACTATGGATTAAAGCATTTAATGTCCACATGGCCATTCTAAGCTGAATGTGCCTGCTCTCGTCAGATCGCAGAAGTTACACAGCTTAAGGCCTCGCTAGTACCAGTGTGGGAGACTGTCTGGGAATCCGAGGTGCGGTTGACTTTTTATTATGTCGTTTAGATTTAGTTTCACAATCGATTAAAAAGGACTATGGATTAAAGCATTTAATGTCAATGGCCATTCTAAGCTGAATGTGCCTGCTCTCGTCAGATCGCAGATGTTACACAGCTTAATGCCTCGTTAGTACCAGTGTGGGAGACTGTCTGGGAATCCGTGGTGCGGTTGAATTTTTATTATGTCGTTTAGATTTTGTTTCACAATCGATTAAAAAGGACTATGGATTAAAGCATTTAATGTCATTGGCCATTCTAAGCTGATTGTGCCTGCTCTCGTTTGATCGCAGAAGTTACACAGCTTAACGCCTTGCCAGTACCAGTGTGGGAGACTGTCTGGGAATCCGTGGTGCGGTTGACTTTTTATTATGTCGTTTAGATTTTGTTTCACAATAGATTAAATAGGACTATGGATTAAAGCATTTAACGTCAATGGCCATTCTAAGCTAAATGTGCCTGCTCTCGTCAGATCGCAGAAGTTACACAGCTTAAGGCCTCGCTAGTACCAGTGTGGGAGACTGTCTGGGAATCCGTGGTGCGGTTGACTTTTTATTATGTCGTTTAGATTTTGTTTCACAATCGATTAAAAAGGACTATGGATTAAAGCATTTAATGTCAATGGCCATTCCAAGCTGAATGTTCCTGCTCACGTCAGATCGCAGAAGTTACACAGCTTAAGGCCTCGCTAGTACCAGTGTGGTAGACTGTCTGGGAATCCGTGGTGCGGTTGATTTTTTATTATATCGTTTAGATTTTTGTTTCACAATCGATTAAAAAGGACTATGGATTAAAGCATTTAATGTCAATGGCCATTCTAAGCTGAATGTCCCTGCTCTCGTCAGATCGCAGAAGTTACACAGCTTAAGGCCTCGCTAGTACCAGTGTGGGAGACTGTCTGGGAATCCGTGGTGCTGTTGACTTTTTATTATGTTGTTTAGATTTTGTTTCACAATCGATTAAAAAGGACTATGGATTAGAGCATTTAATGTAAATGGCCATTCTAAGCTGAATGTGCCTGCTCTCGTCAGATCGCAGAAGTTACACAGCTTAAGGCCTCGCTAGTACCAGCGTGGGAGACTGTCTGGGAATCCGTGGTGCGGTTGACTTTTTATGTTGTTTAGATTTTGTTTCACAATCGATTAAATAGGACTATGGATTAAGGATTTTAATGTCAATGGCCATTCTATGCTGAATGTGCCTGCTCTCGTCAGATCGCAGAAGTTACACAGTTTAAGGCCTCGCTAGTACCAGTGTGGGAGACTGTCTGGGAATCCGTGGTGCGGTTGCCTTTTTATTATGTCGTTTAGATTTTGTTTCACAATAGATTAAATAGGACTATGGATTAAGGCTTTTAATGTCAATGGCCATTCTAAGCTGAATGTGCCTGCTCTCGTCAGATCGCAGAAGTTACACAGCTTAAGGCCTCGCTAGTACCAGTGTGGGAGACTGTCTGGGAATCCGTGGTGCGGTTGACTTTTTATTATGTCGTTTAGATTTTGTTTCACAATCGATTAAAAAGGACTATGGATTAAAGCATTTAATGTCCATGGCCATTCTAAGCTGAATGTGCCTGCTCTCGTCAGATCGCAGAAGTTACACAGCTTAAGGCCTCGCTAGTACCAGTGTGGGAGACTGTCTGGGAATCCGTGGTGCGGTTGACTTTTTATTATGTCGTTTAGATTTTGTTTCACAATCGATTAAAAAGTACTATGGATTAAAGCATTTAATGGCAATGGCCATTCTAAGCTGAATGTGCCTGCTCTCGTCAGATCGCAGATGTTACACAGCTTAATGCCTCGCTAGTACCAGTGTGGGAGACTGTCTGGGAATCCGTGGTGCGGTTGTATTTTTATTATGTCGTTTCGATTTTGTTTCACAATCGATTAAAAAGGACTATGGATTAAAGCATTTAATGTCAATGGCCATTCTAAGCTGAATGTCCCTGCTCTCGTCAGATCGCAGAAGTTACACAGCTGAAGGCCTCGCTAGTACCAGTGTGGGAGACTGTCTGGGAATCCGTGGTGCAGTTGACTTTTTATTATGTCTTTTAGATTTTGTTTCACAATAGATTAAATAGGACTATGGATTAAAGCATTAAACGTCAATGGCCATTCTAAGCTGAATGTGCCTGCTCTCGACAGATCGCAGAAGTTACACAGCTTAAGGTCTCGCTAGTACCAGTGTGGGAGACTGTCTGGGAATCCGTGGTGCGGTTGACTTTTTATTATGTCGTTTAGATTTTGTTTCACAATCGATTAAAAAGGACTATGGATTAAAGCATTTAATGTCCATGGCCATTCTAAGCTGAATGTGCCTGCCCTCGTCAGATCGCAGAAGTTACACAGCTTAAGGCCTCGCTAGTACCAGTGTGGGAGACTGTCTGGGAATCCGTGGTGCGGTTGACTTTTATTATGTCGTTTAGATTTAGTTTCACAATCGATTAAAAAGGACTATGGATTAAAGCATTTAATGTCAATGGCCATTCTAAGCTGAATGTGCCTGCTCTCGTCAGATCGCAGATGTTACACAGCTTAATGCCTCGTTAGTACCAGTGTGGGAGACTGTCTGGGTATCCGTGGTGCGGTTGAATTTTTATTATGTCGTTTAGATTTTGTTTCACAATCGATTAAAAAGGACTATGGATTAAAGCATTTAATGTCAATGGCTAGAGATGAGCGAACCGGGACAACCGAACCCGGTTTCGGTCCGAACTTCCGGTAAAGTTCGGTTCGCAGCGAATCCGAACTTCACCGGGTTCGGCCGAACCCGTTTTGACCGAACCCGGTCAAAAACATTATACAAATCGGCAGCCACTTATCTCTATCAATCACTGATAGAGAAAAGAGGCTGCTGATTAAAAATAAAATAAAAAGCATTTCATACGTACCCGGTCGTTGTCTTGTTGACGAGTCCCTCTTCTTCCTCCAGTCCGACCTTTTCTGACGCGGCAGCCTGTGATTGGCTGCAGAGGCCTCTGCAGCCTGTGATTGGCTGCAGAGGCCGCGGCAGCCTGTGATTGGCTGCAGCGCTCACATGGGCTGCATCGTCATCAATGAATGTCGGGCCGGATGTCGAGAGGGACGCGTCACCAAGGCAACGGCCAGGAGACCGGACTGGAGGAAGCAGAAAGTTCTCGGTAAGTATGAACGTCTTTTTTTTTACAGGTACTGTGATCGGTAGTCACTGTCCAGGGTACTGAAACAGTTACTGCCGATCAGTTAACTCTTTCAACACCCTGGACAGTGACTATTTAGGGTATGTGCACACACACTAATTACGTCCGTAAATGACGGACGTATTTCGGCCGCAAGTACCGGACCGAACACAGTGCAGGGAGCCGGGCTCCTAGCATCATAGTTATATACGATGCTAGGAGTCCCTGCCTCTCTGCAGGACAACTGTCCCGTACTGTAATCATGTTTTCAGTACGGGACAGTAGTTCCACGGAGAGGCAGGGACTCCTAGCATCGTACATAAGTATGATGCTAGGAGCCCGGCTCCCTGCAGTGTGTTCGGTCCGGTACTTGCGGCCGAAATACGTCCGTCAGTTACGGACGTAATTAGTGTGTGTGCACATACCCTTACTGACGTCGCCTAGCAACGCTGCCGTAATGACGGGTGCACACATGTAGCCACCCGTCATTACGGGGCCTCATGCACACGACCATAAAAACACCCGTTATCACGGGTCGTAATTACGACCCGAAATAGCGGGCCCATAGACTTCTGTTAGCCACGGGTACCTTCCCGTTTTCTCACGGGAAGGTGCCCGTGCCGTTAAAAAGATAGAACATGTTCTATTTTTTTATTTTACGGGCCGTGCTCGTAATTACGACTCGTAACTACGAGCACGGCCGGCCGGCCACGGGCAGCCGGCCGCTTTTGCGAACCGTGCTGTCATTATAATTATAGCAGCACGGCCCGTAAAATAGAAAAATAGAACATGTTCTATTTTTTTAACGGCACGGGCACCTTCCCGTGAGAATACGGAAAGGTACCCGTGGGTAACAGAAGTCTATGAGCCCGTTATTGCGTAATAACGGGTGTTTTTACGGTCGTGTGCATGATGGGAGCACGGCTCGGAAAAACGAACGGCTGCCCGTGCTCATCTCCTGAAATAATCTGTGCTGCCTTAAACTCTATGGACAGGTCAGGATCCTGTTTCTTTTAAATGCTGCACTGTAGCGCAGCCTTATATAGTGGATCGAGCGGGTTCCCCAGCAGCATTTAAAAGAAACCGTGTTTGTGTATGTATGTGTGTGTTTGTGTTTGGGTATGTGACTTTGTCTGTTTTTGTTTTTATATGTGTGTGTGTATATATGGGTGTGTTTGTGTATATGTTTGTGTATATATGGGTGTATTTGTGTATATGTTTGTGTGTAGATGTTTGTGTGTGTTTTTGTGAGTGTGTGTTTGTGTGTATATATGGGTGTGTTTGTGTATATGTGTTTGTGTATATGTGTGTTTGGGTATGTGTGTATAACTGTGTGTGTGTTTGGATATGTGTGTTTTTGTTTGTATATGTGTGAGTTCGTGTATATGTGTGTGTTTGTCTGTTTATGTGTGTGTGTATATCTTGTTGTGTTTGTGTATATATGTGTGTGTCTGTGTATGGTTGTTTGTTTGTGTGTGCGTGTATATATGTGTATAGGTGAGTAGAAGTATTGGTATTGTTCACATTGATAACTGTTTTTTTATGTTGTTGCAGATTTTGATGTACCGATTGGACTACATCTTCGATTCGTTGGACTACTGCGTAGATCTGCGTTTTTTTCAAATTTTAATAAAATGGTTAACGAGGGTTTTGTTGGGGATTTCTTATTTCAATAAAAAAGAATTGTCTTTGTGGTTTTTTTTCAAACTTTATTAGTGCCTAGATAATGGCAGTTGGCTGATTGACAGCGTCCATTATTAAGGCGGTACTTAGTGTTAGCCGGTGCAGAGGCTAGCACTAACCACCCATTATTACCCCGGTACCCACCACCACCAGGGGTGCCGGGAAGAGCTTGGTACGATCCAGTACCCGACCATCTGTTGTGATGGTCGGGTACTGGGGCGGCCGTAGGCTGGTATTATGAGGCTGGGAAGGGCCAAAATCAGTGGACCTTCCCACCCTTGTAATGCTAGGCTGCTGCTGCTGTGTTGTATCGGGCTGGTTATAAAAATGGGGGGGACCCCCACGTCGTTTTTTTTTTGGAATTTAACAAATTTAGCAATAGACGGGTCCCCCACATTTTTTATAACCAGCCATATACAAGGCCGCAGCAGTCTGGCATTACATGGGTGGGAAGGGCCACTGGTTTTGTCCATTCCCAGGCTAATAACACTGTGTTGTATGTGGCTGGTTATGATAAATTGGGTGGAACCCCATGTCTTTTTAAAAAAAAATATGTAAATAAATAAATAATTTAAAAAAAATGACGTGGGGTCCCCCCCACTTTTATAACCAGCCAGATACAACACAGCAGCAGCAGCCTAGCATTACAAGGGTGGGAAGGTCCACTGTTTTTGGCCCTTCCCAGCCTCATAATACCAGCCTGCGGCCGCCCCAGGGCCCGACCATCACAACAGATGGTCGGGTACTGGATCGTACCTGGCTCTTCCCGGCACCCCTGGTGGTTTTGGGTACCGGGGTAATAATGGTGGTTAGTGTTAGCCTCTGCACCGGCTAACACTAAGCCTCGCCTTAGTAATGGATGTTGTCACTCAGACAGCGGCCATTACTAAAGTGGTAATAATAAAATTTGAAAAGAAAAAGACAAAGATATAGATAAAATATTTTATTGAAATAAAGCACCCCCAACACAACCCTCATTAACCATTTTATTGTAGAAAACAAAAACGTCATCTAAGTAGTCCTCGAAACCGACGTAGTCCAAACACCAAACCTGTAAAAAAAATAAATAATGAAATAAAACATGTCGTAGGCTTAGATTCAGTTTAATGTGTGATACTGACTGTTATACCATGTATAGAAGCCTCCCGTGAAGTTGACTTAGATACAGGGCGCCAGCAGACAGTATCATACATGGCCATACATACATATATACAAATATACATACATACATATATACAAGCATGCACATATATACATGCAAACATACACACATATATACATGCAAACTATCATACATACATGCATACACACACACATGAAAACATACATACATACAAACAAACATGCAAAGATACATACATACATATATACAAGCATGCACAAATATACATGCAAACATAAATACATGCAAACATAATTACATACATGCACATATATATATAAACATACATGCAAACATACATGCAAAAATAAAAACATGCAAACATACATACATGCACATATATACATACATACATGACAACATACATACAAACATACATGACAACATACATACATGCAAACATACATACATGCAAACATACATACACACATGCAAACATATATACATGCAAATATACATACAAACATGCACATGTATACATACATGCCAACATACATGCAAACATACATGCACATATATACATACATACATGACAACATACATGCACATATATACATACATGACAACATACATACATGACAACATACATACATATATATATATATATATACACACATGCAAATATACATACAAACATGCATACATACATGCAAACATACATTCATGCAAACACACATACATGCAAACATACATACATACATACAAATATACATACACACATGCACATATATACATACATGACAACATACATACATGACAACATACATGCAAAAATACATACATGCAAACATACATACATACATGCAAATATATACATGCAAATATACATACAAACATGCACATATATACATACATGCCAACATACATGCACAGATATACATACATACATACATGACAACATACATACATGCCAACATACATACATACATACATACATACATACATGCCAACATACATACATGCCAAAAAATAATAATAATACGTTCATACTTACTTTCCTCCTGTCCGGCCTCCAGCGATGACGTTTCATTCATGTCGCCGCTGCAGCCTGTGATTGGCTGCAGAGGCGGTCACGTGGGATGAAGCGTCATCCTGACGTGCGTGACCGCCACTACAGCCTGTGATTGGCTGCAGCGGCGAAAGGGATGAAACGTCATCGCTGGAGGCCGGACAGGAGGAAAGTAAGTACGAACGTATAATTTTTATTTTTTTATTACATTTAAATGGTATTTTCCGCGCGCCGAGCATGTACTGTGAAGGTTGCTGAAAGAGTTAGTGCAGCCCATTAACTCTATCAGCACCCTGGACAGTAGCATGCTCGGCGCACGTAAGTGACAGGTTCGGTCAGAACTAGTTCGGTCCGAACCGAACCTTTTTGTGAAATTCGGCGAACTAGCCGAACCGAACTTTTGATAAGTTCGCTCATCTCTATCAATGGCCATTCTAAGCTGAATGTCCCTGCTCTCGTCAGATCGCAGAAGTTACACAGCTTAAGGCCTCGCTAGTAACAGTGTGGGAGACTGTCTGGGAATCCGTGGTGCAGTTGACTTTTTATTATGTTGTTTAGATTTTGTTTCACAATAGATTAAATAGGACTATGGATTAAGGATTTTAATGTCAATGGCCATTCTATGCTGAATGTGCCTGCTCTCGTCAGATCGCAGAAGTTACACAGTTTAAGGCCTCGCTAGTACCAGTGTGGGAGACTGTCTGGGAATCCGTGGTGCGGTTGCCTTTTTATTATGTCGTTTAGATTTTGTTTCACAATAGATTAAAAAGGACTATGGATTTTAAACAGTTATTGTCAATGGCCATTCTAAGCTGAATGTGCCTGCTCTCGTCAGATCGCAGAAGTTACACAGCTTAAGGCCTCGATAGTACCAGTGTGGGAGACTGTCTGGGAATCCGTGGTGCGGTTGAATTTTTATTATGTCGTTTAGATTTTGTTTCACAATCGATTAAAAAGGACTATGGATTAAAGCATTTAATGTCAATGGCCATTCTAAGCTGAATGTCCCTGCTCTCGTCACATCGCAGAAGTTACACAGCTTAAGGCCTCGCTAGTACCAGTGTGGGAGACTGTCTGGGAATCCGTGGTGCGGTTGACTTTTTATTATGTTGTTTAGATTTTGTTTCACAATAGATTAAATAGGACTATGGATTAAGGCTTTTAATGTCAATGGCCATTCTAAGCTGAATGTGCCTGCTCTCGTCAGATCGCAGAAGTTACACAGCTTAAGGCCTCGCTAGTACCAGTGTGGGAGACTGTCTGGGAATCCGTGGAGCGGTTGCCTTTTTATTATGTCGTTTAGATTTTGTTTCACAATAGATTAAATAGGACTATTGATTAAAGCATTTAACGTCAATGGCCATTCTAAGCTGAATGTCCCTGCCCTTGTCAGCTCGCAGAAGTTACACAGCTTAAGGCTTCGCTAGTACCAGTGTGGGAGACTGTCTGGGAATCCGTGGTGCGGTTGCCTTTTTATTATGTCGTTTAGAATTTGTTTCACAATCGATTAAAAATAATAATAAACTAAAGCTTTAAAAGTTAATGGCCATTCTAAGCTGAAATTTGCCTTTTCTCGTCAAATCGCAGATGAATAACACTTTAACACCTCGCTAGTACCAGTGTGGGAGACTGTCTGGGAATCCGTGGTGCTGTTGACTTTTTATTATGTCGTTTAGAATTTGTTTCACAATCTATTAAAAAGGACTATGGATTAAAGCATTTAATGTCAATGGCCATTCTTTTAACGTTTGTGTTTTGACTTAATCTGTTCATTCTTAATACGCTGTTAGTGATTCTTTGCAGTTTTATTGTATTCATTATATTTTATTTATGTTTATATTGTTTTTCATGTTCACATTGTTTTTCCTGAACAAACCTTGTAACGCGCTGTTTTGCACATCAGTACTTATGCAATTTATATATTTGACCTTTGACCCGCCCTGATTGGCGGTTCTTTTTTTCCTTTTTTTTGCAATTATGTCTCATTTCTTTTTGTATATAAACGTGTGCACATCGCACAATTTGTATTGGCCTGATGAAGACGCCGGTACGGTGTCGAAACGCGTAGCCTCTTTCATTAAACATTTATCATCAACTTTTGCCTCGACATTGACTTTAGCAGCGCCGTTGGTCCCCTTTTTCCTTATTCTTTGATCCCTTCTGACAGCAAAACTCCTTTTGCTTGTGCACGGACCTGGCAGCAGCTTTTTGGCTTGTGAGATACGTAACGGTATCCACTTGCAAAGGTGAGCAAATTTCTTACATCCAATTGCTCCTTGTACTCCCTTGCTTTATTGCACTATGTGGCGCCGTGTCTCTTCTTTTTTTCTTCTCCCTTAGTAATGGCCATTCTAAGCTGAATGTGCCTGCTCTCGTCAGATTGCAGAAGTTACACAGCTTAAGGCCTCGCTAGTACCAGTGTGGGAGACTGTCTGGGAATCCGTGGTGCGGTTGACTTTTTATTATGTCTTTTAGATTTTGTTTCACAATAGATTAAATAGGACTATGGATTAAAGCATTTAACGTCAATGGCCAATCTAAGCTGAATGTGCCTGCTCTCGTCAGATCGCAGAAGTTACTCAGCTTAAGGCCTCGCTAGTACCAGTGTGGGAGACTGTCTGGGAATCCGTGGTGCGGTTGACTTTTTATTATGTCGTTTAGATTTTGTTTCACAATCGATTAAAAAGGACTATGGATTAAAGCATTTAATGTCCATGGCCATTCTAAGCTGAATGTGCTTGCTCTCGTCAGATCGCAGAAGTTACACAGCTTAAGGCCTCGCTAGTGCCAGTGTGTGGGAGACTGTCTGGGAATCCGTGGTGCGGTTGACATTTTATTATGTCGTTTAGATTTAGTTTCACAATAGATTAAATAGGACTATGGATTAAAGCATTTAACGTCAATGGCCATTTTAAGCTGAATGTGACTGCTCTCGTCAGATCGCAGAAGTTACACAGCTTAAAGAGGCTCTGTCACCAGATTTTGCAACCCCTATCTGCTATTGCAGCAGATAGGCGCTGCAATGTAGATTACAGTAACGTTTTTATTTAAAAAAAACGAGCATTTTTGGCCAAGTTATGACCATTTTTGTAGTTATGCAAATGAGGCTTGCAAAAAAGTCCAAGTGGGTGTGTTTAAAAGTAAAAGTCCAAGTGGGCGTGTATCATGTGCGTACATCGGGGCGTTTTTACTTCTTTTACTAGCTGGGCGCTCTGATGAGAAGTAACATCCTCTTCTCTTCAGAACGCCCAGCTTGTGACAGTGCAGATCTGTGACTTCACTCACAGGTCCTGCATCGTGACGGCCACATCGGCACCAGAGGCTACAGTTGATTCTGCAGCAGCATCAGCGTTTGCAGGTAAGTCGATCTTACCTGCAAACGCTGATGCTGCTGCAGAATCAACTGTAGCCTCTGCTGCCGATGTGGCCGTCACGATGCAGGACCTGTGAGTGACGTCACAGATCTGCACTGTCACAAGCTGGGCGTTCTGAAGAGAAGAGGATGTTACTTCTCTTCACAGCGCCCAGCTAGTAAAAGTATTAAAAACGCCCCGATGTACGCACATAATACACGCCCCGATGTACGCACCTAATACACGCCCACTTGGACTTTTACTTTTAAACACACCCACTTGGACTTTTGCAAGCCTCATTTGCATAATTACAAAAATGGTCATAACTTGGCCAAAAATGCTCGTTTTTTAAAAATAAAACCGTTACTGTAATCTACATTGCAGCGCCGATCACAGGCAATAGCAGATAGGGGTTGCAAAATCTGGTGACAGAGCCTCTTTAAGGCCTCGCTAGTACCAGTGTGGGAGACTGTCTGGGAATCCGTGATCCGGTTGACTTTTTATTATGTCGTTTAGATTTTGTTTCTTAATCGATTAAAAAGGACTATGGATTAAAGCATTTAATGTCAATGGCCATTCTAAGCTAAATGTCCCTGCTCTCGTCAGAACGCAGAAGTTACACAGCTTAATGCCTCGCTAGTATCAGTGTGGGAGACTGTCTGGGAATCCGTGGTGCGGTTGACTTTTTATTATGTCGTTTAGATTTAGTTTCACAATCGATTAAAAAGGACTATGGATTAAAGCATTTAATGTCAATGGCCATTCTAAGCTGAATGTGCCTGCTCTCGTCAGATCGCAGATGTTACACAGCTTAATGCCTCGTTAGTACCAGTGTGGGAGACTGTCTGGGAATCCGTGGTGCGGTTGAATTTTTATTATGTCGTTTAGATTTTGTTTCACAATCGATTAAAAAGGACTATGGATTAAAGCATTTAATGTCAATGGCCATTCTAAGCTGAATGTCCCTGCTCTCGTCAGATCGCAGAAGTTACACAGCTTAAGGCCTCGCTAGTACCAGTGTGGGAGACTGTCTGGGAATCCGTGGTGCAGTTGACTTTTTATTATGTTGTTTAGATTTTGTTTCACAATAGATTAAATAGGACTATGGATTAAGGATTTTAATGTCAATGGCCATTCTATGCTGAATGTGCCTGCTCTCGTCAGATCGCAGAAGTTACACAGTTTAAGGCCTCGCTAGTACCAGTGTGGGAGACTGTCTGGGAATCCGTGGTGCGGTTGCCTTTTTATTATGTCGTTTAGATTTTGTTTCACAATAGATTAAATAGGACTATGGATTAAGGCTTTTAATGTAAATGGCCTTTCTAAGCTGAATGTGCCTGCTCTCGTCAGATCGCAGAAGTTACACAGCTTAAGGCCTCGCTAGTACCAGTGTGGGAGACTGTCTGGGAATCCGTGGTGCGGTTGACTTTTTATTATGTTGTTTAGATTTTGTTTCACAATAGATTAAATAGGACTATGGATTAAGGCTTTTAATGTCAATGGCCATTCTAAGCTGAATGTGCCTGCTCTCGTCAGATCGCAGAAGTTACACAGCTTTAGGCCTCGCTAGTACCAGTGTGGGAGACTGTCTGGGAATCCGTGGAGCGGTTGCCTTTTTATTATGTCGTTTAGATTTTGTTTCACAATAGATTAAATAGGACTATTGATTAAAGCATTTAATGTCAATGGCCATTCTAAGCTGAATGTGCCTGCTCTCGTCAGATCGCAGAAGTTACACAGCTTAAGGCCTCGCTAGTACCAGTGTGGGAGACTGTCTGGGAATCCGTGGTGCGATTGACTTTTTATTATGTCGTTTAGATTTGTTTCACAATCGATTAAAATGGACTATGGATTAAAGCATTTAATGTCAATGGCCATTCTAAGCTGAATGTGCCTGCTCTCGTCAGACCGCAGAAGTTTCACAGCTTAAGGCCTCGCTAGTACCAGTGTGGGAGAATGTCTGGGAATCCGTGGTGCAGTTGACTTTTTATTATGTCGTTTAGAATTTGTTTCACAATCGATTAAAAATAATAATAGACTAAAGCTTTAAAAGTTAATGGCCATTCTTAGCTGAAATGTGCCTTTTCTTGTCAAATCGCAGATATATAACACTTTAAAGCCTCGCTAGTACGAGTGTGAGAGACTGTCTGGGAATCCGTGGTGCGGTTGACTTTTTATTATGTCGTTTAGAATTTGTTTCACAATTGTTTAAAAATAAAAATAGACTAAAGCTTTAAAAGTTAATGGCCATTCTTAGCTGAAATGTGCCTTTTCTCGTCAAATCGCAGATATATAACACTTTAAGGCCTCGCTAGTACGAGTGTGAGAGACTGTCTGGGAATCCGTGGTGCGGTTGACTTTTTATTATGTCGTTTAGATTTTGTTTCACAATCGATTAAAAAGGACTATGGATTAAAGCATTTAATGTCAATGGCCATTCTAAGCTGAACGTCCCTGCTCTCGTCAGATCGCAGAAGTTACACAGCTTAAGGCCTCGCTAGTACCAGTGTTGGAGACTGTCTGGGAATCCGTGATGCGGTTGACCTTTTATTATTGGTTTAGATTTTGTTTCATAATCGATTAAAAAGGACTATGGATTAAAGCATTTAATGTCAATGGCCATTCTAAGCTGAATGTGCCTGCTCTCATCAGATCGCAGAAGTTACACAGCTTAAGGCATCGCTAGTACCAGTGTGGGAGACTGTCTGGGAATCCGTATTGCGGTTGCCTTTTTATTATGTCGTTTAGAATTAGTTTCACAATCGATTAAAAATAATAATAAACTAAAGCTTTAAAAGTTAATTGCCATTCTAAGCTGAAATGTGCCTTTTCTCGTCAAATCGCAGATGAATAACACTTTAACACCTCGCTAGTGCCAGTGTGGGAGACTGTCTGGGAATCAGTGGTGCTGTTGACTTTTTATTATGTCGTTTAGAATTTGTTTCACAATCGATTAAAAATAAAAATAGACTAAAGCTTTAAAAGTTAATAGCCATTCTAAGCTTAAATGTGCCTTTTCTAGTCAAATCGCAGATATATAACACTTTAAGGCCTCGCTAGTACGAGTGTGAGAGACTGTCTGGGAATCCGTGGTGCGGTTGACTTTTTATTATGTCGTTTAGATTTGTTTCACAATCGATTAAATGGACTATGGATTAAAGCATTTAATGTCAATGGCCATTCTAAGCTGAATGTGTCTGCTCTTGTCAGTTCGCAGAAGTTACACAGCTAAAGGCTTAACTAGTACCAGTGTGGGAATCTGTGGTGCTGTTGACTTTTTATTATGTCGTTTAGATTTGTTTCACAATCGATTAAAATGGACTATGGATTAAAGCATTTATTGTCAATGGCCATTCTAAGCTGAATGGGCCTGCTCTCATCAGTTCGCAGAAGTTACACAGCTAAAGGCCTCGCTAGAACCAGTGTGGGAAACTGTCTGGGAATCCGTGGTTTGGTTGACTTTTTATTATGTCGTTTAGATATGTTTCACAATCGATAAAAATGGACTATGGATTAAAGCATTTCATGTCAATGGCCATTCTAAGCTGAATGTGCCTGCTCTCGTCAGATCGCAGAAGTTACACTGCTTAAGCCCTCTCTAGTACCAGTGTGGGAGACTGTCTGGGAATCCGTGGTGCGGTTGACTTTTTATTATGTCGTTTAGATTTTGTTTCACAATAGATTAAATAGGACTATGGATTAAAGCATTTAACGTCAATGGCCATTCTAAGCTGAATGTGCCTGCTCTCGTCAGATCGCAGAAGTTAAACAGCTTAAGGCCTCGCTAGTAACAGTGTGGGAGACTGTCTGGGAATCCGTGATGCGGTTGCCTTTTTATTATGTCGTTTAGATTTTGTTTCTTAATCGATTAAAAAGGACTATGGATTAAAGCATTTAATGTCAATGGCCATTCTAAGCTGAATGTCCCTGCTCTTGTCAGATCGCAGAGTTACACAGCTTAAGGCCTCACTAGTACCAGTGTGGGAGACTGTCTGGGAATGCGTGGTGCGGCTTACTTTTTATTATGTCGTTTAGATTTTGTTTCACAATAGATTAAATAGGACTATGGATTAAAGCATTTAATGTCAATGGCCATTCTAAGCTGAATGTGCCTGCTCTCGTCAGATCGCAGAAATTACACAGCTTAAGCCCCCGCTAGTACGAGTGTGGGAGACTGTCTGGGAATCCGTGGTGCGGTTGCCTTTTTATTATGTCGTTTAGATTTTGTTTCTTAATCGATTAAAAAGGACTATGGATTAAAGCATTTAATGTCAATGGTCATTCTAAGCTGAATGTCACTGCTCTTGTCAGATCGCAGAAGTTACACAGCTTAAGGCCTCACTAGTACCAGTGTGGGAGACTGTCTGGGAATGCGTGGTGCGGCTTACTTTTTATTATGTCGTTTAGATTTTGTTTCACAATAGATTAAATAGGACTATGGATTAAAGCATTTAATGTCAATGGCCATTCTAAGCTGAATGTGCCTGCTCTCGTCAGATCGCAGAAATTACACAGCTTAAGCCCCCGCTAGTACGAGTGTGGGAGACTGTCTGGGAATCCGTGGTGCGGTTGACTTTTTATTATGTCGTTTAGATTTGTTTCACAATCGATTAAAATGGACTATGGATTAAAGCATTTAATGTCAATGGTCATTCTAAGCTGAATGTGTCTGCTCTCGTCAGAACGCAGAAGTTACACAGCTTAAGGCCTCGCTAGTACCAGTGTGGGAGACTGTCTGGGAATCTGTGGTGCGGTTGACTTTTTATTATATCGTTTAGATTTTGTTTCACAATTGATTAAATAGGACTATGGATTAAAGCATTTAACGCTAATGGCCATTCTAAGCTGAATGTGCCTGCTCTTGTCAGTTCGCAGAAGTTACACAGCTTAAGTCCTCGCTAGTACCAGTGTGGGAGACTGTCTGGGAATCCGTGGTGCGGTTGACTTTTTATTATGTCGTTTAGATTTTGTTTCACAATCGATTAAAAAGGACTATGGATTGGGGGCGTGGCTTGGACATGGCGCTGACCAGACGTGCTGCTTGAGAGCTCCGTTCCTGCACTTCCATAACCCGCTCATAAGTATACTATAAGACACACTTGAACCTTCCTAAATGGTCAGGAAATCTAAGGCAACCACGGGGACTCCATACTGTACGAGGCAGATGTCTTTAGCCGGTTCCATTCAGCGATTTCTCACCGACGCTGCTGCCGGGCCGTCTCCCAAGATGGCGCCGTTGGAGGGGAGACGAACTGTACCAGGATTCCCGCTTGCAGAGGAGTTTTCTTTGGGAGTTGCTACTGCGGCTGCAGCATCAGGTACCGACTGTACCCCCTCTCCGGTCTTTGGCTCCCAGGGTTCGTTTCCTTCCCTGCTGGCGGGGGTGGAGATGGGCCCTTCTGGAACTGTCATGGCGCTTCCCGCTCCGTCCTGCTCGCCACGTGGGGTCAGTCATGGCGCCCGGGTCTCTCATTCCTCATCCTCTGGCATGCTGGGGTCTGCATCAATGCCTGCGTCTCCTCGGGATCTGGATCCTCATTTCTCCCCTCACATTAATGGCTCTGCTAGCATGGGCGATGATTTACAGGGCTTGAGACAACAGCTCGCCACATTGCCCACTAAACAGGACATGGAGCGTTATGTGAATCGTCTTGAGATGACTTATAAATCAGAGATACAGGCTCTTACGACTAATGTCTCTCAATTGTCCGATCAAGTTCAGCGCATAGAAGGCGATGTTTCATCTGTTACACAGCAGCAAGTTTCTCATGCAGAACGGCTGGATCATCACTCCCAGCAGATTCATGCTTTATTTAACCTGGCTGAAGATCATGAGAATCGGAATCGCAGTAACAGGATTCGGCTCCGGGGCATTCCTGAGGATATATCTTCGGGGCAACTCATACCTGTCTTACAGTCTTTGTTTAACTCCCTGCTGGAGCGTCCTGCTGATGATCCATTGGAGCTGGATAGGGCTCACAGGACTCTTGGCCCTCGTAATCCGGATCCTGATAGGCCTAGAGATGTGCTATGCCGTGTCCATTTTTTTCTCTCTGAAGGAGCAGATCATGAGGAAGGCCCGAGATAAAGGAGAAGTCTTATTACAAGGGGTCAAGATCCAGTTGTTATCCGACCTGTCCAAGATGACCCTGGACAAACGCAGAGTGCTTCGTCCCTTACTGGATGTGCTGAGAGAGCATGAGATCTCCTATTCCTGGGGTCACCCCTTCCAGCTACAGGTCCGCAGAGATGGGACATTGCTGAGTGTTCGAGACCCTGGGGATGTCCCGGACTTCTGTGCTGCCCTCCAGGTGCCGAGAGTTTCCCTGCTTGATTGGCCGTATGTCCCTCTTCCACCACAGCGCTCAAGGCCACGCCGACGTGGTCGTTCTCCCGCTTCTCCTATGGATCGTCTATCGTTTTGTATAGAGGTTTCTTGGTCAGCCATCAGTCGGCCTAGGCCAGTTAAGCTCTAATGTTACTGCTTATATCTTGTGAGGCGAAGGTCTGATGTGTGTCTTATAATACCCAGTTATGCTTGTTCTTTCGCCCTAGATAGGGGCTGCAGGTGTTCAGATTGATCAGTTACCCGGGATTAATTAATTAATGTTCTTCAGCTGCCAGTACTACTGCACTATGTATGCTATGTGATTATATACGTTGTTACTAATTACATGCCTGTGCATGCATGCGGTAACTATGTAAATTTCCGGGAATGTATTGTTATGTAGGCGTCTCTGTTTTGATCCTGACCAAATGTCGGCCATTATTTCACTCTCTCATGATATTGAGCTAATTGCCTTGATGTTCTTTCCGTTCAAGTGTTGGTTCTAAGATGTGTGATATTTGCACTGGGTTGGGGGGTGCGGGGCACTGGCTAGACTTTGTCCTGACACTTCTCCTCTTAGGGACTCACTGGTTATATCCGGTGTATTCTTGATTATTTCTCCTTGAGTAGCTCAAAGAGTAGGTGATTATTTCACCTTTCTGTTTGTCTTTGTGGTTGTCTTCCCCCTCCTTGTTTGTCCTGTTGTTCGTCGCGCCTCTACTTAGCACATTGCTCTACGAGCTCCTTCAGTGAGTGGTGGCAATGGCACAATTGAAGACTTGCACCTTTAATGCTAGGAGGCTTAATGTCCCAGAAAAACGCTCACAAATTTTATATAACATGCATAAAGAGCGGGTACATATTTTGTTCCTGCAAGAAACTCACTTTCAGACGGGCCATACGCCACAGTTCACGAACCGATATTTTCTGGCCTGGTTCCACAGTACCAACCCAGAATCCAAGTCCAAGGGTGCCAGTATAGGTATTCATAAGTCACTCTCGCATAAAATTCTGGATGTTCTGGTTGACCCGGATGGTAGATATGTTTTTCTCAAACTATCCATAAGTAATAAGATCTTTACTTTGGCTAATCTATACCTCCCCAATAAGGACCAGGCACGAGTAGGCCGATTGTACTTAAGGAAATTGGAGGAGTTCACTGAGGGCGTTCTAATTGTTGGAGGTGATTTTAATCTGACTTTTGATTCCAGACTTGACACCTCCTCGGGCAGGTCTGTTGTTCCTAAGTCACATTTGGGGGCCCTGAAAAATGTGATGCATTCCATGCAGTTGATTGACGTGTGGAGGATCCTTCATCCTCAGGTAAGAGAATACACTTATTTCTCCCCATTGCATAATATGTACAGTAGGATAGACGCTTTTTTGATTAGCCACCACTTGCTTACCTGGCACCCTACCTCTGACGTGGGCCCTATGATTTGGTCGGACCATGCACCTGTGTTTCTGACCCTTACATTTCCTAATTCAAGGCCTAATTTCCAATCCTGGAAACTTAATGACAACTTGTTGCGGGATGCAGTATGTGTGGCGGCCATTAAAGATTCACTTACCGGTTTCTTTGAGGTTCATGAACATGAAGCTACTCCCTTGCCACTCCAGTGGGAGGCACTGAAGTGTGTCATTCGAGGGGTACTCATACAACATGGGGCGCGGTTGAAGCGTGAAAAGGGGTTTGCTATTGCACGTCTCCTGATTCAGATACGGGATTTGGAATCATGTCATAAACGGGTTCCATCCTCACAGATTTTTGCAGAACTCACTACAGCGAGAGAATCCTTGCGTTCTTTGATAGATCAGTCGCATGCTCGGTTCAGGGATCGGATGCGCAAGCACGCATATGAATATGCAGATAAATGCGGTAGGTCACCGGCACGAGTACTGCATCCCCGTACACAAGCGTCATATATCCCTAAAGTTTCATCTCCCTCGGGTGTTGAGGTTCATGACCCGGTCGGTATTACTGACTGCTTTAAACGCTATTATTCGGCGCTATACAATATTAAAGGCCAATTTCATGATATGCAGGCAGAATCGTTACGGGATAAAATAGACCGCTATGTTCATGATACTGCATTGCCGACCTTGGAGGAGGGGGTGGCTTTGGAGCTTGAGGAGGATTTTTTGGTAACCGAAGTGGAGCGTGCTATTGGAGAGTCGCCCTTGGGCAAAAGCCCGGGGCCAGATGGGTTTAATAACAAATTTTATAAGGCATTTAAAGATCAACTGGCTCCTTTTCTGACGAAAGTTTTTAACTCTGTGTCCTCCTCGTGTCCCTTTGCGCCTCAATCCCTCGAGGCTCATATAACTCTTCTACCAAAACCGGGCAAGGACCCAACGGTGTGCGCAAACTTCAGGCCCATATCGTTAATTAATGTAGATGTGAAGCTTTTCGCGAAGCTGATTGCCTCTCGGTTATCGCCGTTACTACCAAGCTTGGTTTTGGATGATCAGGTGGGGTTTGTATGTGGTCGGGAAGCGCGGGATAACACCAACAAAACCCTCCTTTTGACGTCGTACTGCCAGTCCCGTAAGATACCGATGTGTTTACTCTCGATAGATGCCGAAAAGGCTTTTGATAGAGTGCACTGGGTGTTCCTCCGCAGTGTCCTGACACAGGTGGGCCTTGGCACCACCACGGTGGATAGGATAATGGCCTTGTACCAAAGGCCTTCTGCTCGAGTTCGTGTCAACGGACTATTATCTGATCCTCTGTCTATTGCTAATGGCACGAGACAGGGGTGCCCACTTTCGCCTCTTTTGTATGTTCTGGTCATGGAACACCTGGCCGTGGCGCTGCGGAACAACCCTAATATTAACGGTATACGCATTGGCTCACGGCATCATAAATTGGCGTTATATGCGGATGACCTCCTGGTATTCATCACAACTCCCATGATTTCTTTGCCATCCCTGACGGAGGAGTTTGAGTGCTTTGGCCATCTAAGTAATTTTAAAGTCAATTACTCTAAATCGGAGGCCTTGAATATCTCTTTGGATCAACCTCTAGCTGCCCATCTTGCTCAGGTTTTTCCGTTCAGGTGGCAACCTAAATCTTTAAAATATCTAGGGATACATGTCCCTACACAACAGTCAGACTTGTATGCTCTGAATTATACGCCCATCCTACAGCGCACCATGAAGGACTTGGCGGAATACGGCGGGAACCGCATGTCGTGGTTTGGATGTATCAATGCGGTCAAAATGGATGTCTTGCCAAAATTTTTATATCTCTTCCAGACCGTCCCTATTGCAGTACCATCCAGTTTTTTCCAGGTTTTACATAGGGCCATTACTAAGTTTGTGAGGGGCTCCTCTAAGCCTCGTATCCGGTATGCTGTCCTTAGCCGACCAAAAGTAGACGGGGGCGCGGGTCTCCCAGACTTTAAACGATACCATCAAGCGGCGATAATTATGAGAGTAGTGGATTGGTTCCGTTCGGAGTCAGGTAAGCAATGGGTGCGCATGGAAAAGGCTATGTCTCCTCTTGCATTATCCTCTCTACCGTGGCTGTCAGTCCTTCAGAGACAAACTCTCCCTCTACCTTTCCTCACACGTCAGTTTCTCATGGTATGGGAACGGATCTTGGGCACTACGGGCCTTGTTCATCGCCCGGGTCCCTTGACTCCTCTATTTGATAATCCTTCTTTCCCTCCGGCGGAGGGTGTTGATACATTCCTCTGTTGGGAGAGAGAAAATGGTGGATGTATATCTGAGACCCTTACTCCAGACGGTGCCATGTTGCCAATGACAGATGTATCGGCTGCCTGCCCGGGAAGGAGGTCAACCTGGTGGTCCTATTTGCAGTTACGGTCCTATATCTCTTCCATGGGTGATTGTATGGTCTTTCTATAGGATAAGACTCCTCTGGAACTCTACTTGTCCTTGTCCACAGCCCCTTCTCATGTGTTGTCTCACCTACATGGGATCCTTCTGCCGAAATTTGCTTTTTCTCAATTATCCTTCACTGCCGCATGGGACGAGGAAATGGGGGTTAGACACTCTGAGGAAGAGTGGGGTACCGCCTTCCTGTTAGCTCATAAGTTACTGATGTCTTGTTTTGCAAAAGAAAAGAATTACAAAATACTTACCAGGTGGTACCGCTGTCCGACTTTGTTGCACAGGATATACCCCGATGTGTCTGCTGATTGTTGGAGGTGTGGGGGGGCTCCTGGAACTATGTTGCATATTTGGTGGGATTGTCCCATGCTATGTCCCTTTTGGGGGACGATTTTTGATCTAGGCAACAAGCTTTTCCATAGTGAGGTCCCAACCTCGGCTTCCATAGGCTTGCTTTCTATGGTTCCGGGATCACTCCCACACCTCAAAAGGGGGATCTTTCAACATTTCTTGACTGCAGCGAGAACGGTGATTCCTCGTCACTGGAAATCACATACTGTACCGTCCCTGGCGGAATGGGTAACAGAGGTGAATGGGATCATGAGGATGGAGGAGTTGCTGTCCGTGGATAGGGACAAATCCGGGATTTTCGTCCAGAATTGGATAGTGTGGTCTGGATTCCGGGATGGTACTGATCTACCTCTCTGGTTGGATGGCAGGTTCTGTATGAATCATAGCACCTACATGAGGTGCTTCTGTCTTTTGTCTTTTGTCTATATGTATTTTCCCTATGTGGTCTGATGTTATGTGTGGTGTGTCCATATACTCAAAAGTGCTCTTATATGTGTCACTTCTCACTTTACTGGGGGGGCGGTCTCCCTGACTATTGCACTGATTTAATGCGAACATGATACTGTTATTGCCGTTATATCTCTCTTATCATTCAATTCCGATAGGTAGGAGGCTACCTCCTATTGTTGTTCTTATACTTGTATATATATGTATACGAATACTGTTGTTATGCTATGATGCTTCACTAGAATGTATTGTACTGCGTACAAATTTCTACTTTTTTGCACAAACCGTGAAATGTTTTTGTATTGTTTTATTTTCAAAATAAAAATCTTTGATAAAGAAAAGAAAAAAGGACTATGGATTAAAGCATTTAATGTCAATGGACATTCTAAGCTGAATGTCCCTGCTCTCGTCAGATCGCAGAAGTTACCCAGCTAAAGGCCTTGCTACTACCAGTGTGGGAGACTGTCTGGGAATCCAAGGTGCGGTTGACTTTTTATTATGTCGTTTAGAATTTGTTTCACAATCGATTAAAAATAAAAATAGACTAAAGCTTTAAAAGTTAATAGCCATTCTAAGCTTAAATGTGCCTTTTTGTCGTCAAATCGCAGATATATAACACTTTAAGGCCTCGCTAGTACGAGTGTGGGAGACTGTCTGGGAATCCGTGGTGCGGTTGACTTTTTATTATGTCGTTTAGATTTTGTTTCACAATAGATTAAATAGGACTATGGATTAAAGCATTTAATGTCAATGGCCATTCTAAGCTGAATGTCCCTGCTCTCGTCAGATCGCAGAAGTTACACAGCTTAAGGCCTCGCTAGTACCAGTGTGGGAAACTGTCTGGGAATCCGTGGTGCGGTTGACTTTTTATTATGTCGTTTAGATTTTGTTTCGAAATAGATTAAATAGGACTATGGATTAAAGCATTTAATGTCAATGGCCATTCTAAGCTGAATGTCCCTGCTCTCGTCAGATCGCAGAAGTTACACAGCTTAAGGCCTCGCTAGTACCAGTGTGGGAAACTGTCTGGGAATCCGTGGTCCGGTTGACTTTTTATTATGTCGTTTAGATTTTGTTTCACAATAGCTTAAATAGGACTATGGATAAAAGCATTTAATGTCAATGGCCATTCTAAGCTGAATGTGCCAGCTCTCGTCAGATCGCAGAAGTTACACAGCTTAAGGCCTCGCTAGTACCAGTGTGGGAGACTGTCTGGGAATCCGTGGTGAGGTTGACTTTTTGTTATGTCGTTTAGATTTGTTTCACAATCGATTAAAATGGACTATGGATTAAAGCATTTAATGTCAATGGCCATTCTAAGCTGAATGTGCCAGCTCTCGTCAGATCGCAGAAGTTACACAGCTTAAGGCCTTGCTAGTACTAGTGTGGGAGACTGTCTGGGAATCCGTGGTGCGGTTGACTTTTTATTATGTCGTTTAGATTTTGTTTCACAATAGATTAAATAGGACTATGGATTAAAGCATTTAACGTCAATGGCCGTTCTAAGCTGAATGTGCCAGCTCTCGTCAGATCGCAGAAGTTACACAGCTTAAGGCCTCGCTAGTACCAGTGTGGGAGACTGTCTGGGAATCCGTGGTGCGGTTGACTTTTTATTATGTCGTTTACATTTTGTTTCACAATAGATTAAATAGGACTATGGATTAAAGCATTTAACGTCAATGGCTGTTCTAAGCTGAATGTGCCTGCTCTCGTCAGATCGCAGAAGTTACACAGCTTAAAGCCTCGCTAGTACTAATGTGGGAGACTGTCTGGGAATCCGTGGTGCCGTTGACTTTTTATTATGTCGTTTAGATTTTGTTTCACAATCGATTAAAATGGACTATGGATTAAAGCATTTAATGTCAATGGCCATTCTAAGCTGAATGTGCCTGCTCTCGTCAGATCACAGAAGTTATACAGCTTATGGCCTCGATAGTACCAGTGTGGGAGACTGTCTGGGAATCCGTGGTGCAGTTGACTTTTTATTATGTCGTTTAGAATTTGTTTCACAATCGATTAGAAATAATAATAGACTAAAGCTTTAAAAGTTAATGGCCATTCTTAGCTGAAATGTGCCTTTTCTCGTCAAATCGCAGATGAATAACACTTTAACACCTTACTAGTACCAGTGTGGGAGACTGTCTGGGAGTCCGTGGTGCGGTTGAATTTATATTATGTTGCTTAGATTTTGTTTTACAATAGATTAAATAGGACTATGGATTAAAGCATGTAACGTCAATGGCCATTCTAAGCTGAATGTGCCTGCTCTCGTCAGATCGCAGAAGTTACTCAGCTTAAGGCCTCGCTAGTACAAATGTGGGAGACTGTCTTGGAATCCGTGGTGCGGTTGCCTTTTTATTATGTCGTTTAGATTTTGTTTCACAATCGATTAAAATGGACTATGGATTAAAGGTTTTAATGTCAATGGCGTTCTAAGCTGAATGTGCCTGCTCTCATCAGATCGCAAAAGTTACACAGCTTAAGGCCTCGCTAGTACCAGTGTGGGAGACTGTCTGGGAATCCGTGGTGCGGTTGACTTTTTATTATGTCGTTTAGATTTTGTTTCACAATCGATTAAAATGGACTATGGATTAAAGCATTTAACGTCAATGGCCGTTCTAAGCTGAATGTGCCTGCTCTCGTCAGATTGCAGACGTTACACAGCTTAAGGCCTCGCTAGTACCAGTGTGAGAGATTGTCTGGGAATCCGTGGTGCGGTTGACTTTTTATTAGGTCGTTTAGATTTTGTTTCACAATCGATTAAAAAGGACTATGGATTGACGCATTTAATGTCAATGGCCATTCTAAGCTGAATGTGCCTGCTCTCGTCAGAACGCAGAAGTTACACAGTTTAAGGCCTTGCTAGTACCAGTGTGGGAGACTGTCTGGGAATCTGTGGTGCGGTTGACTTTTTATTATGTCGTTTAGAATTTGTTTCACAATCGATTAAAAATAATAATAGACTAAAGCTTTAAAAGTTAATGGCCATTCTTAGCTGAAATGTGCCTTTTCTCGTCAAATCGCAGATGAATAACACTTTAACACCTCGCTAGTACCAGTGTGGGAGACTGTCTGGGAATCCGTGGTGCTGTTGACTTTTTATTATGTCGTTTAGAATTTGTTTAACAATCGATTAAAAATAAAAATGGAATAAAGCTTTAAAAGTTAATAGCCATTCTAAGCTTAAATGTACCTTTTCTCGTCAAATCGCAGATATATAACACTTTAAGGCCTCACTAGTACGAGTGTGAGAGACTGTCTGGGAATCCGTTGTGCGGTTGACTTTTTATTAGGTAGTTTAGATTTTGTTTCACAATCGATTAAAAAGGACTATGGATTAAAGCATTTAATATCAATGGCCATTCTAAGCTGAATGTGCCAGCTCTCGTCAGATCGCAGAAGTTACACAGCTTAAGGCCTCGCTAGTACCAGTGTGGGAGACTGTCTGGGAATCCGTGGTGAGGTTGACTTTTTGTTATGTCGTTTAGATTTGTTTCACAATCGATTAAAATGGACTATGGATTAAAGCATTTAATGTCAATGGCTATTCTAAGCTGAATGTGCCAGCTCTCGTCAGATCGCAGAAGTTACACAGCTTAAGGCCTTGCTAGTACCAGTGTGGGAGACTGTCTGGGAATCCGTGGTGCGGTTGACTTTTTATTATGTCGTTTAGATTTTGTTTCACAATAGATTAAATAGGACTATGGATTAAAGCATTTAATGTCAATGGCCATTCTAAGCTGAATGTGCCAGCTCTCTTCAGATCGCAGAAGTTACACAGCATAAGGCCTCGCTAGTACCAGTGTGGGAGACTGTCTGGGAATCCGTGGTGCGGTTGACTTTTTATTATGTCGTTTAGATTTTGTTTCACAATAGATTAAATAGGACTATGGATTAAAGCATTTAATGTCAATGGCTGTTCTAAGCTGAATGTGCCTGCTCTCGTCAGATCGCAGAAGTTACACAGCTTAAAGCCTCGCTAGTACTAATGTGGGAGACTGTCTGGGAATCCGTGATGCGGTTGACTTTTTATTATGTCGTTTAGAATTTGTTTCACAATCGATTAAAAATAATAATAGACTAAAGCTTTAAAAGTTAATGGCTATTCTTAGCTGAAATGTGCCTTTTCTCGTCAAATTGCAGATGAATAACACTTTAACACCTCGCTAGTACCAGTGTGGGAGACTGTCTGGGAATCTGTGGTGCGGTTGACTTTTTATTATATCGTTTAGATTTTGTTTCACAATAGATTAAATAGGACTATGGATTAAAGCATTTAACGCTAATGGCCATTCTAAGCTGAATGTGCCTGCTCTTGTCAGTTCGCAGAAGGTACACAGCTTAAGTCCTCGCTAGTACCAGTGTGGGAGACTGTCTGGGAATCCGTAGTGTGGTTGACTTTTTATTATGTCGTTTAGATTTTGTTTCACAATAGATTAAATAGGACTATGGATTAAAACATCTAATGTCAATGGCCATTCTAAGCTGAACGTGCCTGCTCTCGTCAGATCGCTGAAGTTACACAGCTTAAGGCCTTGCTAGTACCAGTGTGGGAGACTGTCTGGGAATCCGTGGTGCGGTTGACTTTTTATTATGTCGTTTAGATTTTGTTTCACAATCGATTAAAAAGGACTATGGATTGGGGGCGTGGCTTGGACATGGCGCTGACCAGACGTGCTGCTTGAGAGCTCCGTTCCTGCACTTCCATAACCCGCTCATAAGTATACTATAAGACACACTTGAACCTTCCTAAATGGTCAGGAAATCTAAGGCAACCACGGGGACTCCATACTGTACGAGGCAGATGTCTTTAGCCGGTTCCATTCAGCGATTTCTCACCGACGCTGCTGCCGGGCCGTCTCCCAAGATGGCGCCGTTGGAGGGGAGACGAACTGTACCAGGATTCCCGCTTGCAGAGGAGTTTTCTTCGGGAGTTGCTACTGCGGCTGCAGCATCAGGTACCGACTGTACCCCCTCTCCTGTCTTTGGCTCCCAGGGTTCGTTTCCTTCCCTGCTGGCGGGGGTGGAGATGGGCCCTTCTGGAACTGTCATGGCGCTTCCCGCTCCGTCCTGCTCGCCACGTGGGGTCAGTCATGGCGCCCGGGTCTCTCATTCCTCATCCTCTGGCATGCTGGGGTCTGCATCAATGCCTGCGTCTCCTCGGGATCTGGATCCTCATTTCTCCCCTCACATTAATGGCTCTGCTAGCATGGGCGATGATTTACAGGGCTTGAGACAACAGCTCGCCACATTGCCCACTAAACAGGACATGGAGCGTTATGTGAATCGTCTTGAGATGACTTATAAATCAGAGATACAGGCTCTTACGACTAATGTCTCTCAATTGTCCGATCAAGTTCAGCGCATAGAAGGCGATGTTTCATCTGTTACACAGCAGCAAGTTTCTCATGCAGAACGGCTGGATCATCACTCCCAGCAGATTCATGCTTTATTTAACCTGGCTGAAGATCATGAGAATCGGAATCGCAGTAACAGGATTCGGCTCCGGGGCATTCCTGAGGATATATCTTCGGGGCAACTCATACCTGTCTTACAGTCTTTGTTTAACTCCCTGCTGGAGCGTCCTGCTGATGATCCATTGGAGCTGGATAGGGCTCACAGGACTCTTGGCCCTCGTAATCCGGATCCTGATAGGCCTAGAGATGTGCTATGCCGTGTCCATTTTTTTCTCTCTGAAGGAGCAGATCATGAGGAAGGCCCGAGATAAAGGAGAAGTCTTATTACAAGGGGTCAAGATCCAGTTGTTATCCGACCTGTCCAAGATGACCCTGGACAAACGCAGAGTGCTTCGTCCCTTACTGGATGTGCTGAGAGAGCATGAGATCTCCTATTCCTGGGGTCACCCCTTCCAGCTACAGGTCCGCAGAGATGGGACATTGCTGAGTGTTCGAGACCCTGGGGATGTCCCGGACTTCTGTGCTGCCCTCCAGGTGCCGAGAGTTTCCCTGCTTGATTGGCCGTATGTCCCTCTTCCACCACAGCGCTCAAGGCCACGCCGACGTGGTCGTTCTCCCGCTTCTCCTATGGATCGTCTATCGTTTTGTATAGAGGTTTCTTGGTCAGCCATCAGTCGGCCTAGGCCAGTTAAGCTCTAATGTTACTGCTTATATCTTGTGAGGCGAAGGTCTGATGTGTGTCTTATAATACCCAGTTATGCTTGTTCTTTCGCCCTAGATAGGGGCTGCAGGTGTTCAGATTGATCAGTTACCCGGGATTAATTAATTAATGTTCTTCAGCTGCCAGTACTACTGCACTATGTATGCTATGTGATTATATACGTTGTTACTAATTACATGCCTGTGCATGCATGCGGTAACTATGTAAATTTCCGGGAATGTATTGTTATGTAGGCATCTCTGTTTTGATCCTGACCAAATGTCGGCCATTATTTCACTCTCTCATGATATTGAGCTAATTGCCTTGATGTTCTTTCCGTTCAAGTGTTGGTTCTAAGATGTGTGATATTTGCACTGGGTTGGGGGGTGCGGGGCACTGGCTAGACTTTGTCCTGACACTTCTCCTCTTAGGGACTCACTGGTTATATCCGGTGTATTCTTGATTATTTCTCCTTGAGTAGCTCAAAGAGTAGGTGATTATTTCACCTTTCTGTTTGTCTTTGTGGTTGTCTTCCCCCTCCTTGTTTGTCCTGTTGTTCGTCGCGCCTCTACTTAGCACATTGCTCTACGAGCTCCTTCAGTGAGTGGTGGCAATGGCACAATTGAAGACTTGCACCTTTAATGCTAGGAGGCTTAATGTCCCAGAAAAACGCTCACAAATTTTATATAACATGCATAAAGAGCGGGTACATATTTTGTTCCTGCAAGAAACTCACTTTCAGACGGGCCATACGCCACAGTTCACGAACCGATATTTTCTGGCCTGGTTCCACAGTACCAACCCAGAATCCAAGTCCAAGGGTGCCAGTATAGGTATTCATAAGTCACTCTCGCATAAAATTCTGGATGTTCTGGTTGACCCGGATGGTAGATATGTTTTTCTCAAACTATCCATAAGTAATAAGAACTTTACTTTGGCTAATCTATACCTCCCCAATAAGGACCAGGCACGAGTAGGCCGATTGTACTTAAGGAAATTGGAGGAGTTCACTGAGGGCGTTCTAATTGTTGGAGGTGATTTTAATCTGACTTTTGATTCCAGACTTGACACCTCCTCGGGCAGGTCTGTTGTTCCTAAGTCACATTTGGGGGCCCTGAAAAATGTGATGCATTCCATGCAGTTGATTGACGTGTGGAGGATCCTTCATCCTCAGGTAAGAGAATACACTTATTTCTCCCCATTGCATAATATGTACAGTAGGATAGACGCTTTTTTGATTAGCCACCACTTGCTTACCTTGCACCCTACCTCTGACGTGGGCCCTATGATTTGGTCGGACCATGCACCTGTGTTTCTGACCCTTACATTTCCTAATTCAAGGCCTAATTTCCAATCCTGGAAACTTAATGACAACTTGTTGCGGGATGCAGTATGTGTGGCGGCCATTAAAGATTCACTTACCGGTTTCTTTGAGGTTCATGAACATGAAGCTACTCCCTTGCCACTCCAGTGGGAGGCACTGAAGTGTGTCATTCGAGGGGTACTCATACAACATGGGGCGCGGTTGAAGCGTGAAAAGGGGTTTGCTATTGCACGTCTCCTGATTCAGATACGGGATTTGGAATCATGTCATAAACGGGTTCCATCCTCACAGATTTTTGCAGAACTCACTACAGCGAGAGAATCACCATGCTCGGTTCAGGGATCGGATGCGCAAGCACGCATATGAATATGCAGATAAATGCGGTAGGTCACCGGCACGAGTACTGCATCCCCGTACACAAGCGTCATATATCCCTAAAGTTTCATCTCCCTCGGGTGTTGAGGTTCATGACCCGGTCGCTATTACTGACTGCTTTAAACGCTATTATTCGGCGCTATACAATATTAAAGGCCAATTTCATGATATGCAGGCAGAATCGTTACGGGATAAAATAGACCGCTATGTTCATGATACTGCATTGCCGACCTTGGAGGAGGGGGTGGCTTTGGAGCTTGAGGAGGATTTTTTGGTAACCGAAGTGGAGCGTGCTATTGGAGAGTCGCCCTTGGGCAAAAGCCCGGGGCCAGATGGGTTTAATAACAAATTTTATAAGGCATTTAAAGATCAACTGGCTCCTTTTCTGACGAAAGTTTTTAACTCTGTGTCCTCCTCGTGTCCCTTTGCGCCTCAATCCCTCGAGGCTCATATAACTCTTCTACCAAAACCGGGCAAGGACCCAACGGTGTGCGCAAACTTCAGGCACATATCGTTAATTAATGTAGATGTGAAGCTTTTCGCGAAGCTGATTGCCTCTCGGTTATCGCCGTTACTACCAGGCTTGGTTTTGGATGATCAGGTGGGGTTTGTATGTGGTCGGGAAGCGCGGGATAACACCAACAAAACCCTCCTTTTGACGTCGTACTGCCAGTCCCGTAATATACCGATGTGTTTACTCTCGATAGATGCCGAAAAGGCTTTTGATAGAGTGCACTGGGTGTTCCTCCGCAGTGTCCTGACACAGGTGGGCCTTGGCACCACCACGGTGGATAGGATAATGGCCTTGTACCAAAGGCCTTCTGCTCGAGTTCGTGTCAACGGACTATTATCTGATCCTCTGTCTATTGCTAATGGCACGAGACAGGGGTGCCCACTTTCGCCTCTTTTGTATGTTCTGGTCATGGAACACCTGGCCGTGGCGCTGCGGAACAACCCTAATATTAACGGTATACGCATTGGCTCACGGCATCATAAATTGGCGTTATATGCGGATGACCTCCTGGTATTCATCACAACTCCCATGATTTCTTTGCCATCCCTGACGGAGGAGTTTGAGTGCTTTGGCCATCTAAGTAATTTTAAAGTCAATTACTCTAAATCGGAGGCCTTGAATATCTCTTTGGATCAACCTCTAGCTGCCCATCTTGCTCAGGTTTTTCCGTTCAGGTGGCAACCTAAATCTTTAAAATATCTAGGGATACATGTCCCTACACAACAGTCAGACTTGTATGCTCTGAATTATACGCCCATCCTACAGCGCACCATGAAGGACTTGGCGGAATACGGCGGGAACCGCATGTCGTGGTTTGGACGTATCAATGCGGTCAAAATGGATGTCTTGCCAAAATTTTTATATCTCTTCCAGACCGTCCCTATTGCAGTACCATCCAGTTTTTTCCAGGTTTTACATAGGGCCATTACTAAGTTTGTGAGGGGCTCCTCTAAGCCTCGTATCCGGTATGCTGTCCTTAGCCGACCAAAAGTAGACGGGGGCGCGGGTCTCCCAGACTTTAAACGATACCATCAAGCGGCGATAATTATGAGAGTAGTGGATTGGTTCCGTTCGGAGTCAGGTAAGCAATGGGTGCGCATGGAAAAGGCTATGTCTCCTCTTGCATTATCCTCTCTACCGTGGCTGTCAGTCCTTCAGAGACAAACTCTCCCTCTACCTTTCCTCACACGTCAGTTTCTCATGGTATGGGAACGGATCTTGGGCACTACGGGCCTTGTTCATCGCCCGGGTCCCTTGACTCCTCTATTTGATAATCCTTCTTTCCCTCCGGCGGAGGGTGTTGATACATTCCTCTGTTGGGAGAGAGAAAATGGTGGATGTATATCTGAGACCCTTACTCCAGACGGTGCCATGTTGCCAATGACAGATGTATCGGCTGCCTGCCCGGGAAGGAGGTCAACCTGGTGGTCCTATTTGCAGTTACGGTCCTATATCTCTTCCATGGGTGATTGTATGGTCTTTCTATAGGATAAGACTCCTCTGGAACTCTACTTGTCCTTGTCCACAGCCCCTTCTCATGTGTTGTCTCACCTACATGGGATCCTTCTGCCGAAATTTGCTTTTTCTCAATTATCCTTCACTGCCGCATGGGATGAGGAAATGGGGGTTAGACACTCTGAGGAAGAGTGGGGTACCGCCTTCCTGTTAGCTCATAAGTTATTGATGTCTTGTTTTGCAAAAGAAAAGAATTACAAAATACTTACCAGGTGGTACCGCTGTCCGACTTTGTTGCACAGGATATACCCCGATGTGTCTGCTGATTGTTGGAGGTGTGGGGGGGCTCCTGGAACTATGTTGCATATTTGGTGGGATTGTCCCATGCTATGTCCCTTTTGGGGGACGATTTTTGATCTAGGCAACAAGCTTTTCCATAGTGAGGTCCCAACCTCGGCTTCCATAGGCTTGCTTTCTATGGTTCCGGGATCACTCCCACACCTCAACAGGGGGATCTTTCAACATTTCTTGACTGCAGCGAGAACGGTGATTCCTCGTCACTGGAAATCACATACTGTACCGTCCCTGGCGGAATGGGTAACAGAGGTGAATGGGATCATGAGGATGGAGGAGTTGCTGTCCGTGGATAGGGACAAATCCGGGATTTTCGTCCAGAATTGGATAGTGTGGTCTGGATTCCGGGATGGTACTGATCTACCTCTCTGGTTGGATGGCAGGTTCTGTATGAATCATAGCACCTACATGAGGTGCTTCTGTCTTTTGTCTTTTGTCTATATGTATTTTCCCTATGTGGTCTGATGTTATGTGTGGTGTGTCCATATACTCAAAAGTGCTCTTATATGTGTCACTTCTCACTTTACTGGGGGGGGCGGTCTCCCTGAGTATTGCACTGATTTAATGCGAACATGATACTGTTATTGCCGTTATATCTCTCTTATCATTCAATTCCGATAGGTAGGAGGCTACCTCCTATTGTTGTTCTTATACTTGTATATATATGTATACGAATACTGTTGTTATGCTATGATGCTTCACTAGAATGTATTGTACTGCGTACAAATTTCTACTTTTTTGCACAAACCGTGAAATGTTTTTGTATTGTTTTATTTTCAAAATAAAAATCTTTGATAAAGAAAAGAAAAAAGGACTATGGATTAAAGCATTTAATGTCAATGGCCATTCTAAGCTGAATGTCCCTGCTCTCGTCAGATCGCAGAAGTTACCCAGCTAAAGGCCTCGCTACTACCAGTGTGGGAGACTGTCTGGGAATCCAAGGTGCGGTTGACTTTTTATTATGTCGTTTAGAATTTGTTTCACAATCGATTAAAAATAAAAATAGACTAAAGCTTTAAAAGTTAATAGCCATTCTAAGCTTAAATGTGCCTTTTTGTCGTCAAATCGCAGATATATAACACTTTAAGGCCTCGCTAGTACGAGTGTGGGAGACTGTCTGGGAATCCGTGGTGCGGTTGACTTTTTATTATGTCGTTTAGATTTTGTTTCACAATAGATTAAATAGGACTATGGATTAAGGCTTTTAATGTCAATGGCCATTCTAAACTGAATGTGACTGCTCTCGTCAGATCGCAGAAGTTACACAGCTTAATGCCTCGCTAGTACCAGTGTGGGAAACTGTCTGGGAATCCGTGGTGCGGTTGACTTTTTATTATGTCGTTTAGATTTTGTTTCACAATAGATTAAATAGGACTATGGATAAAAGCATTTAATGTCAATGGCCATTCTAAGCTGAATGTGCCTGCTCTCATCAGATCACAGAAGTTACACAGCTTAAGGCATCGCTAGTACCAGTGTGGGAGACTGTCTGGGAATCCAAGGTGCGGTTGACTTTTTATTATGTCGTTTAGAATTTGTTTCACAATCGATTAAAAATAATAATAGACTAAAGCTTTAAAAGTTAATGGCCATTCTTAGCTGAAATGTGCCTTTTCTCGTCAAATCGCAGATGAATAACACTTTAACACCTCGCTAGTACCAGTGTGGGAGACTGTCTGGGAATCCGTGGTGCTTTTGACTTTTTATTATGTCGTTTAGATTTTGTTTCACAATCGATTAAAAATAAAAATAGACTAAAGCTTTAAAAGTTAATAGCCATTCTAAGCTTAAATGTGCCTTTTCTCGTCAAATCGCAGATATATAACACTTTAAGGCCTCGCTAGTACGAGTGTGAGAGACTGTCTGGGAATCCGTGGTGCTGTTCACTTTTTATTATGTAGTTTAGAATTTGTTTCACAATTGATTAAAAATAATAATAGACTAAAGCTTTAAAAGTTAATGGCCATTCTTAGCTGAAATGTGCCTTTTCTCGTCAAATCGCAGATGAATAACAGTTTAACACCTCGTTAGTACCAGTGTGGGAGACTGTCTGGGAATCCGAGGTGCGGTTGACTTTTTATTATGTCGTTTAGATTTGTTTCACAGTCGATTAAAAAGGACTATGGATTAAAGCATTTAATGTCAATGGCCATTTTAAGCTGAATGTGCCTGCTCTTGTCAGATCGCAGAAGTTACAGAGCTTAAGGCCTCGCTAGTACCAGTGTGGGAGACTGTCTGGGAATCCGTGGTGCGGTTGCCTTTTTATTATGTCGTTTAGAATTTGTTTCACAATAGATTAAATAGGACTATGGATTAAAGCATTTAACGTCAATGGCCATTCTAAGCTGTATGTGCCTGCTCTCGTCAGATCGCAGACGTTACACAGCTTAAGGCCTCGCTAGTACCAGTGTGGGAGACTGTCTGGGAATCCGTGGTGCGGTTGACTTTTTATTATGTCGTTTAGATTTTGTTTCACAATCGATTAAAAAGGACTATGGATTAAAGCACTTAACGTCAATGGCCATTCTAAGCTGAATGTGCCTGCTCTCGGCAGATCGCAGAAGTTACACAGCTTAAGGCCTCGCCAGTACCAGTGTGGGAGACTGTCTGGGAATCCGTGGTGCGGTTGCCTTTTTATTATGTCGTTTAGATTTTGTTTCACAATCGATTAAAAAGGACTATGGATTAAAGCATTTAATGTCAATGGCCATTCTAAGCTGAATGTCCCTGCTCTCGTCAGATTGCAGAAGTTACACAGCTTAAGGCCTCGCTAGAATCAGTGTGGGAGACTGTCTGGGAATCCGTGGTGCGGTTGACTTTTATTATGTCGTTTAGAATTTGTTTCACAATCGATTAAAAATAATAATAAACTAAAGCTTTAAAAGTTAATAGCCATTCTAAGCTTAAATGTGCCTTTTCTCGTCAAATCACAGATATATAACACTTTAAGGCCTTGCTAGTACGAGTGTGAGAGACTGTCTGGGAATCCGTGGTGCGGTTGACTTTTTATTATGTCGTTTAGATTTTGTTTCACAATCGATTAAAAAGGACTATGGATTAACCCCTTAACGCTACTGGACATACTATTATGTCATGGTAAGTGCATCGTTCGCGCTCCATGACATAATAGTATGTCATGGAGTAAACACGGCGCCGTTCGCGCGGGGCGCGTTCATGAGCTGTGATAGCTGCTGTTTCCGACAGCAGACTATCACTGCTCAATGTGCCGAGACCGATCACGGAGCTCCCCCGCCGATTAACCCCTCAGAAGCCGAGTTCAATAGCGATCGCGGCTTCTTAGGGGTTAATCCGCCATCGCCGGCCTGCTACACGATAGCGGCCGGCGATGGTGACTATGGCAACCGGACACCAAACAATGGCGTCCGGCTATGCCATAGATGGAAGCCTAGTGGGTCCTGACGAAGTCAGGACCCACTATGCTTGCTGTCAGTGAGTAGCTGACAGTTCTAATACACTGCACTACGCATGTAGTGCAGTGTATTAGAATAGCGATCAGGGCCTCCTGCCCTCATGTCCCCTAGTGGGACAAAGTAATAAAGTTAAAAAAAAGTTAAAAAAAGTTGTGTAAAAATAAGAAAATAAAAGTTTTAAAAGTGATAAAAGTAAAAATCCCCCTTTTTACCTTATCAGTCATTTATTATTAATAAAAATATATAAACAAACAAATAAACTATACAATTGGTATCGCCGCGTCCGTAATGGCCTGAACTACAAAATTATTTTGTTATTTATCCCGCACGGTGAACGCCGTAAAAAAAAATAATAATAAACCGTACCACAATAACAATTGTTTGGTCACTTCACCTCCCAAAAAATTGAATAAAAAGAGATCAAAAAGTCGCATGTACTGAAAAATGGTACTGATCGAAACTACAGTTCGTTACGCAAAAAATATGTCCTCGCACGGCTGTATTGATTGTAAAATAAAAATGTTCTGGCTCTTAGAATAAGGTAACACAAAAAGTGAATGATTTTTTACAAACGTATTTTATTGTGCAAACGCCATAGGACATAAAAAAAAACTATAAACATAGGGTATCGCCGTAATCGTATTGCCCCGCAGAATAAAGTGAATATGTCATTTATAGCGCACGGTGAACGCTGTAAAAAAAATAGAATAAAAAAACAATAGTAGAATTGCTGTTTTTTAGTCACCACGCCACCTAAAAATAGAATAAAAACTGTTTAAAAAGCCGCATGCATGACATGAAAACTGCAATGGATTCCTCAAGGGGTCTAGTTTCCAAATTGGGGTCACTTTTGGTGAGTTTCCAATGTTTTGGCACCACAAGACCTCTTCAAACCGGACATGGTGCCTAATAAAAAAGAGGCCTCAAAATCCACTAGGTGCTCCTTTGCTTCGGAGGCCGGTGCTTCAGGCCATTACCACCCGAGGGCCACATGTAGGATATTTCTCAAAACTCCAGAATCTGGGCAATAAGTATTGAGTTGCGTTTCTCTGATAAATCCTTTTGTGTTATAAAAAAAATGGTATAAAGAGGATTTTCTGACAAAAAAAAAAAAGTAAATTTCACCTCTACTGTGCTCTAAATTTCTGTGAAACACCTAAAGGGTTCATAAACTTTCTAAATGCTGTTGTGAATACTTTGAGGGGTCTAGTTTCTAAAATGGGGTGTTTGATAGGGGTTTCTAATATATGGGCCCCTCAAAGCAACTTCAGAACTGAACTGGAACCTAAAAAAATAAATAAATGAGGCAATACTTCGCTTCTTACATTATACTGATAATGAGCCGTGCCCACCCCGAGATGGCCCCAGTTTTGACCGTTTGTATAAACGGAGACCCCTATTAGACCGTTTCAGTGCCCGGTTTTCCCAAGCATACACCCCCGAGAAGTGTATTTCTATTGATGAGTCCCTGGTACATTTTAAAGGGAGGGTTCAATTCCACCAGTACCTGCCGGGTAAGAGGGCAAGGTATGGCGTGAAGATGTATAAGCTGTGCGAGTGTGCATCAGGGTATACCTACAGATTTAGGATATATGAAGGAAAGGCCACCCCAAACCAGACTGCATCCTGGACTACAATAGGTACATGGGAGGGATGGACTTGTCAAATCAACTCCTGAAGCCCTACAGCGCCATGCGGTGTGGTATAAGAAGCTGGCCGGGCACATCATACAGATGGCTTTGTACAATGCGTACGTGCTACGTCGATGTGCAGGCCAGAGGGGAACTTTCCTGGAATTTCAAGATCTAATCTTTAGGGACCAGGAAGGGGGGGCACCCAGTACTTCTGGAAGCGAGGCCACAAGCATCGTACCAGGGCAACACTTTCCAGGAGAAGTTCCCCAAACCGGTGGAAAGGGAAAGAGTCAAAAGAGGTGCAGAGTCTGCTATAAGAGGGGGATAAGGAAGAACACAATATACCAATGTGACACGTGTCCCGAAAAACCAGGGCTCTGTATAAAAGATTGTTTTAAAATGTATCATACATCCCTTGACTTTTAATTTACCCTGATGCACTCCGCACAGCTTACCCCCCTCATCTTTCCCTTCTGAGCCCTGCCGTATGCCCAGGCAGCTGATAACAGCCACATGTAGGGTATTGCCGTACCCAGGAGAACCCACATTACAATTTAAGGGGTGTATATCTCCGGTGGCGCATGCTGGGCACAATATATTGGACACTGAAATGGCATATATATATATAAAATTGCAAATCTCACACTGCACCATCTGCTGCGCATTATCTTTTACACAGTACCTGTGGGGTCAAAATGCTCACTACACCTCTAGATGAATGTCTTAAGGGGTGTAGTTTTTAAAATGGGGTCACTTCTCGGGGGTTTCAACTGTACTGGTACCTCAGGGGCTTCTGCATACATGACATAGCACCAGAAAAGCTCAAGTAGGCCAAATGGTGGTCCTTTCCTTCTGAGCCCTCCTATGGGCCCAAACGGCAGTTTATCACCACAAATGGGGTATTGCTGCACTAAGGACAAATTGGGCAACAAAATGGGGTATGTTGTTCCTTGTGAAAATAAGAAATTTTGATAAAAAATGACATCTTATTGGAAAAAATATCATTTTTTTCATTTCACAGCCCAATTCAAATAGGTGCTGTGAAAAAACTGTGCGGTCAAAATGATAACAAAAACCATAAATGAATTCCTTGAGGGGTGTAGTTTCCAAAATGGGGTCACTTCTGGTGGGTTTCCATTGCTTTGATACCTCTGCAAATGCGACATGGCACCCGAAAACCAATCCAGCAAAATCTGGACTCCAACAAACACATAGCGCTCCTTTCCTTCTGAGCCCTCCCATGGGCCCAAACGGCAGTTTATCACCACAAATGGGGTATTGCCGCACTAAGGACAAATTGGGCAACAAAATGGGGTATGTTGTTCCTTGTGAAAATAAGAAATTTTGATAAAAAATGACATCTTATTGGAAAAAATATCATTTTTTTCATTTCACAGCCCAATTCAAATAGGTGCTGTGAAAAAACTGTGCGGTCAAAATGATAACAAAAACCATAAATGAATTCCTTAAGGGGTGTAATTTCCAAAATGGGGTCACTTCTGGTGGGTTTCCATTGTTTTGATACCTCAACACCTCTTCAAACCTGGCATGCTGCCTAAAATATATTCTAATAAAAAAGAGGCCTCAAAATGCACTAGGTGCTTCTTTGCTTCTAGGGCTTGTGTTTTAGTCCACGAGCGCAGTAGGGCCACATGTGGGACATTTCTAAAAACTGCAGAATCTGGACAATACATATTTAGTAGTATTTCTCTGGTAAAACCTTCTCTGTTACAGAAAAAAATTTAATAAAATTGAAATTCAGCAGAAAAAATGAAATTTGCTAATTTAATTTCCGCTTTGCTTTAATTCCTGTGAAATGCCTGAAGGGTTAAAAAACTTTCTATATGCTGTTTTGAATACTTTGAGGAGTCTAGTTTTTAAAATGGGGTGTTTTATGGGAGTTTCTAATACATAGGCCCCTCAAATCCACTTCAGAACTGAACGGGTACCTTCAAAAAAAGGCTTTTGAAATTTTCTTAAAAATATGAGAAATTGCTGTTTATGTTCTAAACCTTGTAACGTCCAAGAAAAATAAAATAATGTTCAAAAAACGATGCCAATCTAAAGTAGACATATGGGAAATGTGAACTAGTAACTATTTTGGGTGGTATAATCGTCTGTTTTTCAAGCAGATACATTTAAATTCTGAAAAATGCTATTTTTTGAAAATTTTCTCTAAATTTTGCAATTTTTCACAAATAAAGACTGAATATATCGACCAAATTTTACCACGAACAAGAAGCCCAAAGTGTCACGAGAAAACAATCTCAGAATCGCTTGGATAGGTTTAAGCATTCCGACGTTATTACCACATAAAGTTAAATATGTCAGATTTGAAAAATGGGCTCTGAACCTTAAGGCCCAAACTAGGCTGTGTCCTTAAGGGGTTAAAGCATTTAATGTCAATTGCTATTCTAAGCTGCATGTGCCTGCTCTCGTCAGATCGCAGTAGTTACACAGCTTAAGGCCTTGCTAGTACCAGTGTGGGAGACTGTTTGGTAATCCGTGGTGCAGTTGACTTTTTAATATGTAGTTTAGATTTTGTTTCACAATAGATTAAATAGGACTATGGATTAAAGCATTTAACGTCAATGGCCATTCTAAGCTGAATGTTCCTGCTCTCGTCAGATCGCAGAAGTTACACAGCTTAAGCCCTCGCTAGTACCAGTGTGGGAGACTGGCTGGCAATCCATTGTGCGGTTGACTTTTTATTATGTCGTTTAGATTTGTTTCACAATCGATTAAAATGGACTATGGATTAAAGCATTTATTGTCAATGGCCATTCTAAGCTGAATGTGCCTGCTCTCGTCAGTTTGCAGAAGTTACACAGCTTAAGGCCCCGCTAGTACCAGTGTGGGAGACTGTCTGGGAATCCGTGGTGCGGTTGCCTTTTTATTATGTCGTTTAGAATTTGTTTCACAATCGATTAAAAATAATAATAAACTAAAGCTTAAAAAGTTAATAGCCATTCTAAGCTTAAATGTGCCTTTTCTCGTCAAATCACAGATATATAACACTTTAAGGCCTTGCTAGTACGAGTGTGAGAGACTGTCTGGGAATCCGTGGTGCGGTTGACTTTTTATTATGTCGTTTAGATTTTGTTTCACAATCGATTAAAAAGGACTATGGATTAAAGCATTTAATGTCAATGGCCATTCCAAGCTGAATGTTCCTGCTCTCGTCAGATCACAGAAGTTACACAGCTTAAGGCCTCGCTAGTACCAGTGTGGTAGACTGTCTGGGAATCCGTGGTGCGGTTGATTTTTTATTATATCGTTTAGATTTTTGTTTCACAATCGATTAAAAAGGACTATGGATTAAAGCATTTAATGTCAATGGCCATTCTAAGCTGAATGTCCCTGCTCTCGTCAGATCGCAGAAGTTACACAGCTTAAGGCCTCGCTAGTACCAGTGTGGGAGACTGTCTGGGAATCCGTGGTGCTGTTGACTTTTTATTATGTTGTTTAGATTTTGTTTCACAATCGATTAAAAAGGACTATGGATTAGAGCATTTAATGTAAATGGCCATTCTAAGCTGAATGTGCCTGCTCTCGTCAGATCGCAGAAGTTACACAGCTTAAGGCCTCGCTAGTACCAGCGTGGGAGACTGTCTGGGAATCCGTGGTGCGGTTGACTTTTTATGTTGTTTAGATTTTGTTTCACAATAGATTAAATAGGACTATGGATTAAGGCTTTTAATGTCAATGGCCATTCTAAACTGAATGTGACTGCTCTCGTCAGATCGCAGAAGTTACACAGCTTAATGCCTCGCTAGTACCAGTGTGGGAGACTGTCTGGGAATCCGTGGTGCGGTTGACTATTTATTATGTCGTTTAGATTTTGTTTCACAATAGATTAAATAGGACTATGGATTAAAGCATTTAACGTCAATGGCCATTCTAAGCTGAATGTGCCTGCTCTCGTCAGTTCGCAGAAGTTACACAGCTTAAGGCCTCGCTAGTACCAGTGTGGGAGACTGTCTGGGGATCCGTGGTGCGGTTGAATTTTTATTATGTCGTTTAGATTTGTTTCACAATCGATTAAAAAGGACTATGGATTAAAGCATTTAATGTTAATGGCCATTCTAAGCTGAATGTCCCTGCTCTCGTCAGATCGCAGAAGTTACACAGCTTAAGGCCTCGCTAGTACCAGTGTGGGAGACTGTCTGGGAATCCGTGGTGCAGTTGACTTTTTATTATGTTGTTTAGATTTTGTTTCACAATAGATTAAATAGGACTATGGATTAAGGATTTTAATGTCAATGGCCATTCTATGCTGAATGTGCCTGCTCTCGTCAGATCGCAGAAGTTACACAGTTTAAGGCCTCGCTAGTACCAGTGTGGGAGACTGTCTGGGAATCCGTGGTGCGGTTGCCTTTTTATTATGTCTTTTAGATTTTGTTTCACAATAGATTAAATAGGACTATGGATTAAAGCATTTAACGTCAATGGCCATTCTAACCTGAATGTGCCTGCTCTCGTCAGATCGCTGAAGTTACACAGCTTAAGGCCTCGCTAGTACCAGTGTGGGAGACTGTCTGGGAATCCGTGGTGCGGTTGACTTTTTATTATGTCGTTTAGATTTTGTTTCACAATCGATTAAAAAGGACTATGGATTAAAGCATTTAATGTCCATGGCCATTCTAAGCTGAATGTGCCTGCTCTCGTCAGATCGCAGAAGTTACACAGCTTAAGGCCTCGCTAGTACCAGTGTGGGAGACTGTCTGGGAATCCGTGGTGCGGTTGACTTTTTATTATGTCGTTTAGATTTTGTTTCACAATCGATTAAAAAGGACTATGGATTAAAGCATTTAATGGCAATGGCCATTCTAAGCTGAATATGCCTGTTCTCGTCAGATCGCAGATGTTACACAGCTTAATGCCTCGCTAGTACCAGTGTGGGAGACTGTCTGGGAATCCGTGGTGCGGTTGAATTTTTATTATGTCGTTTAGATTTTGTTTCACAATCGATTAAAAAGGACTATGGATTAAAGCATTTAATGTCAATGGCCATTCTAAGCTGAATGTCCCTTCTCTCGTCAGATCGCAGAAGTTACACAGCTGAAGGCCTCGCTAGTACCAGTGTGGGAGACTGTCTGGGAATCCGTGGTGCAGTTGACTTTTTATTATGTCGTTTAGATTTTGTTTCACAATCGATTAAAAAGGACTATGGATTAAAGCATTTAATGTCATTGGCCATTCTAAGCTGATTGTGCCTGCTCTCGTTTGATCGCAGAAGTTACACAGCTTGACGCCTTGCCAGTACCAGTGTGGGAGACTGTCTGGGAATCCGTGGTGCGGTTGACTTTTCATTATGTCGTTTAGATTTTGTTTCACAATAGATTAAATAGGACTATGGATTAAAGCATTTAACGTCAATGGCCATTCTAAGCTAAATGTGCCTGCTCTCGTCAGATCGCAGAAGTTACACAGCTTAAGGCCTCGCTAGTACCAGTGTGGGAGACTGTCTGGGAATCCGTGGTGCGGTTGACTTTTTATTATGTCGTTTAGATTTTGTTTCACAATCGATTAAAAAGGACTATGGATTAAAGCATTTAATGTCAATGGCCATTCCAAGCTGAATGTTCCTGCTCACGTCAGCTCGCAGAAGTTACACAGCTTAAGGCCTCGCTAGTACCAGTGTGGTAGACTGTCTGGGAATCCGTGGTGCGGTTGATTTTTTATTATATCGTTTAGATTTTTGTTTCACAATCGATTAAAAAGGACTATGGATTAAAGCATTTAATGTCAATGGCCATTCTAAGCTGAATGTCCCTGCTCTCGTCAGATCGCAGAAGTTACACAGCTTAAGGCCTCGCTAGTACCAGTGTGGGAGACTGTCTGGGAATCCGTGGTGCTGTTGACTTTTTATTATGTTGTTTAGATTTTGTTTCACAATCGATTAAAAAGGACTATGGATTAGAGCATTTAATGTAAATGGCCATTCTAAGCTGAATGTGCCTGCTCTCGTCAGATCGCAGAAGTTACACAGCTTAAGGCCTCGCTACTACCAGCGTGGGAGACTGTCTGGGAATCCGTGGTGCGGTTGACTTTTTATGTTGTTTAGATTTTGTTTCACAATAGATTAAATAGGACTATGGATTAAGGCTTTTAATGTCAATGGCCATTCTAAACTGAATGTGACTGCTCTCGTCAGATCGCAGAAGTTACACAGCTTAATGCCTCGCTAGTACCAGTGTGGGAAACTGTCTGGGAATCCGTGGTGCGGTTGACTTTTTATTATGTCGTTTAGATTTTGTTTCACAATAGATTAAATAGGACTATGGATAAAAGCATTTAATGTCAATGGCCATTCTAAGCTGAATGTGCCTGCTCTCATCAGATCACAGAAGTTACACAGCTTAAGGCATCGCTAGTACCAGTGTGGGAGACTGTCTGGGAATCCAAGGTGCGGTTGACTTTTTATTATGTCGTTTAGAATTTGTTTCACAATCGATTAAAAATAATAATAGACTAAAGCTTTAAAAGTTAATGGCCATTCTTAGCTGAAATGTGCCTTTTCTCGTCAAATCGCAGATGAATAACACTTTAACACCTCGCTAGTACCAGTGTGGGAGACTGTCTGGGAATCCGTGGTGCTTTTGACTTTTTATTATGTCGTTTAGATTTTGTTTCACAATCGATTAAAAATAAAAATAGACTAAAGCTTTAAAAGTTAATAGCCATTCTAAGCTTAAATGTGCCTTTTCTCGTCAAATCGCAGATATATAACACTTTAAGGCCTCGCTAGTACGAGTGTGAGAGACTGTCTGGGAATCCGTGGTGCTGTTCACTTTTTATTATGTAGTTTAGAATTTGTTTCACAATTGATTAAAAATAATAATAGACTAAAGCTTTAAAAGTTAATGGCCATTCTTAGCTGAAATGTGCCTTTTCTCGTCAAATCGCAGATGAATAACAGTTTAACACCTCGTTAGTACCAGTGTGGGAGACTGTCTGGGAATCCGAGGTGCGGTTGACTTTTTATTATGTCGTTTAGATTTGTTTCACAGTCGATTAAAAAGGACTATGGATTAAAGCATTTAATGTCAATGGCCATTTTAAGCTGAATGTGCCTGCTCTTGTCAGATCGCAGAAGTTACAGAGCTTAAGGCCTCGCTAGTACCAGTGTGGGAGACTGTCTGGGAATCCGTGGTGCGGTTGCCTTTTTATTATGTCGTTTAGAATTTGTTTCACAATAGATTAAATAGGACTATGGATTAAAGCATTTAACGTCAATGGCCATTCTAAGCTGTATGTGCCTGCTCTCGTCAGATCGCAGACGTTACACAGCTTAAGGCCTCGCTAGTACCAGTGTGGGAGACTGTCTGGGAATCCGTGGTGCGGTTGACTTTTTATTATGTCGTTTAGATTTTGTTTCACAATCGATTAAAAAGGACTATGGATTAAAGCACTTAACGTCAATGGCCATTCTAAGCTGAATGTGCCTGCTCTCGGCAGATCGCAGAAGTTACACAGCTTAAGGCCTCGCCAGTACCAGTGTGGGAGACTGTCTGGGAATCCGTGGTGCGGTTGCCTTTTTATTATGTCGTTTAGATTTTGTTTCACAATCGATTAAAAAGGACTATGGATTAAAGCATTTAATGTCAATGGCCATTCTAAGCTGAATGTCCCTGCTCTCGTCAGATTGCAGAAGTTACACAGCTTAAGGCCTCGCTAGAATCAGTGTGGGAGACTGTCTGGGAATCCGTGGTGCGGTTGACTTTTATTATGTCGTTTAGAATTTGTTTCACAATCGATTAAAAATAATAATAAACTAAAGCTTTAAAAGTTAATAGCCATTCTAAGCTTAAATGTGCCTTTTCTCGTCAAATCACAGATATATAACACTTTAAGGCCTTGCTAGTACGAGTGTGAGAGACTGTCTGGGAATCCGTGGTGCGGTTGACTTTTTATTATGTCGTTTAGATTTTGTTTCACAATCGATTAAAAAGGACTATGGATTAACCCCTTAACGCTACTGGACATACTATTATGTCATGGTAAGTGCATCGTTCGCGCTCCATGACATAATAGTATGTCATGGAGTAAACACGGCGCCGTTCGCGCGGGGCGCGTTCATGAGCTGTGATAGCTGCTGTTTCCGACAGCAGACTATCACTGCTCAATGTGCCGAGACCGATCACGGAGCTCCCCCGCCGATTAACCCCTCAGAAGCCGAGTTCAATAGCGATCGCGGCTTCTTAGGGGTTAATCCGCCATCGCCGGCCTGCTACACGATAGCGGCCGGCGATGGTGACTATGGCAACCGGACACCAAACAATGGCGTCCGGCTATGCCATAGATGGAAGCCTAGTGGGTCCTGACGAAGTCAGGACCCACTATGCTTGCTGTCAGTGAGTAGCTGACAGTTCTAATACACTGCACTACGCATGTAGTGCAGTGTATTAGAATAGCGATCAGGGCCTCCTGCCCTCATGTCCCCTAGTGGGACAAAGTAATAAAGTTAAAAAAAAGTTAAAAAAAGTTGTGTAAAAATAAGAAAATAAAAGTTTTAAAAGTGATAAAAGTAAAAATCCCCCTTTTTACCTTATCAGTCATTTATTATTAATAAAAATATATAAACAAACAAATAAACTATACAATTGGTATCGCCGCGTCCGTAATGGCCTGAACTACAAAATTATTTTGTTATTTATCCCGCACGGTGAACGCCGTAAAAAAAAATAATAATAAACCGTACCACAATAACAATTGTTTGGTCACTTCACCTCCCAAAAAATTGAATAAAAAGAGATCAAAAAGTCGCATGTACTGAAAAATGGTACTGATCGAAACTACAGTTCGTTACGCAAAAAATATGTCCTCGCACGGCTGTATTGATTGTAAAATAAAAACGTTCTGGCTCTTAGAATAAGGTAACACAAAAAGTGAATGATTTTTTACAAACGTATTTTATTGTGCAAACGCCATAGGACATAAAAAAAAACTATAAACATAGGGTATCGCCGTAATCGTATTGCCCCGCAGAATAAAGTGAATATGTCATTTATAGCGCACGGTGAACGCTGTAAAAAAAATAGAATAAAAAAACAATAGTAGAATTGCTGTTTTTTAGTCACCACGCCACCTAAAAATAGAATAAAAACTGTTTAAAAAGCCGCATGCATGACATGAAAACTGCAATGGATTCCTCAAGGGGTCTAGTTTCCAAATTGGGGTCACTTTTGGTGAGTTTCCAATGTTTTGGCACCACAAGACCTCTTCAAACCGGACATGGTGCCTAATAAAAAAGAGGCCTCAAAATCCACTAGGTGCTCCTTTGCTTCGGAGGCCGGTGCTTCAGGCCATTACCACCCGAGGGCCACATGTAGGATATTTCTCAAAACTCCAGAATCTGGGCAATAAGTATTGAGTTGCGTTTCTCTGATAAATCCTTTTGTGTTATAAAAAAAATGGTATAAAGAGGATTTTCTGACAAAAAAAAAAAAGTAAATTTCACCTCTACTGTGCTCTAAATTTCTGTGAAACACCTAAAGGGTTCATAAACTTTCTAAATGCTGTTGTGAATACTTTGAGGGGTCTAGTTTCTAAAATGGGGTGTTTGATAGGGGTTTCTAATATATGGGCCCCTCAAAGCAACTTCAGAACTGAACTGGAACCTAAAAAAATAAATAAATGAGGCAATACTTCGCTTCTTACATTATACTGATAATGAGCCGTGCCCACCCCGAGATGGCCCCAGTTTTGACCGTTTGTATAAACGGAGACCCCTATTAGACCGTTTCAGTGCCCGGTTTTCCCAAGCATACACCCCCGAGAAGTGTATTTCTATTGATGAGTCCCTGGTACATTTTAAAGGGAGGGTTCAATTCCACCAGTACCTGCCGGGTAAGAGGGCAAGGTATGGCGTGAAGATGTATAAGCTGTGCGAGTGTGCATCAGGGTATACCTACAGATTTAGGATATATGAAGGAAAGGCCACCCCAAACCAGACTGCATCCTGGACTACAATAGGTACATGGGAGGGATGGACTTGTCAAATCAACTCCTGAAGCCCTACAGCGCCATGCGGTGTGGTATAAGAAGCTGGCCGGGCACATCATACAGATGGCTTTGTACAATGCGTACGTGCTACGTCGATGTGCAGGCCAGAGGGGAACTTTCCTGGAATTTCAAGATCTAATCTTTAGGGACCAGGAAGGGGGGGCACCCAGTACTTCTGGAAGCGAGGCCACAAGCATCGTACCAGGGCAACACTTTCCAGGAGAAGTTCCCCAAACCGGTGGAAAGGGAAAGAGTCAAAAGAGGTGCAGAGTCTGCTATAAGAGGGGGATAAGGAAGAACACAATATACCAATGTGACACGTGTCCCGAAAAACCAGGGCTCTGTATAAAAGATTGTTTTAAAATGTATCATACATCCCTTGACTTTTAATTTACCCTGATGCACTCCGCACAGCTTACCCCCCTCATCTTTCCCTTCTGAGCCCTGCCGTATGCCCAGGCAGCTGATAACAGCCACATGTAGGGTATTGCCGTACCCAGGAGAACCCACATTACAATTTAAGGGGTGTATATCTCCGGTGGCGCATGCTGGGCACAATATATTGGACACTGAAATGGCATATATATATATAAAATTGCAAATCTCACACTGCACCATCTGCTGCGCATTATCTTTTACACAGTACCTGTGGGGTCAAAATGCTCACTACACCTCTAGATGAATGTCTTAAGGGGTGTAGTTTTTAAAATGGGGTCACTTCTCGGGGGTTTCAACTGTACTGGTACCTCAGGGGCTTCTGCATACATGACATAGCACCAGAAAAGCTCAAGTAGGCCAAATGGTGGTCCTTTCCTTCTGAGCCCTCCTATGGGCCCAAACGGCAGTTTATCACCACAAATGGGGTATTGCTGCACTAAGGACAAATTGGGCAACAAAATGGGGTATGTTGTTCCTTGTGAAAATAAGAAATTTTGATAAAAAATGACATCTTATTGGAAAAAATATCATTTTTTTCATTTCACAGCCCAATTCAAATAGGTGCTGTGAAAAAACTGTGCGGTCAAAATGATAACAAAAACCATAAATGAATTCCTTGAGGGGTGTAGTTTCCAAAATGGGGTCACTTCTGGTGGGTTTCCATTGCTTTGATACCTCTGCAAATGCGACATGGCACCCGAAAACCAATCCAGCAAAATCTGGACTCCAACAAACACATAGCGCTCCTTTCCTTCTGAGCCCTCCCATGGGCCCAAACGGCAGTTTATCACCACAAATGGGGTATTGCCGCACTAAGGACAAATTGGGCAACAAAATGGGGTATGTTGTTCCTTGTGAAAATAAGAAATTTTGATAAAAAATGACATCTTATTGGAAAAAATATCATTTTTTTCATTTCACAGCCCAATTCAAATAGGTGCTGTGAAAAAACTGTGCGGTCAAAATGATAACAAAAACCATAAATGAATTCCTTAAGGGGTGTAATTTCCAAAATGGGGTCACTTCTGGTGGGTTTCCATTGTTTTGATACCTCAACACCTCTTCAAACCTGGCATGCTGCCTAAAATATATTCTAATAAAAAAGAGGCCTCAAAATGCACTAGGTGCTTCTTTGCTTCTAGGGCTTGTGTTTTAGTCCACGAGCGCAGTAGGGCCACATGTGGGACATTTCTAAAAACTGCAGAATCTGGACAATACATATTTAGTAGTATTTCTCTGGTAAAACCTTCTCTGTTACAGAAAAAAATTTAATAAAATTGAAATTCAGCAGAAAAAATGAAATTTGCTAATTTAATTTCCGCTTTGCTTTAATTCCTGTGAAATGCCTGAAGGGTTAAAAAACTTTCTATATGCTGTTTTGAATACTTTGAGGAGTCTAGTTTTTAAAATGGGGTGTTTTATGGGAGTTTCTAATACATAGGCCCCTCAAATCCACTTCAGAACTGAACGGGTACCTTCAAAAAAAGGCTTTTGAAATTTTCTTAAAAATATGAGAAATTGCTGTTTATGTTCTAAACCTTGTAACGTCCAAGAAAAATAAAATAATGTTCAAAAAACGATGCCAATCTAAAGTAGACATATGGGAAATGTGAACTAGTAACTATTTTGGGTGGTATAATCGTCTGTTTTTCAAGCAGATACATTTAAATTCTGAAAAATGCTATTTTTTGAAAATTTTCTCTAAATTTTGCAATTTTTCACAAATAAAGACTGAATATATCGACCAAATTTTACCACGAACAAGAAGCCCAAAGTGTCACGAGAAAACAATCTCAGAATCGCTTGGATAGGTTTAAGCATTCCGACGTTATTACCACATAAAGTTAAATATGTCAGATTTGAAAAATGGGCTCTGAACCTTAAGGCCCAAACTAGGCTGTGTCCTTAAGGGGTTAAAGCATTTAATGTCAATTGCTATTCTAAGCTGCATGTGCCTGCTCTCGTCAGATCGCAGTAGTTACACAGCTTAAGGCCTTGCTAGTACCAGTGTGGGAGACTGTTTGGTAATCCGTGGTGCAGTTGACTTTTTAATATGTAGTTTAGATTTTGTTTCACAATAGATTAAATAGGACTATGGATTAAAGCATTTAACGTCAATGGCCATTCTAAGCTGAATGTTCCTGCTCTCGTCAGATCGCAGAAGTTACACAGCTTAAGCCCTCGCTAGTACCAGTGTGGGAGACTGGCTGGCAATCCATTGTGCGGTTGACTTTTTATTATGTCGTTTAGATTTGTTTCACAATCGATTAAAATGGACTATGGATTAAAGCATTTATTGTCAATGGCCATTCTAAGCTGAATGTGCCTGCTCTCGTCAGTTTGCAGAAGTTACACAGCTTAAGGCCCCGCTAGTACCAGTGTGGGAGACTGTCTGGGAATCCGTGGTGCGGTTGCCTTTTTATTATGTCGTTTAGAATTTGTTTCACAATCGATTAAAAATAATAATAAACTAAAGCTTAAAAAGTTAATAGCCATTCTAAGCTTAAATGTGCCTTTTCTCGTCAAATCACAGATATATAACACTTTAAGGCCTTGCTAGTACGAGTGTGAGAGACTGTCTGGGAATCCGTGGTGCGGTTGACTTTTTATTATGTCGTTTAGATTTTGTTTCACAATCGATTAAAAAGGACTATGGATTAAAGCATTTAATGTCAATGGCCATTCCAAGCTGAATGTTCCTGCTCTCGTCAGATCACAGAAGTTACACAGCTTAAGGCCTCGCTAGTACCAGTGTGGTAGACTGTCTGGGAATCCGTGGTGCGGTTGATTTTTTATTATATCGTTTAGATTTTTGTTTCACAATCGATTAAAAAGGACTATGGATTAAAGCATTTAATGTCAATGGCCATTCTAAGCTGAATGTCCCTGCTCTCGTCAGATCGCAGAAGTTACACAGCTTAAGGCCTCGCTAGTACCAGTGTGGGAGACTGTCTGGGAATCCGTGGTGCTGTTGACTTTTTATTATGTTGTTTAGATTTTGTTTCACAATCGATTAAAAAGGACTATGGATTAGAGCATTTAATGTAAATGGCCATTCTAAGCTGAATGTGCCTGCTCTCGTCAGATCGCAGAAGTTACACAGCTTAAGGCCTCGCTAGTACCAGCGTGGGAGACTGTCTGGGAATCCGTGGTGCGGTTGACTTTTTATGTTGTTTAGATTTTGTTTCACAATAGATTAAATAGGACTATGGATTAAGGCTTTTAATGTCAATGGCCATTCTAAACTGAATGTGACTGCTCTCGTCAGATCGCAGAAGTTACACAGCTTAATGCCTCGCTAGTACCAGTGTGGGAGACTGTCTGGGAATCCGTGGTGCGGTTGACTATTTATTATGTCGTTTAGATTTTGTTTCACAATAGATTAAATAGGACTATGGATTAAAGCATTTAACGTCAATGGCCATTCTAAGCTGAATGTGCCTGCTCTCGTCAGTTCGCAGAAGTTACACAGCTTAAGGCCTCGCTAGTACCAGTGTGGGAGACTGTCTGGGGATCCGTGGTGCGGTTGAATTTTTATTATGTCGTTTAGATTTGTTTCACAATCGATTAAAAAGGACTATGGATTAAAGCATTTAATGTTAATGGCCATTCTAAGCTGAATGTCCCTGCTCTCGTCAGATCGCAGAAGTTACACAGCTTAAGGCCTCGCTAGTACCAGTGTGGGAGACTGTCTGGGAATCCGTGGTGCAGTTGACTTTTTATTATGTTGTTTAGATTTTGTTTCACAATAGATTAAATAGGACTATGGATTAAGGATTTTAATGTCAATGGCCATTCTATGCTGAATGTGCCTGCTCTCGTCAGATCGCAGAAGTTACACAGTTTAAGGCCTCGCTAGTACCAGTGTGGGAGACTGTCTGGGAATCCGTGGTGCGGTTGCCTTTTTATTATGTCTTTTAGATTTTGTTTCACAATAGATTAAATAGGACTATGGATTAAAGCATTTAACGTCAATGGCCATTCTAACCTGAATGTGCCTGCTCTCGTCAGATCGCTGAAGTTACACAGCTTAAGGCCTCGCTAGTACCAGTGTGGGAGACTGTCTGGGAATCCGTGGTGCGGTTGACTTTTTATTATGTCGTTTAGATTTTGTTTCACAATCTATTAAAAAGGACTATGGATTAATGCATTTAATGTCAATGGCCATTCTAAGCAGAATGTGCCTGCTCTCTTTAGATCGCAGAAGTTACACAGCTTAAGGCCTCGCTAGTACCAGTGTGGGAGACTGTCTGGGAATCCGTGGTGTGGTTGACTTTTTATTATGTCGTTTAGATTTTGTTTCACAATAGATTAAATAGGACTATGGATTAAAGCATTTAACGTCAATGGCTGTTTTAAGCTGAATGTGCCTGCTCTCGTCAGAACGCAGAAGTTACACAGCTTAAGGCCTCGCTAGTACCAGTGTGGGAGACTGTCTGGGAATCCATGGTGTGGTTGAATTTTTATTATGTCGTTTAGATTTTGTTTCACAATCGATGAAAAAGGACTATGGATTAAAGCATTTAATGTCAATGGCCATTCTAAGCTGAATGTCCTTGCTCTCGTCAGATCGCAGAAGTTACACAGCTTAAGGCCTCGCTAGTACCAGTGTAGGAGACTGTCTGGGAATCCATGGTGCGGTAGACTTTTTATTATGTCGTTTAGATTTTGTTTCACAATCGATTAAAAAGGACTATGGATTAAAGCATTTAACGTCAATGGCCATTCTAAGCTGAATGTGCCTGCTCTCGTCAGATCGCAGAAGTTACACAGCTTAAGGCCTCGCTAGTACCAGTGTGGGAGACTGTCTGGGAATCCGTGGTGCGGTTGACTTTTTATTATGTCGTTTAGATTTTGTTTCACAATCGATTAAAAAGGACTATGGATTAAAGCATTTAATGTCAATGGCCATTCTAAGCTGAATGTGCCTGCTCTCGTCAGATCGCGGAAGTTACACAGCTTAAGGCCTCGCTAGTACCAGTGTGGGAGACTGTCTGGGAATCCGTGGTGTGGTTGCCTTTTTATTATGTCGTTTAGATTTTGTTTCACAATAGATTAAATAGGACTATGGATTAAAGGATTTAACGTCAATGGCCATTCTAAGCTGAATGTGCCTGCTCTCGTCAGATCGCAGAAGTTACACAGCTTAAGGCCTCGCTAGTACCAGTGTGGGAGACTGTCTGGGATTGCGTGGTGCGGTTGCATTTTTATTATGTCGTTTAGATTTTGTTTCACAATCGATTAAAAAGGACTATGGATTAAAGCATTTAATGTCAATGGCCATTCTAAGCTGAATGTCCCTGCTTCGTCAGATCGCAGAAGTTACACAGCTTAAGGCCTCGCTAGTACCAGTGTGGGAGACTGTCTGGGAATCCGTGGTGCGGTTGACTTTTTATTATGTTGTTTAGATTTTGTTTCACAATAGATTAAATAGCACTATGGATTAAAGCTTTTAATGTCAATGGCCATTCTAAGCTGAATGTGCCTGCTCTCGTCAGAACGCAGAAGTTACACAGCATAAGGCCTCGCTAGTACCAGTGTGGGAGACTGTCTGGGAATCCATGGTGCGGTAGACTTTTTATTATGTCGTTTAGATTTTGTTTCACAATCGATTAAAAAGGACTATGGATTAAAGCATTTAACGTCAATGGCCATTCTAAGCTGAATGTGCCAGCTCTCGTCAGATCGCAGAAGTTACACAGCTTAAGGCCTCGCTAGTACCAGTGTGGGAGACTGTCTGGGAATCCGTGGTGCGGTTGACTTTTTATTATGTCGTTTAGATTTTGTTTCACAATCGATTAAAAAGGACTATGGATTAAAACATTTAATGTTAATGGCCATTCTAAGCTGAATGTGCCTGCTCTCGTCAGATCGCAGAAGTTACACAGCTTAAGGCCTCGCTAGTACCAGTGTGGGAGACTGTCTGGGAATCCGTGGTGCGGTTGACTTTTTATTATGTCGTTTAGATTTTGTTTCACAATCGATTAAAAAGGACTATGGATTAAAGCATTTAATGTCAATAGCCATTCTAAGCTGAATGTGCCTGCTCTCGTCAGATTGCAGAAGTTACACATCTTAAGGCCTCGCTAGTACCAGTGTGGGAGACTGTCTGGGAATCCGTGGTGTGGTTCACTTTTTATTATGTCGTTTAGATTTTGTTTCACAATAGATTAAATAGGACTATGGATTAAAGAGTTTAATGTCAATGGCTATTCTAAGCTGAATGTCACTGCTCTCGTCAGATCGCAGAAGTTACACAGCTTAAGGCCTCGCTAGTACCAGTGTGGGAGACTGTCTGGGAATCCGTGGTGCGGTTGACTTTTTATTATGTTGTTTAGATTTTGTTTCACAATAGATTAAATAGGACTATGGATTAAGGCTTTTAATGTCAATGGCCATTCTAAGCTGAATGTGCCTGCTCTCGTCAGATTGCAGAAGTTACACAGCTTAAGCCCTCGCTAGTACCAGTGTGGGAGACTGTCTGGGAATCCGTGGTGCGGTTGTCTTTTTATTATGTCGTTTAGATTTTGTTTCACAATCGATTAAAAAGGACTATGGATTAAAGCATTTAATGTCAATGGCCATTCTAAGCTGAATGTGCCTGCTTTCGTTAGATCGCAGAAGTTACACAGCTTAACGCCTCGCTAGTACCAGTGTGGGAGACTGTCTGGGAATCCGTGGTGCGGTTGACTTTTTATTATGTCGTTTAGATTTTGTTTCACAATCGATTAAAAAGGACTATGGATTAAAGCATTTAATGTCAATGGCCATTCTAAGCTGAATGTGCCTGCTCTCGTAAGATCGCAGAAGTTACACAGCTTAAGGCCTCGCTAGTACCAGTGTGGGAGACTGTCTGGGAATCCGTGGTGCGGTTGACTTTTTATTATGTCGTTTAGATTTTGTTTCACAATCTATTAAAAAGGACTATGGATTAATGCATTTAATGTCAATGGCCATTCTAAGCAGAATGTGCCTGCTCTCTTTAGATCGCAGAAGTTACACAGCTTAAGGCCTCGCTAGTACCAGTGTGGGAGACTGTCTGGGAATCCGTGGTGTGGTTGCCTTTTTATTATGTCGTTTAGATTTTGTTTCACAATAGATTAAATAGGACTATGGATTAAAGGATTTAACGTCAATGGCCATTCTAAGCTGAATGTGCCTGCTCTCGTCAGATCGCAGAAGTTACACAGCTTAAGGCCTCGCTAGTACCAGTGTGGGAGACTGTCTGGGATTGCGTGGTGCGGTTGCATTTTTATTATGTCGTTTAGATTTTGTTTCACAATCGATTAAAAAGGACTATGGATTAAAGCATTTAATGTCAATGGCCATTCTAAGCTGAATGTCCCTGCTTCGTCAGATCGCAGAAGTTACACAGCTTAAGGCCTCGCTAGTACCAGTGTGGGAGACTGTCTGGGAATCCGTGGTGCGGTTGACTTTTTATTATGTTGTTTAGATTTTGTTTCACAATAGATTAAATAGCACTATGGATTAAAGCTTTTAATGTCAATGGCCATTCTAAGCTGAATGTGCCTGCTCTCGTCAGAACGCAGAAGTTACACAGCATAAGGCCTCGCTAGTACCAGTGTGGGAGACTGTCTGGGAATCCATGGTGCGGTAGACTTTTTATTATGTCGTTTAGATTTTGTTTCACAATCGATTAAAAAGGACTATGGATTAAAGCATTTAACGTCAATGGCCATTCTAAGCTGAATGTGCCAGCTCTCGTCAGATCGCAGAAGTTACACAGCTTAAGGCCTCGCTAGTACCAGTGTGGGAGACTGTCTGGGAATCCGTGGTGCGGTTGACTTTTTATTATGTCGTTTAGATTTTGTTTCACAATCGATTAAAAAGGACTATGGATTAAAACATTTAATGTTAATGGCCATTCTAAGCTGAATGTGCCTGCTCTCGTCAGATCGCAGAAGTTACACAGCTTAAGGCCTCGCTAGTACCAGTGTGGGAGACTGTCTGGGAATCCGTGGTGCGGTTGACTTTTTATTATGTCGTTTAGATTTTGTTTCACAATCGATTAAAAAGGACTATGGATTAAAGCATTTAATGTCAATAGCCATTCTAAGCTGAATGTGCCTGCTCTCGTCAGATTGCAGAAGTTACACATCTTAAGGCCTCGCTAGTACCAGTGTGGGAGACTGTCTGGGAATCCGTGGTGTGGTTCACTTTTTATTATGTCGTTTAGATTTTGTTTCACAATAGATTAAATAGGACTATGGATTAAAGAGTTTAATGTCAATGGCTATTCTAAGCTGAATGTCACTGCTCTCGTCAGATCGCAGAAGTTACACAGCTTAAGGCCTCGCTAGTACCAGTGTGGGAGACTGTCTGGGAATCCGTGGTGCGGTTGACTTTTTATTATGTTGTTTAGATTTTGTTTCACAATAGATTAAATAGGACTATGGATTAAGGCTTTTAATGTCAATGGCCATTCTAAGCTGAATGTGCCTGCTCTCGTCAGATTGCAGAAGTTACACAGCTTAAGCCCTCGCTAGTACCAGTGTGGGAGACTGTCTGGGAATCCGTGGTGCGGTTGACTTTTTATTATGTCGTTTAGATTTTGTTTCACAATCGATTAAAAAGGACTATGGATTAAAGCATTTAATGTCAATGGCCATTCTAAGCTGAATGTGCCTGCTTTCGTTAGATCGCAGAAGTTACACAGCTTAACGCCTCGCTAGTACCAGTGTGGGAGACTGTCTGGGAATCCGTGGTGCGGTTGACTTTTTATTATGTCGTTTAGATTTTGTTTCACAATCGATTAAAAAGGACTATGGATTAAAGCATTTAATGTCAATGGCCATTCTAAGCTGAATGTGCCTGCTCTCGTAAGATCGCAGAAGTTACACAGCTTAAGGCCTCGCTAGTACCAGTGTGGGAGACTGTCTGGGAATCCGTGGTGCGGTTGACTTTTTATTATGTCGTTTAGATTTTGTTTCACAATCTATTAAAAAGGACTATGGATTAATGCATTTAATGTCAATGGCCATTCTAAGCAGAATGTGCCTGCTCTCTTTAGATCGCAGAAGTTACACAGCTTAAGGCCTCGCTAGTACCAGTGTGGGAGACTGTCTGGGAATCCGTGGTGTGGTTGACTTTTTATTATGTCGTTTAGATTTTGTTTCACAATAGATTAAATAGGACTATGGATTAAAGCATTTAACGTCAATGGCTGTTTTAAGCTGAATGTGCCTGCTCTCGTCAGAACGCAGAAGTTACACAGCTTAAGGCCTCGCTAGTACCAGTGTGGGAGACTGTCTGGGAATCCATGGTGTGGTTGAATTTTTATTATGTCGTTTAGATTTTGTTTCACAATCGATGAAAAAGGACTATGGATTAAAGCATTTAATGTCAATGGCCATTCTAAGCTGAATGTCCTTGCTCTCGTCAGATCGCAGAAGTTACACAGCTTAAGGCCTCGCTAGTACCAGTGTAGGAGACTGTCTGGGAATCCATGGTGCGGTAGACTTTTTATTATGTCGTTTAGATTTTGTTTCACAATCGATTAAAAAGGACTATGGATTAAAGCATTTAACGTCAATGGCCATTCTAAGCTGAATGTGCCTGCTCTCGTCAGATCGCAGAAGTTACACAGCTTAAGGCCTCGCTAGTACCAGTGTGGGAGACTGTCTGGGAATCCGTGGTGCGGTTGACTTTTTATTATGTCGTTTAGATTTTGTTTCACAATCGATTAAAAAGGACTATGGATTAAAGCATTTAATGTCAATGGCCATTCTAAGCTGAATGTGCCTGCTCTCGTCAGATCGTGGAAGTTACACAGCTTAAGGCCTCGCTAGTACCAGTGTGGGAGACTGTCTGGGAATCCGTGGTGTGGTTGCCTTTTTATTATGTCGTTTAGATTTTGTTTCACAATAGATTAAATAGGACTATGGATTAAAGGATTTAACGTCAATGGCCATTCTAAGCTGAATGTGCCTGCTCTCATCAGATCGCAGAAGTTACACAGCTTAAGGCCTCGCTAGTACCAGTGTGGGAGACTGTCTGGGATTGCGTGGTGCGGTTGACTTTTTATTATGTTGTTTAGATTTTGTTTCACAATAGATTAAATAGGACTATGGATTAAAGCTTTTAATGTCAATGGCCATTCTAAGCTGAATGTGCCTGCTCTCGTCAGAACGCAGAAGTTACACAGCATAAGGCCTCGCTAGTACCAGTGTGGGAGACTGTCTGGGAATCCATGGTGCGGTAGACTTTTTATTATGTCGTTTAGATTTTGTTTCACAATCGATTAAAAAGGACTATGGATTAAAGCATTTAATGTCAATAGCCATTCTAAGCTGAATGTGCCTGCTCTCGTCAGATCGCAGAAGTTACACAGCTTAAGGCCTCGCTAGTACCAGTGTGGGAGACTGTCTGGGAATCCGTGGTGCGGTTGACTTTTTATTATGTCGTTTAGATTTTGTTTCACAATCGATTAAAAAGGACTATGGATTAAAGCATTTAATGTCAATGGCCATTCTAAGCTGAATGTCCCTGCTCTCGTCAGATCGCAGAAGTTACACAGCTTAAGGCCTCGCTAGTACCAGTGTGGGAGACTGTCTGGGAATCCGTGGTGCGGTTGACTTTTTATTATGTTGTTTAGATTTTGTTTCACAATAGATTAAATAGGACTATGGATTAAAGCTTTTAATGTCAATGGCCATTCTAAGCTGAATGTGCCTGCTCTCGTCAGATCGCAGAAGTTACACAGCTTAAGGCCTCGCTAGTACCAGTGTGGGAGACTGTCTGGGAATCCGTGGTGTGGTTGACTTTTTATTATGTCGTTTAGATTTTGTTTCACAATAGATTAAATAGGACTATGGATTAAAGGATTTAACGTCAATGGCCATTCTAAGCTGAATGTGCCTGCTCTCGTCAGATCGCAGAAGTTACACAGCTTAAGGCCTCGCTAGTACCAGTGTGGGAGACTGTCTGGGAATCCGTGGTGCGGTTGACTTTTTATTATGTTGTTTAGATTTTGTTTCACAATCGATTAAAAAGGACTATGGATTAAAGTATTTAATGTCAATTGCCATTCTAAGCTGAATGTACCTGCTCTCGTCAGATCGCAGAAGTTACACAGCTTAAGGCCTCGCTAGTACCAGTGTGGGAGACTGTCTGGGAATCCGTGGTGCGGTTGAATATTAATTATGTTGTTTAGATTTTGTTTCACAATCGATTAAAAAGGACTATGGATTAAAGCTTTTAATGTCAATGGCCATTCTAAGCTGAATTTCCCTGCTCTCGTCAGATCGCAGAAGTTACACAGCTTAAAACCTCGCTAGTACCAGTGTGGGAGACTGTCTGGGAATCCGTGGTGTGGTTGACTTTTTATTATGTCGTTTAGATTTTGTTTCACAATCGATTAAAAAGGACTATGGATTAAAGCATTTAATGTCAATGGCCATTCTAAGCTGAATGTGCCTGCTCTCGTCAGATCGTAGAAGTTACACAGCTTAAGGCCTCGCTAGTACCAGTGTGGGAGACCGTCTGGGAATCCGTGGTGCGGTTGCCTTTTTATTATGTCGTTTAGATTTTGTTTCACAATAGATTAAATAGGACTATGGATTAAAACATTTAACGTCAATGGCCATTCTAAGCTGAATGTGCCTGCTCTCGTCAGAACGCAGAAGTTACACAGCTTAAGGCCTCGCTAGTACCAGTGTGGGAGACTGTCTGGGAATCCGTGGTGCGGTTGAATTTTTATTATGTCGTTTAGATTTTGTTTCACAATCGATTAAAAAGGACTATGGATTAAAGCATTTAATGTCAATGGCCATTCTATGCTGAATGTCCCTGCTCTCGTCAGATCGCAGAAGTTACACAGCTTAAGGCCTCGCTAGTACCAGTGTGGGAGACTGTCTGGGAATCCGTGGTGCGGTTGACTTTTTATTATGTCGTTTAGATTTTGTTTCACAATAGATTAAAAAGGACTATGGATTAAAGCATTTAATGTCAATGGCCATTCTAAGCTGAATGTGCCTGCCCTCGTCAGATTGCAGAAGTTACACAGCTTAAGGCCTCCCTAGTACCAGTGTGGGAGACTGTCTGGGAATCCGTGGTGCGGTTGAATTTTTATTATGTCGTTTAGATTTTGTTTCACAATAGATTAAATAGGACTATGGATTAAGGCTTTTAATGTCAATGGCCATTCTAAGCTGAATGTGCCTGCTCTCGTGAGATCGCAGAAGTTACACAGCTTAAGGCCTCGCTAGTACCAGTGTGGGAGACTTTCTGGGAATCCGTGGTGCGGTTGACTTTTTATTATGTCGTTTAGATTTTGTTTCACAATAGATTAAATAGGACTATGGATTAAAGGATTTAACGTCAATGGCCATTCTAAGCTGAATGTGCCTGCTCTCGTCAGATCGCAGAAGTTACACAGCTTAAGGCCTCGCTAGTACGAGTGTGGGAGACTGTCTGGGAATCCGTGGTGCGGTTGAATTTTTATTATGTCAATTAGATTTTGTTTCACAATCGATTAAAAAGGACTATGGATTAAAGCATTTAATGTCAGTAGCCATTCTAAGCTGAATGTCCTTGCTCTCGTCAGATCGCAGAAGTTACACAGCTTAAGGCCTCGCTAGTACCAGTGTGGGAGACTGTCTGGGAATCCGTGGTGTGGTTGACTTTTTATTATGTTGTTTAGATTTTGTTTCACAATAGATTAAATAGGACTATGAATTAAGGCTTTTAATGTCAATGGCCATTCTAAGCTGAATGTGCCTGCTCTCGTCAGATCGCAGAAGTTACACAGCTTAAGGCCTCGCTAGTACCAGTGTGGGAGACTGTCTGGGAATCCGTGGTGCTGTTGAATTTTTATTATGTCGTTTAGATTTTGTTTCACAATCGATTAAAAAGGACTATGGATTAAAGCATTTAATGTCAATGGCCATTCTAAGCTGAATGTGCCTGCTCTCGTCAGATCGCAGAAGTTACACAGCTTAAGGCCTCGCTAGTACCAGTGTGGGAGACTGTCTGGGAATCCGTGGTGCGGTTGCCTTTTTATTATGTCGTTTAGATTTTGTTTCACAATAGATTAAAAAGGACTATGGATTAAAGCATTTAATATCAATGGCCATTCTAAGCTGAATGTGCCTGCTCTCGTCAGATCGCAGAAGTTACACAGCTTAAGGCCTCGCTAGTACCAGTGTGGGAGACTGTCTGGGAATCCGTGATGCGGTTGACTTTTTATTATCTCGTTTAGATTTTGTTTCACAATAGATTAAATAGGACTATGGATTAAAACATTTAACGTCAATGGCCATTCTAAGCTGAATGTGCCTGCTCTCGTCAGAACGCAGAAGTTACACAGCTTAAGGCCTCGCTAGTACCAGTGTGGGAGACTGTCTGGGAATCCGTGGTGCGGTTGAATTTTTATTATGTCGTTTAGATTTTGTTTCACAATCGATTAAAAAGGACTATGGATTAAAGCTTTTAATGTCAATGGCCATTCTAAGCTGAATTTCCCTGCTCTCGTCAGATCGCAGAAGTTACACAGCTTAAAACCTCGCTAGTACCAGTGTGGGAGACTGTCTGGGAATCCGTGGTGCGGTTGACTTTTTATTATGTCGTTTAGATTTTGTTTCACAATCGATTAAAAAGGACTATGGATTAAAGCATTTAATGTCAATGGCCATTCTAAGCTGAATGTGCCTGCCCTCGTCAGATCGCAGAAGTTACACAGCTTAAGGCCTCGCTAGTACGAGTGTGGGAGACTGTCTGGGAATCCGTGGTGCGGTTGCCTTTTTATTATGTCGTTTAGATTTTGTTTCACAATAGATTAAAAAGGACTATGGATTAAAGCATTTAATGTCAATGGCCATTCTAAGCTGAATGTGCCTGCTCTCGTCAGCTCGCAGAAGTTACACAGCTTAAGGCCTCGCTAGTACCAGTGTGGGAGACTGTCTGGGAATCCGTGGTGCGGTTGACTTTTTATTATGTCGTTTAGATTTTGTTTCACAATAGATTAAAAAGGACTATGGATTAAAGCATTTAATGTCAATGGCCATTCTAAGCTGAATGTCCCTGCTCTCGTCAGATCGCAGAAGTTACACAGCTTAAGGCCTCGCTAGTACCAGTGTGGGAGACTGTCTGGGAATCCGTGGTGCGGTTGAATTTTTATTATGTCGTTTAGATTTTGTTTCACAATAGATTAAATAGGACTATGGATTAAGGCTTTTAATGTCAATGGCCATTCTAAGCTGAATGTGCCTGCTCTCGTGAGATCGCAGAAGTTACACAGCTTAAGGCCTCGCTAGTACCAGTGTGGGAGACTTTCTGGGAATCCGTGGTGCGGTTGACTTTTTATTATGTCGTTTAGATTTTGTTTCACAATAGATTAAATAGGACTATGGATTAAAGGATTTAACGTCAATGGCCATTCTAAGCTGAATGTGCCTGCTCTCGTCAGATCGCAGAAGTTACACAGCTTAAGGCCTCGCTAGTACGAGTGTGGGAGACTGTCTGGGAATCCGTGGTGCGGTTGAATTTTTATTATGTCAATTAGATTTTGTTTCACAATCGATTAAAAAGGACTATGGATTAAAGCATTTAATGTCAATAGCCATTCTAAGCTGAATGTCCTTGCTCTCGTCAGATCGCAGAAGTTACACAGCTTAAGGCCTCGCTAGTACCAGTGTGGGAGACTGTCTGGGAATCCGTGGTGTGGTTGACTTTTTATTATGTTGTTTAGATTTTGTTTCACAATAGATTAAATAGGACTATGAATTAAGGCTTTTAATGTCAATGGCCATTCTAAGCTGAATGTGCCTGCTCTCGTCAGATCGCAGAAGTTACACAGCTTAAGGCCTCGCTAGTACCAGTGTGGGAGACTGTCTGGGAATCCGTGGTGCTGTTGAATTTTTATTATGTCGTTTAGATTTTGTTTCACAATAGATTAAAAAGGACTATGGATTAAAGCATTTAATGTCAATGGCCATTCTAAGCTGAATGTGCCTGCTCTCGTCAGATCGCAGAAGTTACACAGCTTAAGGCCTCGCTAGTACCAGTGTGGGAGACTGTCTGGGAATCCGTGGTGCGGTTGCCTTTTTATTATGTCGTTTAGATTTTGTTTCACAATAGATTAAAAAGGACTATGGATTAAAGCATTTAATATCAATGGCCATTCTAAGCTGAATGTGCCTGCTCTCGTCAGATCGCAGAAGTTACACAGCTTAAGGCCTCGCTAGTACCAGTGTGGGAGACTGTCTGGGAATCCGTGATGCGGTTGACTTTTTATTATGTCGTTTAGATTTTGTTTCACAATAGATTAAAAAGGACTATGGATTAAAGCATTTAATGTCAATGGCCATTCTAAGCTGAATGTCCCTGCTCTCGTCAGATCGCAGAAGTTACACAGCTTAAGGCCTCGCTAATACCAGTGTGGGAGACTGTCTGGGAATCCGTGGTGCGGTTGACTTTTTATTATGTCGTTTAGATTTTGTTTCACAATCGATTAAAAAGGACTATGGATTAAAGCATTTAATGTCAATGGCCATTCTAAGCTGAATGTGCCTGCTCTCGTCAGATCGCAGAAGTTACACAGCTTAAGGCCTTGCTAGTACCAGTGTGGGAGACTGTCTGGGAATCCGTGGTGCGGTTGACTTTTTATTATGTTGTTTAGATTTTGTTTCACAATAGATTAAATAGGACTATGGATTAAGGCTTTTAATGTCAATGGCCATTCTAAGCTGAATGTGCCTGCTCTCGTCAGATCGCAGAAGTTACGCAGCTTAAGGCCTCGCTAGTACCAGTGTGGGAGACTGTCTGGGAATCCGTGGTGCGGTTGACTTTTTATTATGTCGTTTAGATTTTGTTTCACAATCGATTAAAAAGGACTATGGATTAAAGCATTTAATGTCAATGGCCATTCTAAGCTGAATGTGCCTGCTCTCGTCAGATCGCAGAAGTTACACAGCTTAAGGCCTCGCTAGTACCAGTGTGGGAGACTGTCTGGGAATCCGTGGTGTGGTTGACTTTTTATTATGTCGTTTAGATTTTGTTTCACAATCGATTAAAAAGGACTATGGATTAAAGCATTTAATGTCAATGGCCATTCTAAGCTGAATGTGCCTGCTCTCATCAGATCACAGAAGTTACACAGCTTAAGGCCTCGCTAGTACCAGTGTGGGAGACTGTCTGGGAATCCGTGGTGCGGTTGACTTTTTATTATGTCGTTTAGATTTTGTTTCACAATAGATTAAAAAGGACTATGGATTAAAGCATTTAATGTCAATGGCCATTCTAAGCTGAATGTGCCTGCTCTCGTCAGATCGCAGAAGTTACGCAGCTTAAGGCCTCGCTAGTACCAGTGTGGGAGACTGTCTGGGAATCCGTGGTGCGGTTGACTTTTTATTATGTCGTTTAGATTTTTTTTCACAATAGATTAAATAGGACTATGGATTAAATCATTTAATGTCAATGGCCATTCTAAGCTGAATGTGCCTGCTCTCGTCAGAACGCAGAAGTTACACAGCTTAAGGCCTCGCTAGTACCAGTGTGGGAGACTGTCTGGGAATCCGTGGTGTGGTTGACTTTTTATTATGTCGTTTAGATTTTGTTTCACAATAGATTAAATAGGACTATGGATTAAAGGATTTAATGTCAATGGCCATTCTAAGCTGAATGTGCCTGCTCTCGTCAGATCGCAGAAGTTACACAGCTTAAGGCCTCGCTAGTACCAGTGTGGGAGACTGTCTGGGAATCCGTGGTGCGGTTGACTTTTTATTATGTTGTTTAGATTTTGTTTCACAATCGATTAAAAAGGACTATGGATTAAAGTATTTAATGTCAATGGCCATTCTAAGCTGAATGTACCTGCTCTCGTCAGATCGCAGAAGTTACACTGCTTAAGGCCTCGCTAGTACCAGTGTGGGAGACTGTCTGGGAATCCGTGGTGCGGTTGAATATTTATTATGTCGTTTAGATTTTGTTTCACAATCGATTAAAAAGGACTATGGATTAAAGCTTTTAATGTCAATGGCCATTCTAAGCTGAATTTCCCTGCTCTCGTCAGATCGCAGAAGTTACACAGCTTAAAACCTCGCTAGTACCAGTGTGGGAGACTGTCTGGGAATCCATGGTGTGGTTGACTTTTTATTATGTCGTTTAGATTTTGTTTCACAATCGATTAAAAAGGACTATGGATTAAAGCATTTAATGTCAATGGCCATTCTAAGCTGAATGTGCCTGCTCTCGTCAGATCGCAGAAATTACACAGCTTAAGGCCTCGCTAGTACCAGTGTGGGAGACTGTCTGGGAATCCGTGGTGCGGTTGACTTTTTATTATGTCGTTTAGATTTTTTTTCACAATAGATTAAATAGGACTATGGATTAAATCATTTAATGTCAATGGCCATTCTAAGCTGAATGTGCCTGCTCTCGTCAGAACGCAGAAGTTACACAGCTTAAGGCCTCGCTAGTACCAGTGTGGGAGACTGTCTGGGAATCCGTGGTGTGGTTGACTTTTTATTATGTCGTTTAGATTTTGTTTCACAATAGATTAAATAGGACTATGGATTAAAGCATTTAATGTCAATGGCCATTCTAAGCTGAATGTGCCTGCTCTCGTCAGATCGCAGAAATTACACAGCTTAAGGCCTCGCTAGTACCAGTGTGGGAGACTGTCTGGGAATCCATGGTGCGGTTTCCTTTTTATTATGTCGTTTAGATTTTGTTTCACAATAGATTAAAAAGGACTATGGATTAAAGCATTTAATGTCAATGGCCATTCTAAGCTGAATGTGCCTGCTCTCGTCAGATCGCAGAAGTTACACAGCTTAAGGCCTCACTAGTACCAGTGTGGGAGACTGTCTGGGAATCCGTGGTGCGGTTGCCTTTTTATTATGTCGTTTAGATTTTGTTTCACAATAGATTAAAAAGGACTATGGATTAAAGCATTTAATGTCAATGGCCATTCTAAGCTGAATGTGCCTGCTCTCGTCAGATCGCAGAAGTTACACAGCTTAAGGCCTCGCTAGCACCAGTGTGGGAGACTGTCTGGGAATCCGTGGTGCGGTTGACTTTTTATTATCTCGTTTAGATTTTGATTCACAATAGATTAAATAGGACTATGGATTAAAACATTTAACGTCAATGGCCATTCTAAGCTGAATGTTCCTGCTCTCGTCAGAACGCAGAAGTTACACAGCTTAAGGCCTCGCTAGTACCAGTGTGGGAGACTGTCTGGGAATCCGTGGTGTGGTTGAATTTTTATTATGTCGTTTAGATTTTGTTTCACAATCGATTAAAAAGGACTATGGATTAAAGCATTTAATGTCAATGGCCATTCTAAGCTGAATGTCCCTGCTCTCGTCAGATCGCAGAAGTTACACAGCTTAAGGCCTCGCTAGTAGAGATGAGCGAACCGGGACAACCGAACCCGGTTTCGGTCCGAACTTCCGGTAAAGTTCGGTTCGCAGCGAATCCGAACTTCACCGGGTTCGGCCGAACCCGTTTTGACCGAACCCGGTCAAAAACATTATACAAATCGGCAGCCACTTATCTCTATCAATCACTGATAGAGAAAAGAGGCTGCTGATTAAAAATAAAATAAAAAGCATTTCATACGTACCCGGTCGTTGTCTTGTTGACGAGTCCCTCTTCTTCCTCCAGTCCGACCTTTTCTGACGCGGCAGCCTGTGATTGGCTGCAGAGGCCTCTGCAGCCTGTGATTGGCTGCAGAGGCCGCGGCAGCCTGTGATTGGCTGCAGCGCTCACAAGGCTGCATCGTCATCAAGGAATGTCGGGCCGGATGTCGAGAGGGACGCGTCACCAAGGCAACGGCCAGGAGACCGGACTGGAGGAAGCAGAAAGTTCTCGGTAAGTATGAACGTCTTTTTTTTTACAGGTACTGTGATCGGTAGTCACTGTCCATGGTACTGAAACAGTTACTGCCGATCAGTTAACTCTTTCAGCACCCTGAACAGTGACTATTTAGTGTATGTGCACACACACTAATTACGTCCGTAAATGACGGACGTATTTCGGCCGCAAGTACCGGACCGAACACAGTGCAGGGAGCCGGGCTCCTAGCATCATACTTATGTACGATGCTAGGAGTCCCTGCCTCTCTGCAGGACAACTGTCCCGTACTGTAATCATGTTTTCAGTAAGGGACAGTAGTTCCACGGAGAGGCAGGGACTCCTAGCATCGTACATAAATATGATGCTAGGAGCCCGGCTCCCTGCAGGGTGTTCGGTCCGGTACTTGCGGCCGAAATACGTCCGTCAATTACGGACGTAATTAGTGTGTGTGCACATACCCTTACTGACGTCGCCTAGCAACGCTGCCGTAATGACGGGTGCACACATGTAGCCACCCGTCATTACGGGGCCTCATGCACACGACCATAAAAACACCCGTTATCACGGGTCGTAATTACGACCCGAAATAGCGGGCCCATAGACTTCTGTTAGCCACGGGTACCTTCCCGTTTTCTCACGGGAAGGTGCCCGTGCCGTTAAAAAGATAGAACATGTTCTATTTTTTTTATTTTACGGGCCGTGCTCGTAATTACGACTCGTAATTACGAGCACGGCCGGCCGGCCACGGGCAGCCGGCCGCTTTTGCGAACCGTGCTGTCATTATAATTATAGCAGCACGGCCCGTAAAATAGAAAAATAGAACATGTTCTATTTTTTTAACGGCACGGGCACCTTCCCGTGAGAATACGGAAAGGTACCCGTGGGTAACAGAAGTCTATGAGCCCGTTATTGCGGGTCGTAATTACGACCCGCAATAACGGGTGTTTTTACGGTCGTGTGCATGATGGGAGCACGGCTCGGAAAAACGAACGGCTGCCCGTGCTCATCTCCTGAAATAATCTGTGCTGCCTTAAACTCTGTGGACAGGTCAGGATCCTGTTTCTTTTAAATGCTGCTAGGGAACCCGCTCGATCCACTATATAAGGCTACGCTACAGTGCAGCATTTAAAAGAAACAGGATCCTGACCTGTCCACAGAGTTTAAGGCAGCACAGAGTATTTCAGGAGATGAGCGTGCAGATTCAGTGCTGTTGTGAACTCTGCTCTTACCATTACGTAGCTCTCAGTCTGTTACCTCTCCTCCACTCCTGTCCTCCAGAACACCTTCACATGATTGGCAAGTCACCACGTAATGGTAAGAGCAGAGTTCACAGCAGCACAGAGTATTTCAGGAGATGAGCGTGCGGATCTTGTGCGTGGTGGTGACTTGCCAATCATGTGAACGTGTTATAGAGGACAGGAGTGGAGGAGATGTAACAGACTGAGCTACGTAATGGTAAGAACAGAGTTCACAGCAGCACAGAGTATTTCAGGAGAGGAGCGTGCAGATTCAGTGCTGCTGTGAACTCTGCTCTTACCATTACGTAGCTCAGTCTGTTACCTCTCCTCCACTCCTGTCCTCAATAACACCTTCACGTGATTGGCAAGTCACCACCCCGCACAAGATCCGCACGCTCATCTCCTGAAATACTCTGTGCTGCTGTGAACTCTGCTCTTACCATTACGTGGTGACTTGCCAATCATGTGAAGGTGTTCTGGAGGACAGGAGTGGAGGAGAGGTAACAGACTGAGAGCTACGTAATGGTAAGAGCAGAGTTCGCAGCAGCACTGAATCTGCACGCTCATCTCCTGAAATACTCTGTGCTGCTTTAAACTCTATGGACAGGTCAGGATCCTGTTTCTTTTAAATGCTGCACTGTAGCGCAGCCGTATATAGTGGATCGAGCGGGTTCCCCAGCAGCATTTAAAAGAAACCGTGTTTGTGTATGTGTGTGTTTGTGTATATATGTGTGTTTGGGTATGTGACTTTGTCTGTTTTTGTTTTTATATGTGTGTGTGTGTATATATGGGTGTGTTTGTGTATATGTGTTTTGTGTATATGTTTGTGTATATATGGGTGTATTTGTGTATATGTTTGTGTGTAGATGTTTGTGTGTGTTTTTGTATGTGTATATGGGTGTGTGTTTGTGTGTATATATGGGTGTGTTTGTGTATATGTGTTTGTGTATATGTGTGTTTGGGTATATGTGTTTTTGTTTGTATATGTGTTTGTGTATATGTGTTCGTGTATGTGTGTATATCTGTGTGTGTGTGTGTGTTTGGATATGTGTGTTTTTGTTTGTATATGTGTGAGTTTGTGTATATGTGCGTGTTTGTCTGTTTATGTGTGTGTGTATATCTTGTTGTGTTTGTGTATATATGTGTGTGTCTGTGTATGGTTGTTTGTTTGTGTGTGCGTGTATATATGTGTGTAGGTGAGTAGAAGTATTGGTATTGTTCACATTGATAACTGTTTTTTTATGTTGTTGCAGATTTTGATGTACCGATTGGACTACATCTACGATTCGTTGGACTACTGCGTAGATCTGCGTTTTTTCAAATTTTAATAAAATGGTTAACGAGGGTTTTGTTGGGGATTTCTTATTTCAATAAAAAAGAATTGTCTTTGTGTTTTTTTTTTCAAACTTTATTAGTGCCTAGATAATGGCAGTTGGCTGATTGACAGCGTCCATTATTAAGGCGGTACTTAGTGTTAGCCGGTGCAGAGGCTAGCACTAACCACCCATTATTACCCCGGTACCCACCACCACCAGGGGTGCCGGGAAGAGCTTGGTACGATCCAGTACCCGACCATCTGTTGTGATGGTCGGGTACTGGGGCGGCCGTAGGCTGGTATTATGAGGCTGGGAAGGGCCAAAATCAGTGGACCTTCCCACCCTTGTAATGCTAGGCTGCTGCTGCTGTGTTGTATCGGGCTGGTTATAAAAATGGGGGGGACCCCCACGTCGTTTTTTTTTTGGAATTTAACAAATTTAGCAATAGACGGGTCCCCCACATTTTTAATAACCAGCCATATACAAGGCCGCAGCAGTCTGGCATTACATGGGTGGGAAGGGCCACTGGTTTTGTCCATTCCCAGGCTAATAACACTGTGTTGTATGTGGCTGGTTATGATAAATTGGGTGGAACCCCATGTCTTTTTTAAAAAAAAAATGTAAATAAATAAATAATTTAAAAAAATGACGTGGGGTCCCCCCCACTTTTATAACCAGCCAGATACAACACAGCAGCAGCAGCCTAGCATTACAAGGGTGGGAAGGTCCACTGTTTTTGGCCCTTCCCAGCCTCATAATACCAGCCTGCGGCCGCCCCAGGGCCCGACCATCACAACAGATGGTCGGGTACTGGATCGTACCTGGCTCTTCCCGGCACCCCTGGTGGTTTTGGGTACCGGGGTAATAATGGTGGTTAGTGTTAGCCTCTGCACCGGCTAACACTAAGCCTCGCATTAGTAATGGATGTTGTCACTCAGACAGCGGCCATTACTAAAGTGGTAATAATAAAATTTGAAAAGACAAAGATATAGATAAAATATTTTATTGAAATAAAGCACCCCCAACACAACCCTCATTAACCATTTTATTGTAGAAAAAAAACCGTCATCGAAGTAGTCCTCGAAACCGACGTAGTCCAAACACCAAACCTGTAAAAAAATAAAATAATGAAATAAAACATGTTGTAGGCTTAGATTCAGTTTAATGTGTGATACTGACTGTTATACCATGTATAGAAGCCTGCCGCAAAGTTGACTTAGATACAGGGCGCCAGCAGACAGTATCATACATGGCCATACATACATATATACAAATATACATACATATATACAAACATACATACATATATACAAGCATGCACATATATACATGCAAATATACATACATGCAAACATACACACATATATACATGCAAACTATCATACATACATGCATACACACACACATGAAAACATACATACATACAAACAAACATGCAAAGATACATATATACAAGCATGCACAAATATACATGCAAACATAAATACATGCAAACATAATTACATACATGCACATATATATAAACATACATGCAAACATACATGCAAAAATAAAAACATGCAAACATACATACATGCACATATATACATACATACATGACAACATACATACAAACATACATGACAACATACATACATGCAAACATACATACATGCAAACATACATACACACATGCAAACATATATACATGCAAATATACATACAAACATGCACATGTATACATACATGCCAACATACATGCACATATATACATACATACATGACAACATACATACATGCAAATATACATACATACACACATGCACATATATACATACATGCCAACATACATGCACATATATACATACATGACAACATACATACATACATGACAACATACATACATACATATATATATATACACACATGCAAATATACATACATTCATGCAAACATACATGCAAACATACATACATACATACAAATATACATACACACATGCACATATATACATACATGACAACATACATACATACATGACAACATACATGCAAAAATACATACATGCAAACATACATACATGCAAATATATACATGCAAATATACATACAAACATGCACATATATACATACATGCCAACATACATGCAAACATACATGCACAGATATACATACATACATACATGCCAACATACATACATGCCAAAAAATAATAATAATACGTTCATACTTACTTTCCTCCTGTCCGGCCTCCAGCGATGACGTTTCATTCATGTCGCCGCTGCAGCCTGTGATTGGCTGCAGAGGCGGTCACGTGGGATGAAGCGTCATCCTGACGTGCGTGACCGCCACTACAGCCTGTGATTGGCTGCAGCGGCGAAAGGGATGAAACGTCATCGCTGGAGGCCGGACAGGAGGAAAGTAAGTACGAACGTATAATTTTTATTTTTTTATTACATTTAAATGGTATTTTCCGCGCGCCGAGCATGTACTGTGAAGGTTGCTGAAAGAGTTAGTGCAGCCCATTAACTCTATCAGCACCCTGGACAGTAGCATGCTCGGCGCACGTAAGTGACAGGTTCGGTCAGAACTAGTTCGGTCCGAACCGAACTTTTTTGTGAAATTCGGCGAACTAGCCGAACCGAACTTTTGATAAGTTCGCTCATCTCTACTCGCTAGTACCAGTGTGGGAGACTGTCTGTGAATCCGTGGTGCGGTTGAATTTTTATTATGTCGTTTAGATTTTGTTTCACAATCGATTAAAAAGGACTATGGATTAAAGCTTTTAATGTCAATGGCCATTCTAAGCTGAATTTCCCTGCTCTCGTCAGATCGCAGAAGTTACACAGCTTAAAACCTCGCTAGTACCAGTGTGGGAGACTGTCTGGGAATCCGTGGTGCGGTTGACTTTTTATTATGTCGTTTAGATTTTGTTTCACAATCGATTAAAAAGGACTATGGATTAAAGCATTTAATGTCAATGGCCATTCTAAGCTGAATGTGCCTGCCCTCGTCAGATCGCAGAAGTTACACAGCTTAAGGCCTCGCTAGTACGAGTGTGGGAGACTGTCTGGGAATCCGTGGCGCAGTTGCCTTTTTATTATGTCGTTTAGATTTTGTTTCACAATCGATTAAAAAGGACTATGGATTAAAGCTTTTAATGTCAATGGCCATTCTAAGCTGAATTTCCCTGCTCTCGTCAGATCGCAGAAGTTACACAGCTTAAAACCTCGCTAGTACCAGTGTGGGAGACTGTCTGGGAATCCATGGTGTGGTTGACTTTTTATTATGTCGTTTAGATTTTGTTTCACAATCGATTAAAAAGGACTATGGATTAAAGCATTTAATGTCAATGGCCATTCTAAGCTGAATGTGCCTGCTCTCGTCAGATCGCAGAAGTTACACAGCTTAAGGCCTCGCTAGTACCAGTGTGGGAGACTGTCTGGGAATCCGTGGTGCGGTTGCCTTTTTATTATGTCGTTTAGATTTTGTTTCACAATAGATTAAAAAGGACTATGGATTAAAGCATTTAATGTCAATGGCCATTCTAAGCTGAATGTGCCTGCTCTCGTCAGATCGCAGAAGTTACACAGCTTAAGGCCTCGCTAGCACCAGTGTGGGAGACTGTCTGGGAATCCGTGGTGCGGTTGACTTTTTATTATCTCGTTTAGATTTTGTTTCACAATAGATTAAATAGGACTATGGATTAAAACATTTAACGTCAATGGCCATTCTAAGCTGAATGTGCCTGCTCTCGTCAGAACGCAGAAGTTACACCCCTTAAGGCCTCGCTAGTACCAGTGTGGGAGACTTTCTGTGAATCCGTGGTGCGGTTGAATTTTTATTATGTCGTTTAGATTTTGTTTCACAATCGATTAAAAAGGACTATGGATTAAAGCATTTAATGTCAATGGCCATTCTAAGCTGAATGTCCCTGCTCTCGTCAGATCGCAGACGTTACACAGCTTAAGGCCTCGCTAGTACCAGTGTGGGAGACTGTCTGGGAATCCGTGGTGCGGTTGAATTTTTATTATGTCGTTTAGATTTTGTTTCACAATCGATTAAAAAGGACTATGGATTAAAGCTTTTAATGTCAATGGCCATTCTAAGCTGAATTTCCCTGCTCTCGTCAGATCGCAGAAGTTACACAGCTTAAAACCTCGCTAGTACCAGTGTGGGAGACTGTCTGGGAATCCGTGGTGCGGTTGACTTTTTATTATGTCGTTTAGATTTTGTTTCACAATCGATTAAAAAGGACTATGGATTAAAGCATTTAATGTCAATGGCCATTCTAAGCTGAATGTGCCTGCCCTCGTCAGATCGCAGAAGTTACACAGCTTAAGGCCTCGCTAGTACGAGTGTGGGAGACTGTCTGGGAATCCGTGGTGCGGTTGCCTTTTTATTATGTCGTTTAGATTTTGTTTCACAATAGATTAAAAAGGACTATGGATTAAAGCATTTAATGTCAATGGCCATTCTAAGCTGAATGTGCCTGCTCTCGTCAGCTCGCAGAAGTTACACAGCTTAAGGCCTCGCTAGTACCAGTGTGGGAGACTGTCTGGGAATCCGTGGTGCGGTTGATTTTTTATTATGTCGTTTAGATTTTGTTTCACAATAGATTAAAAAGGACTATGGATTAAAGCATTTAATGTCAATGGCCATTCTAAGCTGAATGTCCCTGCTCTCGTCAGATCGCAGAAGTTACACAGCTTAAGGCCTCGCTAGTACCAGTGTGGGAGACTGTCTGGGAATCCGTGGTGCGGTTGACTTTATATTATGTCGTTTAGATTTTGTTTCACAATCGATTAAAAAGGACTATGGATTAAAGCATTTAATGTCAATGGCCATTCTAAACTGAATGTGCCTGCTCTCGTCAGATCGCAGAAGTTACACAGCTTAAGGCCTTGCTAGTACCAGTGTGGGAGACTGTCTGGGAATCCGTGGTGCGGTTGAATTTTTATTATGTCGTTTAGATTTTGTTTCACAATAGATTAAATAGGACTATGGATTAAGGCTTTTAATGTCAATGGCCATTCTAAGCTGAATGTGCTTGCTCTCGTCAGATCGCAGAAGTTACACAGCTTAAGCCCTCGTTAGTACCAGTGTGGGAGACTGTCTGGGAATCCGTGGTGCGGTTGAATTTTATTATGTCGTTTAGATTTTGTTTCACAATCGATTAAAAAGGACTATGGATTAAAGCATTTAATGTCAATGGCCATTCTAAGCTGAATGTCCCTGCTCTCGTCAGATCGCAGAAGTTACACAGCTTAAGACCTCGCTAGTACCAGTGTGGGAGACTGTCTGGGAATCCGTGGTGCCGTTGAATTTTTAGTATGTCGTTTAGATTTTGTTTCACAATCGATTAAAAAGGACTATGGATTAAATCATTTAATGTCAATGGCCATTCTAAGCTGAATGTCCCTGCTCTCGTCAGATCGCAGAAGTTACACAGCGTAAGGCCTCGCTAGTACCAGTGTGGGAAACTGTCTGGGAATCCGTGGTGCGGTTGACTTTTTATTATGTTGTTTAGATTTTGTTTCACAATAGATTAAATAGGACTATGGATTAAGGCTTTTAATGTCAATGGCCATTCTAAGCTGAATGTGCCTGCTCTCGTCAGATCTCAGAAGTTACGCAGCTTAAGGCTTCGCTAGTACCAGTGTGGGAGACTGTCTGGGAATCCGTGGTGCGGTTGACTTTTTATTATGTCGTTTAGATTTTGTTTCACAATCGATTAAAAAGGACTATGGATTAAAGCATTTAATGTCAATGGCTATTCTAAGCTGAATGTGCCTGCTCTCGTCAGATCGCAGAAGTTACACAGCTTAAGGCCTCGCTAGTACTAGTGTGGGAGACTGTCTGGGAATCCGTGGTGTGGTTGAATTTATATTATGTCGTTTAGATTTTGTTTCACAATCGATTAAAAAGGACTATGGATTAAAGCATTTAATGTCAATGGCCATTCTAAGCTGAATGTCCCTGCTCTCGTCAGATCGCAGAAGTTACACAGCTTAAAACCTCGCTAGTACCAGTGTGGGAGACTGTCTGGGAATCCGTGGTGCGGTTGACTTTTTATTATGTCGTTTAGATTTTGTTTCACAATCGATTAAAAAGGACTATGGATTAAAGCATTTAATGTCAATGGCCATTCTAAGCTGAATGTGCCTGCTCTCGTCAGATCGCAGAAGTTACGCAGCTTAAGGCCTCGCTAGTACCAGTGTGGGAGACTGTCTGGGAATCCGTGGTGCGGTTGACTTTTTATTATGTCGTTTAGATTTTGTTTCACAATAGATTAAATAGGACTATGGATTAAAGGATTTAATGTCAATGGCCATTCTAAGCTGAATGTGCCTGCTCTCGTCAGAACGCAGAAGTTACACAGCTTAAGGCCTCGCTAGTACCAGTGTGGGAGACTGTCTGGGAATCCGTGGTGCGGTTGAATTTTTATTATGTCGTTTAGATTTTGTTTCACAATCGATTAAAAAGGACTATGGATTAAAGCATTTAATGTCAATGGCCATTCTATGCTGAATGTCCCTGCTCTCGTCAGATCGCAGAAGTTACACAGCTTAAGGCCTCGCTAGTACCAGTGTGGGAGACTGTCTGGGAATCCGTGGTGCGGTTCCCTTTTTATTATGTCGTTTAGATTTTGTTTCACAATCGATTAAAAAGGACTATGGATTAAAGCATTTAATGTCAATGGCCATTCTAAGCTGAATGTGCCTGCCCTCGTCAGATTGCAGAAGTTACACAGCTTAAGGCCTCCCTAGTACCAGTGTGGGAGACTGTCTGGGAATCCGTGGTGCGGTTGAATTATTAATATGTTGTTAAGATTTTGTTTCACAATAGATTAAATAGGACTATGGATTAAGGCTTTTAATGTCAATGGCCATTCTAAGCTGAATGTGCCTGCTCTCGTCAGATCGCAGAAGTTACACAGCTTAAGGCCTCGCTAGTACCAGTGTGGGAGACTTTCTGGGAATCCGTGGTGCGGTTGACTTTTTATTATGTCGTTTAGATTTTGTTTCACAATCGATTAAAAAGGACTATGGATTAAAGCATTTAATGTCAATGGCCATTCTAAGCTGACTGTGCCTGCTCTCGTCAGATCGCAGAAGTTACACAGCTTAAGGCCTCGCTAGTACCAGTGTGGGAGACTGTCTGGGAATCCGTGGTGCGGTCGACATTTTATTATGTCGTTTAGATTTTGTTTCACAATAGATTAAATAGGACTATGGATTAAAGGATTTAACGTCAATGGCCATTCTAAGCTGAATGTGCCTGCTCTCGTCAGATCGCAGAAGTTACACAGCTTAAGGCCTCGCTAGTACCAGTGTGGGAGACTGTCTGGGAATCCGTGGTGCGGTTGAATTTTTATTATGTCGTTTAGATTTTGTTTCACAATCGATTAAAAAGGACTATGGATTAAAGCATTTAATGTCAATGGCCATTCTAAGCTGAATGTGCCTGCTCTCGTCAGATCGCAGAAATTACACATCTTAAGGCCTCGCTAGTACCAGTGTGGGAGACTGTCTGGGAATCCGTGGTGCGGTTGCCTTTTTATTATGTCGTTTAGATTTTGTTTCACAATAGATTAAAAAGGACTATGGATTAAAGCATTTAATGTCAATGGCCATTCTAAGCTGAATGTGCCTGCTCTCGTCAGATCGCAGAAGTTACACAGCTTAAGGCCTCGCTAGTACCAGTGTGGGAGACTGTCTGGGAATCCGTGGTGCGGTTGACTTTTTATTATCTCGTTTAGATTTTGTTTCACAATAGATTAAATAGGACTATGGATTAAAACATTTAACGTCAATGGCCATTCTAAGCTGAATGTGCCTGCTCTCGTCAGAACGCAGAAGTTACACAGCTTAAGGCCTCGCTAGTACCATTGTGGGAGACTGTCTGGGAATCCGTGGTGCGGTTGAATTTTTATTATGTCGTTTAGATTTTGTTTCACAATCGATTAAAAAGGACTATGGATTAAAGCATTTAATGTCAATGGCCATTCTAAGCTGAATGTCCCTGCTCTCGTCAGATCGCAGAAGTTACACAGCTTAAGGCCTCGCTAGTACCAGTGTGGGAGACTGTCTGGGAATCCGTGGTGCGGTTGAATTTTTATTATGTCGTTTAGATTTTGTTTCACAATCGATTAAAAAGGACTATGGATTCAAGCTTTTCATGTCAATGGCCATTCTAAGCTGATTTTCCCTGCTCTCGTCAGATCGCAGAAGTTACACAGCTTAAAACCTCGCTAGTACCAGTGTGGGAGACTGTCTGGGAATCCGTGGTGCGGTTGACTTTTTATTATGTCGTTTAGATTTTGTTTCACAATCGATTAAAAAGGACTATGGATTAAAGCATTTAATGTCAATGGCCATTCTAAGCTGAATGTGCCTGCCCTCGTCAGATCGCAGAAGTTACACAGCTTAAGACCTCGCTAGTACGAGTGTGGGAGACTGTCTGGGAATCCGTGGTGCGGTTGCCTTTTTATTATGTCGTTTAGATTTTGTTTCACAATAGATTAAAAAGGACTATGGATTAAAGCATTTAATGTCAATGGCCATTCTAAGCTGAATGTGCCTGCCCTCGTCAGATTGCAGAAGTTACACAGCTTAAGGCCTCCCTAGTACCAGTGTGGGAGACTGTCTGGGAATCCGTGGTGCGGTTGAATTTTTATTATGTCGTTTAGATTTTGTTTCACAATCGATTAAAAAGGACTATGGATTAAAGCATTTAATGTCAATGGCCATTCTAAGCTGAATGTGCCTGCTCTCATCAGATCGCAGAAGTTACACAGCTTAAGGCCTCGCTAGTACCAGTGTGGGAGACTGTCTGGGAATCCGTGGTGCGTTTGCCTTTTTATTATGTCGTTTAGATTTTGTTTCACAATAGATTAAAAAGGACTATGGATTAAAGCATTTAATGTCAATGGCCATTCTAAGCTGAATGTGCCTGCTCTCGTCAGATCGCAGAAGTTACACAGCTTAAGGCCTCGCTAGTACCAGTGTGGGAGACTGTCTGGGAATCCGTGGTGCGGTTGACTTTTTATTATCTCGTTTAGATTTTGTTTCACAATAGATTAAATAGGACTATGGATTAAAACATTTAACGTCAATGGCCATTCTAAGCTGAATGTGCCTGCTCTCGTCAGAACGCAGAAGTTACACAGCTTAAGGCCTCGCTAGTACCATTGTGGGAGACTGTCTGGGAATCCGTGGTGCGGTTGAATTTTTATTATGTCGTTTAGATTTTGTTTCACAATCGATTAAAAAGGACTATGGATTAAAGCATTTAATGTCAATGGCCATTCTAAGCTGAATGTCCCTGCTCTCGTCAGATCGCAGAAGTTACACAGCTTAAGGCCTCGCTAGTACCAGTGTGGGAGACTGTCTGGGAATCCGTGGTGCGGTTGAATTTTTATTATGTCGTTTAGATTTTGTTTCACAATCGATTAAAAAGGACTATGGATTAAAGCTTTTCATGTCAATGGCCATTCTAAGCTGAATTTCCCTGCTCTCGTCAGATCGCAGAAGTTACACAGCTTAAAACCTCGCTAGTACCAGTGTGGGAGACTGTCTGGGAATCCGTGGTGCGGTTGACTTTTTATTATGTCATTTAGATTTTGTTTCACAATCGATTAAAAAGGACTATGGATTAAAGCATTTAATGTCAATGGCCATTCTAAGCTGAATGTGCCTGCCCTCGTCAGATCGCAGAAGTTACACAGCTTAAGGCCTCGCTAGTACGAGTGTGGGAGACTGTCTGGGAATCCGTGGTGCGGTTGCCTTTTTATTATGTCGTTTAGATTTTGTTTCACAATAGATTAAAAAGGACTATGGATTAAAGCATTTAATGTCAATGGCCATTCTAAGCTGAATGTGCCTGCCCTCGTCAGATTGCAGAAGTTACACAGCTTAAGGCCTCCCTAGTACCAGTGTGGGAGACTGTCTGGGAATCCGTGGTGCGGTTGAATTTTTATTATGTCGTTTAGATTTTGTTTCACAATAGATTAAATAGGACTATGGATTAAGGCTTTTAATGTCAATGGCCATTCTAAGCTGAATGTGCCTGCTCTCGTCAGTTCGCAGAAGTTACACAGCTTAAGGCCTCGCTAGTACCAGTGTGGGAGACTTTCTGGGAATCCGTGGTGCGGTTGACTTTTTATTATGTCGTTTAGATTTTGTTTCACAATCGATTAAAAAGGACTATGGATTAAAGGATTTAACGTCAATGGCCATTCTAAGCTGAATGTGCCTGCTCTCGTCAGATCGCAGAAGTTACACAGCTTAAGGCCTCGCTAGTACCAGTGTGGGAGACTGTCTGGGAATCCGTGGTGCGGTTGAATTTTTATTATGTCAATTAGATTTTGTTTCACAATCGATTAAAAAGGACTATGGATTAAAGCATTTAATGTCAATAGCCATTCTAAGCTGAATGTCCTTGCTCTCGTCAGATCGCAGAAGTTACACAGCTTAAGGCCTCGCTAGTACCAGTGTGGGAGACTGCCTGGGAATCCGTGGTGTGGTTGACTTTTTATTATGTTGTTTAGATTTTGTTTCACAATAGATTAAATAGGACTATGGATTAAGGCTTTTAATGTCAATGGCCATTCTAAGCTGAATGTGCCTGCTCTCGTCAGATCGCAGAAGTTACACAGCTTAAGGCCTCGCTAGTACCAGTGTGGGAGACTGTCTGGGAATCCGTGGTGCGGTTGCCTTTTTATTATGTCGTTTAGATTTTGTTTCACAATAGATTAAAAAGGACTATGGATTAAAGCATTTAATGTCAATGGCCATTCTAAGCTGAATGTGCCTGCTCTCGTCAGATCGCAGAAGTTACACAGCTTAAGGCCTCGCTAGTACCAGTGTGGGAGACTGTCTGGGAATCCGTGGTGCGGTTGACTTTTTATTATCTCGTTTAGATTTTGTTTCACAATAGATTAAATAGGACTATGGATTAAAACATTTAACGTCAATGGCCATTCTAAGCTGAATGTGCCTGCTCTCGTCAGAACGCAGAAGTTACACAGCTTAAGGCCTCGCTAGTACCAGTGTGGGAGACTGTCTGGGAATCCGTGGTGCGGTTGAATTCTTATTATGTCGTTTAGATTTTGTTTCACAATAGATTAAATAGGACTATGTATTAAGGATTTTAATGTCAATGGCCATTCTAAGCTGAATGTGCCTGCTCTCGTCAGATCGCAGAAGTTACACAGCTTAAGGCCTCGCTAGTACCAGTGTGGGAGACTGTCTGGGAATCCGTGGTGCGGTTGAATTTTATTATGTCGTTTAGATTTTGTTTCATAATCGATTAAAAAGGACTATGGATTAAAGCATTTAATGTCAATGGCCATTCTAAGCTGAATGTCCCTGCTCTCGTCAGATCGCAGAAGTTACACAGCTTAAGGCCTCGCTAGTACCAGTGTGGGAGACTGTCTGGGAATCCGTGGTGCGGTTGAATTTTTATTATGTCGTTTAGATTTTGTTTCACAATCGATTAAAAAGGACTATGGATTAAATCATTTAATGTCAATGGCCATTCTAAGCTGAATGTCCCTGCTCTCGTCAGATCGCAGAAGTTACACAGCGTAAGGCCTCGCTAGTACCAGTGTGGGAGACTGGCTGGGAATCCGTGGTGTGGTTGACTTTTTATTATGTCGTTTAGATTTTGTTTCACAATCGATTAAAAAGGACTATGGATTAAAGCATTTAATGTCAATGGCCATTCTAAGCTGAATGTGCCTGCTCTCGTCAGATCGCAGAAGTTACACAGCTTAAGGCCTCGCTAGTACCAGTGTGGGAGACTGTCTGGGAATCCGTGGTGTGGTTGAATTTTTATTATGTCGTTTAGATTTTGTTTCACAATCGATTAAAAAAGACTATGGATTAAAGCATTTAATGTCAATGGCCATTCTAAGCTGAATGTCCCTGCTCTCGTCAGATCGCAGATGTTACACAGCTTAAAACCTCGCTAGTACCAGTGTGGGAGACTGTCTGGGAATCCGTGGTGCGGTTGACTTTTTATTATGTTTAGATTTTGTTTCACAATCGATTAAAAAGGACTATGGATTAAAGCATTTAATGTCAATGGCCATTCTAAGCTGAATGTGCCTGCTCTCATCAGATCACAGAAGTTACACAGCTTAAGGCCTCGCTAGTACCAGTGTGGGAGACTGTCTGGGAATCCGTGGTGCGGTTGACTTTTTATTATGTCGTTTAGATTTTGTTTCACAATAGATTAAAAAGGACTATGGATTAAAGCATTTAATGTCAATGGCCATTCTAAGCTGAATGTGCCTGCTCTCGTCAGATCGCAGAAGTTACGCAGCTTAAGGCCTCGCTAGTACCAGTGTGGGAGACTGTCTGGGAATCCGTGGTGCGGTTGACTTTTTATTATGTCGTTTAGATTTTTTTTCACAATAGATTAAATAGGACTATGGATTAAATCATTTAACGTCAATGGCCATTCTAAGCTGAATGTGCCTGCTCTCGTCAGAACGCAGAAGTTACACAGCTTAAGGCCTCGCTAGTACCAGTGTGGGAGACTGTCTGGGAATCCGTAGTGCGGTTGACTTTTTATTATGTTGTTTAGATTTTGTTTCACAATAGATTAAATAGGACTATGGATTAAGGCTTTTAATGTCAATGGCCATTCTAAGCTGAATGTGCCTGCTCTCTTCAGATCGCAGAAGTTACACAGCTTAAGGCCTCGCTAGTACCAGTGTGGGAGACTGTCTGGGAATCCGTGGTGCGGTTGACTTTTTATTATGTCATTTAGATTTTGTTTCACAATCGATTAAAAAGGACTATGGATTACAGCATTTAATGTCAATGGCCATTCTAAGCTGAATGTGCCTGCTCTCGTTAGATCGCAGAAGTTACACAGCTTAAAACCTTGCTAGTAACAGTGTGGGAGACTGTCTGGGAATCCATGGTGCGGTTGACTTTTTATTATGTCGTTTAGATTTTGTTTCACAATCGATTAAAAAGGACTATGGATTAAAACATTTAATGTCAATGGCCATTCTAAGCTGAATGTCCCTGCTCTCGTCAGATCGCAGGAGTTACACAGCTTAAAACCTCGCTAGTACCAGTGTGGGAGACTGTCTGGGAATCCGTGGTGCGGTTGACTTTTTATTATGTCGTTTAGATTTTGTTTCACAATCGATTAAAAAGGACTATGGATTAAAGCATTTAAAGTCAATGGCCATTCTAAGCTGAATGTGCCTGCTCTCGTCAGATCGCAGAAGTTACACAGCTTAAGGCCTCGCTAGTACCAGTGTGGGAGACTGTCTGGGAATCCGTGGTGCGGTTGAATTTTTATTATGTCGTTTAGATTTTGTTTCACAATCGATTAAAAAGGACTATGGATTAAAGCATTTAATGTCAATGGCCATTCTATGCTGAATGTCCCTGCTCTCGTCAGATCGCAGAAGTTACACAGCTTAAGGCCTCGCTAGTACCAGTGTGGGAGACTGTCTGGGAATCCGTGGTGCGGTTGACTTTTTATTATGTCGTTTAGATTTTGTTTCACAATCGATTAAAAAGGACTATGGATTAAAGCATTTAATGTCAATGGCCATTCTAAGCTGAATGTGCCTGCTCTCGTCAGATCGCAGAAGTTACACAGCTTAAGGCCTCGCTAGTACCAGTGTGGGAGACTGTCTGGGAATCCGTGGTGCGGTTGCCTTTTTATTATGTCGTTTAGATTTTGTTTCACAATAGATTAAAAAGGACTATGGATTAAAGCATTTAATGTCAATGGCCATTCTAAGCTGAATGTGCCTGCTCTCGTCAGAACGCAGAAGTTACACAGCTTAAGGCCTCGCTAGTACCAGTGTGGGAGACTGTCTGGGAATCCGTGGTGCGGTTGAATTTTTATTATGTCGTTTAGATTTTGTTTCACAATCGATTAAAAAGGACTATGGATTAAAGCATTTAATGTCAATGGCCATTCTATGCTGAATGTCCCTGCTCTCATCAGATCGCAGAAGTTACACAGCTTAAGGCCTCGCTAGTACCAGTGTGGGAGACTGTCTGGGAATCCGTGGTGCGGTTGACTTTTTATTATGTCGTTTAGATTTTGTTTCACAATCGATTAAAAAGGACTATGGATTAAAGCATTTAATGTCAATGGCCATTCTAAGCTGAATGTGCCTGCTCTCGTCAGATCGCAGAAGTTACACAGCTTAAGGCCTCGCTAGTACCAGTGTGGGAGACTGTCTGGGTATCCGTGGTGCGGTTGACTTTTTATTATGTCGTTTAGATTTTGTTTCACAATAGATTAAAAAGGACTATGGATCAAAGCATTTAATGTCAATAGCCATTCTAAGCTGAATGTCCCTGCTCTCGTCAGATCGCAGAAGTTACACAGCTTAAGGCCTCGCTAGTACCAGTGTGGGAGACTGTCTGGGAATCCGTGGTGCGGTTGACTTTTTATTATGTCGTTTAGATTTTGTTTCACAATAGATTAAAAAGGACTATGGATCAAAGCATTTAATGTCAATAGCCATTCTAAGCTGAATGTCCCTGCTCTCGTCAGATCGCAGAAATTACACAGCTTAAGGCCTCGCTAGTACCAGTGTGGGAGACTGTCTGGGAATCCGTGGTGCGGTTGACTTTTTATTATGTCGTTTAGATTTTGTTTCACAATAGATTAAAAAGGACTATGGATTAAAGCATTTAATGTCAATGGCCATTCTAAGCTGAATGTGCCTGCTCTCGTCAGATCGCAGAAGTTACACAGCTTAAGGCCTCGCTAGTACCAGTGTGGGAGACTGTCTGGGAATCCGTGGTGCGGTTGACTTTTTATTATGTCGTTTAGATTTTGTTTCACAATAGATTAAATAGGACTATGGATTAAAACATTTAACGTCAATGGCCATTCTAAGCTGAATGTGCCTGCTCTCGTCAGAACGCAGAAGTTACACAGCTTAAGGCCTCGCTAGTACCAGTGTGGGAGACTGTCTGGGAATCCGTGGTGCGGTTGACTTTTTATTATGTTGTTTAGATTTTGTTTCACAATAGATTAAATAGGACTATGGATTAAGCCTTTTAATGTCAATGGCCATTCTAAGCTGAATGTGCCTGCTCTCGTCAGATCGCAGAAGTTACACAGCTTAAGGCCTCACTAGTACCAGTGTGGGAGACTGTCTGGGAATCCGTGGTGCGGTTGCCTTTTTATTATGTCGTATAGATTTTGTTTCACAATCGATTAAAAAGGACTATGGATTAAAGCTTTTAATGTCAATGGCCATTCTAAGCTGAATGTGCCTGCTCCCGTCAGATCGCAGAAGTTACACAGCTTAAAACCTCGCTAGTACCAGTGTGGGAGACTGTCTGGGAATCCATGGTGCGGTTGACTTTTTATTATGTCGTTTAGATTTTGTTTCACAATCGATTAAAAAGGACTATGGATTAAAGCATTTAATGTCAATGGCCATTCTAAGCTGAATGTGCCTGCTCTCGTCAGATCGCAGAAGTTACACAGCTTAAGGCCTCGCTAGTACTAGTGTGGGAGACTGTCTGGGAATCCGTGGTGCGGAGGACTTTTTATTATGTCGTTTAGATTTTGTTTCACAATAGATTAAAAAGGACTATGGATTAAAGCATTTAATGTCAATGGCCATTCTAAGCTGAATGTGCCTGCCCTCGTCAGATCGCAGAAATACACAGCTTAAGGCCTCGCTAGTACCAGTGTGGGAGACTGTCTGGGAATCCGTGGTGCGGTTGACTTTTTATTATGTCGTTTAGATTTTGTTTCACAATCGCTTAAAAAGGACTATGGATTAAAGCATTTAATGTCAATGGCCATTCTAAGCTGAATGTGCCTGCTCTCGTTAGATCGCAGAAGTTACACAGCTTAACGCCTCGCTAGTACCAGTGTGGGAGACTGTCTGGGAATCTGTGGTGCGGTTGACTTTTTATTATGTTGTTTAGATTTTGTTTCACAATAGATTAAATAGGACTATGGATTAAAGCATTTAACGTCAATACCCATTCTAAGCTGAATGTGCCTGCTCTCGTCAGATCGCAGAAGTTACACAGCTTAAAGCCTCGCTAGTACTAGTGCGGGAGACTGTCTGGGAATCCGTGGTGCAGTTGACTTTTTATTATGTCGTTTAGATTTTGTTTCACAATCGATTAAAAAGGACTATGGATTAAAGCATTTAATGTCAATGGCCATTCTAAGCTGAATGTGCCTGCTCTCGTCAGATCACAGACGTTACACAGCTTAAGGCCTCGCTAGTACCAGTGTGGGGGACTGTCTGGGAATCCGTGGTGCGGTTGACTTTTTATTATGTTGTTTAGATTTTGTTTCACAATCGATTAAAAAGGACTATGGATTAAGGCTTTTAATGTCAATGGCCATTCTAAGCTGAATGTGCCTGCTCTCGTCAGATCTCAGAAGTTACACAGCTTAAGGCCTCGCTAGTACCAGTGTGGGAGACTGTCTGGGAATCCGTGGTGCGGATGCCTTTTTATTATGTCGTTTAGATTTTGTTTCACAATCGATTAAAAAGGACTATGGATTAAAGCATTTAATGTCAATGGCCATTCTAAGCTGAATGTGCCTGCCCTCGTCAGATCGCAGAAGTTACACAGCTTAAGGCCTTGCTAGTACCAGTGTGGGAGACTGTCTGGGAATCCGTGGTGCGGTTGACTTTTTATTATGTCGTTTAGATTTTGTTTCACAATCGCTTAAAAAGGACTATGGATTAAAGCATTTAATGTCAATGGCCATTCTAAGCTGAATGTGCCTGCTCTCGTTAGATCGCAGAAGTTACACAGCTTAACGCCTCGCTAGTACCAGTGTGGGAGACTGTCTGTGGTGCGGTTGACTTTTTATTATGTTGTTTAGATTTTGTTTCACAATAGATTAAATAGGACTATGGATTAAAGCATTTAACGTCAATACCCATTCTAAGCTGAATGTGCCTGCTCTCGTCAGATCGCAGAAGTTACACAGCTTAAAGCCTCACTAGTGTGGGAGACTGTCTGGGAATCCGTGGTGCAGTTGACTTTTTATTATGTCGTTTAGATTTTGTTTCACAATCGATTAAAAAGGACTATGGATTAAAGCTTTTAATGTCAATGGCAATTCTAAGCTGAATTTCCCTGCTCTCGTCAGATCGCAGAAGTTACACAGCTTAAAACCTCGCTAGTACCAGTGTGGGAGACTGTCTGGGAATCCGTGGTGCGGTAGACTTTTTATTATGTCGTTTAGATTTTGTTTCACAATCGATTAAAAAGGACTATGGATTAAAGCATTTAATGTCAATGGCCATTCTAAGCTGAATGTGCCTGCTCTCGTCAGATCGCAGAAGTTACACAGCTTAAGGCCTCGCTAGTACCAGTGTGGGAGACTGTCTGGGAATCCGTGGTGCGGTTGCCTTTTTATTATGTCGTTTAGATTTTGTTTCACAATAGATTAAAAAGGACTATGGATTAAAGCATTTAATGTCAATGGCCATTCTAAGCTGAATGTGCCTGCTCTCGTCAGATCGCAGAAGTTACACAGCTTAAGGCCTCGCTAGTACCAGTGTGGGAGACTGTCTGGGAATCCGTGGTGCGGTTGACTTTTTATTATGCCGTTTAGATTTTGTTTCACAATAGATTAAAAAGGACTATGGATTAAAGCATTTAATGTCAATGGCCATTCTAAACTGAATGTCCCTGCTCTCGTCAGATCGCAGAAGTTACACAGCCTTAAGGCCTCGCTAGTACCAGTGTGGGAGACTGTCTGGGAATCCGTGGTGCGGTTGACTTTTTATTATGTCGTTTAGATTTTGTTTCACAATCGATTAAAAAGGACTATGGATTAAAGCATTTAATGTCAATGGCCATTCTAAGCTGAATGTCCCTGCTCTCGTCAGATCGCAGAAGTTACACAGCTTAAGGCCTCGCTAGTACCAGTGCGGGAGACTGTCTGGGAATCCGTGGTGCGGTTGAATTTTTATTATGTCGTTTAGATTTTGTTTCACAATAGATTAAAAAGGACTATGGATTAAAGCATTTAATGTCAATGGCCATTCCAAGCTGAATGTGCCTGCTCTCGTCAGATCGCAGAAGTTACACAGCTTAAGGCCTCGCTAGTACCAGTGTGGGAGACTGTCTGGGAATCCGTGGTGCGGTTGACTTTTTATTATGTCGTTTAGATTTTGTTTCACAATAGATTAAATAGGACTATGGATTAAAACATTTAACGTCAATGGCCATTCTAAGCTGAATGTGCCTGCTCTCGTCAGAACGCAGAAGTTACACAGCTTAAGGCCTCGCTAGTACCAGTGTGGGAGACTGGCTGGGAATCCGTGGTGCGGTTGACTTTTTATTATGTTGTTTAGATTTTGTTTCACAATAGATTAAATAGGACTATGGATTAAGGCTTTTAATGTCAATGGCCATTCTAAGCTGAATGTGCCTGCTCTCGTCAGATCGCAGAAGTTACACAGCTTAAGGCCTCACTAGTACCAGTGTGGGAGACTGTCTGGGAATCCGTGGTGCGGTTGACTTTTTATTATGTCGTTTAGATTTTGTTTCACAATCGATTAAAAAGGACTATGGATTAAAGCTTTTAATGTCAATGGCAATTCTAAGCTGAATTTCCCTGCTCTCGTCAGATCGCAGAAGTTACACAGCTTAAAACCTCGCTAGTACCAGTGTGGGAGACTGTCTGGGAATCCGTGGTGCGGTTGACTTTTTATTATGTCGTTTAGATTTTGTTTCACAATCGATTAAAAAGGACTATGGATTAAAGCATTTAATGTCAATGGCCATTCTAAGCTGAATGTGCCTGCTCTCGTCAGATCGCAGAAGTTACACAGCTTAAGGCCTCTCTAGTACCAGTGTGGGAGACTGTCTGGGAATCCGTGGTGCGGTTGCCTTTTTATTATGTCGTTTAGATTTTGTTTCACAATAGATTAAAAAGGACTATGGATTAAAGCATTTAATGTCAATGGCCATTCTAAGCTGAATGTGCCTGCTCTCGTCAGATCGCAGAAGTTACACAGCTTAAGGCCTCGCTAGTACCAGTGTGGGAGACTGTCTGGGAATCCGTGGTGCGGTTGACTTTTTATTATGTCGTTTCGATTTTGTTTCACAATAGATTAAAAAGGACTATGGATTAAAGCATTTAATGTCAATGGCCATTCTAAGCTGAATGTACCTGCTCTCGTCAAATCGCAGAAGTTACACAGCTTAAGGCCTCGCTAGTACCAGTGTGGGAGACTGTCTGGGAATCCGTGGTGCGGTTGAATTTTTATTATGTCGTTTAGATTTTGTTTCACAATCGATTAAAAAGGACTATGGATTTAAGCATTTAATGTCAATGGCCATTCTAAGCTGAATGTCCCTGCTCTCGTCAGATCGCAGAAGTTACACAGCTTAAGGCCTCGCTAGTACCAGTGTGGGAGACTGTCTGGGAATCCGTGGTGCGGTTGACTTTTTATTATGTCGTTTAGATTTTGTTTCACAATAGATTAAAAAGGACTATGGATTAAAGCATTTAATGTCAATGGCCATTCTAAGCTGAATGTGCCTGCTCTCGTCAGATCGCAGAAGTTACACAGCTTAAGGCCTCGCTAGTACCAGTGTGGGAGACTGTCTGGGAATCCGTGGTGCGGTTGACTTTTTATTATGTCGTTTAGATTTTGTTTCACAATAGATTAAATAGGACTATGGATTAAAACATTTAATGTCAATGGCCATTCTAAGCTGAATGTGCCTGCTCTCGTCAGAACGCAGAAGTTGCACAGCTTAAGGCCTCGCTAGTACCAGTGTGGGAGACTGGCTGGGAATCCGTGGTGCGGTTGACTTTTTATTATGTTGTTTAGATTTTGTTTCACAATAGATTAAATAGGACTATGGATTAAGGCTTTTAATGTCAATGGCCGTTCTAAGCTGAATGTGCCTGCTCTCGTCAGATCGCAGAAGTTACGCAGCTTAAGGCCTCACTAGTACCAGTGTGGGAGACTGTCTGGGAATCCGTGGTGCGGTTGCCTTTTTATTATGTCGTTTAGATTTTGTTTCACAATCGATTAAAAAGGACTATGGATTAAAGCATTTAATGTCGATGGCCATTCTAAGCTGAATGTGCCTGCTCCCGTCAGATCGCAGAAGTTACACAGCTTAAAACCTCGCTAGTACCAGTGTGGGAGACTGTCTGGGAATCCATGGTGCGGTTGACTTTTTATTATGTCGTTTAGATTTTGTTTCACAATCGATTAAAAAGGACTATGGATTAAAGCATTTAATGTCAATGGCCATTCTAAGCTGAATGTGCCTGCTCTCGTCAGATCGCAGAAGTTACACAGCTTAAGGCCTCGCTAGTACCAGTGTGTGAGACTGTCTGGGAATCCGTGGTGCGGTTGACTTTTTATTATGGTGTTTAGATTTTGTTTCACAATCGATTAAAAAGGACTATGGATTAAGGCTTTTAATGTCAATGGCCATTCTAAGCTGAATGTGCCTGCTCTCGTCAGATCGCAGAAGTTACACAGCTTAAGGCCTCGCTAGTACCAGTGTGGGAGACTGTCTGGGAATCCGTGGTGTGGTTGAATTTTTATTATGTCGTTTAGATTTTGTTTCACAATAGATTAAATAGGACTATGGATTAAGGCTTTTAATGTCAATGGCCATTCTAAGCTGAATGTGCCTGCTCTCGTCAGATCGCAGAAGTTACACAGCTTAAGGCCTCGCTAGTACCAGTGTGGGAGACTGTCTGGGAATCCGTGGTGCGGTTGACTTTTTATTATGTCGTTTAGATTTTGTTTCACAATAGATTAAATAGGACTATGGATTAAAACATTTAACGTCAATGGCCATTCTAAGCTGAATGTGCCTGCTCTCGTCAGAACGCAGAAGTTACACAGCTTAAGGCCTCGCTAGTACCAGTGTGGGAGACTGGCTGGGAATCCGTGGTGCGGTTGACTTTTTATTATGTTGTTTAGATTTTGTTTCACAATAGATTAAATAGGACTATGGATTAAGGCTTTTAATGTCAATGGCCATTCTAAGCTGAATGTGCCTGCTCTCGTCAGATCGCAGAAGTTACGCAGCTTAAGGCCTCACTAGTACCAGTGTGGGAGACTGTCTGGGAATCCGTGGTGCGGTTGACTTTTTATTATGTCGTTTAGATTTTGTTTCACAATCGATTAAAAAGGACTATAGATTAAAGCATTTAATGTCAATGGCCATTCTAAGCTGAATGTGCCTGCTCTCGTCAGATCGCAGAAGTTACACAGCTTAAGGCCTCGCTAGTACCAGTGTGGGAGACTGTCTGGGAATCCGTGGTGCGGTTGACTTTTTATTATGTTGTTTAGATTTTGTTTCACAATCGATTAAAAAGGACTATGGATTTAGGCTTTTAATGTAAATGGCCATTCTAAGCTGAATGTGCCTGCTCTCGTCAGATCGCAGAAGTTACACAGCTTAAGGCCTCGCTAGTACCAGTGTGGGAGACTGTCTGGGAATCCGTGGTGCGGATGACTTTTTATTATGTCGTTTAGATTTTGTTTCACAATCGATTAAAAAGGACTATGGATTAAAGCATTTAATGTCAATGGCCATTCTAAGCTGAATGTGCCTGCCCTCGTCAGATCGCAGAAGTTACACAGCTTAAGGCCTCGCTAGTACCAGTGTGGGAGACTGTCTGGGAATCCGTGGTGCGGTTGACTTTTTATTATGTCGTTTAGATTTTGTTTCACAATAGATTAAATAGGACTATGGATTAAGGCTTTTAATGTCAATGGCCATTCTAAGCTGAATGTGCCTGCTCTCGTCAGATCGCAGAAGTTACGCAGCTTAAGGCCTCACTAGTACCAGTGTGGGAGACTGTCTGGGAATCCGTGGTGCGGTTGACTTTTTATTATGTCGTTTAGATTTTGTTTCACAATCGATTAAAAAGGACTATGGATTAAAGCATTTAATGTCAATGGCCATTCTAAGCTGAATGTGCCTGCTCTCGTCAGATCGCAGAAGTTACACAGCTTAAGGCCTCGCTAGTACCAGTGTGGGAGACTGTCTGGGAATCCGTGGTGCGGTTGACTTTTTATTATGTTGTTTAGATTTTGTTTCACAATCGATTAAAAAGGACTATGGATTTAGACTTTTAATGTCAATGGCCATTCTAAGCTGAATGTGCCTGCTCTCGTCAGATCGCAGAAGTTACACAGCTTAAGGCCTCGCTAGTACCAGTGTGGGAGACTGTCTGGGAATCCGTGGTGCGGATGACTTTTTATTATGTCGTTTAGATTTTGTTTCACAATCGATTAAAAAGGACTATGGATTAAAGCATTTAATGTCAATGGCCATTCTAAGCTGAATGTGCCTGCACTCGTCAGATCGCAGAAGTTACACAGCTTAAGGCCTCGCTAGTACCAGTGTGGGAGACTGTCTGGGAATCCATGGTGCGGTTGACTTTTTATTATGTCGTTTAGATTTTGTTTCACAATCGCTTAAAAAGGACTATGGATTAAAGCATTTAATGTCAATGGCCATTCTAAGCTGAATGTGCCTGCTCTCGTTAGATCGCAGAAGTTACACAGCTTAATGCCTCGCTAGTACCAGTGGGGGAGACTGTCTGGGAATCTGTGGTGCGGTTGACTTTTTATTATGTCGTTTAGATTTTGTTTCACAATAGATTAAATAGGACTATGGATTAAAGCATTTAATGTCAATGGCCATTCTAAGCTGAATGTGCCTGCTCTCGTCAGATCACAGAAGTTACACAGCTTAAAGCCTCGCTAGTACTAGTGTGGGAGACTGTCTGGGAATCCGTGGTGCAGTTGCCTTTTTATTATGTCGTTTAGATTTTGTTTCACAATCGATTAAAAAGGACTATGGATTAAAGCATTTAATGTCAATGGCCATTCTAAGCTGAATGTGCCTGCTCTCGTCAGATCACAGAAGTTACACAGCTTAAGGCCTTGCTAGTACCAGTGTGGGGGACTGTCTGGGAATCCGTAGTGCGGTTGACTTTTTATTATGTCGTTTAGATTTTGTTTCACAATCGATTAAATAGGACTATGGATTAAAGCATTTAATGTCAATGGCCATTCTAAGCTGAATGTGCCTGCTCTCGTCAGATCGCAGAAGTTACACAGCTTAAGGCCTCGCTAGTACCAGTGTGGTAGACTGTCTGGGAATCCGCGGTGCGGTTGAATTTTTATTATGTCGTTTAGATTTTGTTTCACAATCGATTAAAAAGGACTATGGATTAACGCTTTTAATGTCAATGGCAATTCTAAGCTGAATTTCCCTGCTCTCGTCAGATTGCAGAAGTTACACAGCTTAAAACCTCGCTAGTACCAGTGTGGGAGACTGTCTGGGAATCCGTGGTGCGGTTGACTTTTTATTATGTCGTTTAGATTTTGTTTCACAATCGATTAAAAAGGACTATGGATTAAAGCATTTAATGTCAATGGCCATTCTAAGCTGAATGTGCCTGCTCTCGTCAGATCGCAGAAGTTACACAGCTTAAGGCCTCGCTAGTACCAGTGTGGGAGACTGTCTGGGAATCCGTGGTGCGGCTGCCTTTTTATTATGTCGTTTAGATTTTGTTTCACAATAGATTAAAAAGGACTATGGATTAAAGCATTTAATGTCAATGGCCATTCTAAGCTGAATGTGCCTGCTCTCGTCAGATCGCAGAAGTTACACAGTGTAAGGCCTCGCTAGTACCAGTGTGGGAGACTGTCTGGGAATCCGTGGTGCGGTAGACTTTTTATTATGTCGTTTAGATTTTGTTTCACAATCGATTAAAAAGGACTATGGATTAAAGCATTTAATGTCAATGGCCATTCTAAGCTGAATGTGCCTGCTCTCGTCTGATCGCAGAAGTTACACAGCTTAAGGCCTCGCTAGTACCAGTGTGGGAGACTGTCTGGGAATCCGTGGTGCGGTTGCCTTTTTATTATGTCGTTTAGATTTTGTTTCACAATAGATTAAAAAGGACTATGGATTAAAGCATTTAATGTCAATGGCCATTCTAAGCTGAATGTGCCTGCTCTCGTCAGATCGCAGAAGTTACACAGCTTAAGGCCTCGCTAGTACCAGTGTGGGAGACTGTCTGGGAATCCGTGGTGCGGTTGACTTTTTATTATGTCGTTTAGATTTTGTTTCACAATAGATTAAAAAGGACTATGGATTAAAGCATTTAATGTCAATGGCCATTCTAAGCTGATTGTCCCTGCTCTCGTCAGATCGCAGAAGTTACACAGCTTAAGGCCTCGCTAGTACCAGTGTGGGAGACTGTCTGGGAATCCGTGGTGCGGTTGACTTTTTATTATGTCGTTTAGATTTTGTTTCACAATCGATTAAAAAGGACTATGGATTAAAGCATTTAATGTCAATGGCCATTCTAAGCTGAATGTACCTGCTCTCGTCAGATCGCAGAAGTTACACAGCTTAAGGCCTCGCTAGTACCAGTGTGGGAGACTGTCTGGGAATACGTGGTGCGGTTGAATTTTTATTATGTCGTTTAGATTTTGTTTCACAATCGATTAAAAAGGACTATTGATTAAACCATTTAATGTCAATGGCCATTCTAAGCTGAATGTCCCTGCTCTCGTCAGATTGCAGAAGTTACACAGCTTAAGGCCTCGCTAGTACCAGTGTGGGAGACTGTCTGGGAATCCGTGGTGCGGTTGACTTTTTATTATGTCGTTTAGATTTTGTTTCACAATAGATTAAAAAGGACTATGGATTAAAGCATTTAATGTCAATGGCCATTCTAAGCTGAATGTGCCTGCTCTCGTCAGATCGCAGAAGTTACACAGCTTAAGGCCTCGCTAGTACCAGTGTGGGAGACTGTCTGGGAATCCGTGGTGCGGTTGACTTTTTATTATGTCGTTTAGATTTTGTTTCACAATAGATTAAAAAGGACTATGGATTAAAGCATTTAATGTCAATGGCCATTCTAAGCTGATTGTCCCTGCTCTCGTCAGATCGCAGAAGTTACACAGCTTAAGGCCTCGCTAGTACCAGTGTGGGAGACTGTCTGGGAATCCGTGGTGCGGTTGACTTTTTATTATGTCGTTTAGATTTTGTTTCACAATCGATTAAAAAGGACTATGGATTAAAGCATTTAATGTCAATGGCCATTCTAAGCTGAATGTACCTGCTCTCGTCAGATCGCAGAAGTTACACAGCTTAAGGCCTCGCTAGTACCAGTGTGGGAGACTGTCTGGGAATACGTGGTGCGGTTGAATTTTTATTATGTCGTTTAGATTTTGTTTCACAATCGATTAAAAAGGACTATGGATTAAAGCATTTAATGTCAATGGCCATTCTAAGCTGAATGTCCCTGCTCTCGTCAGATTGCAGAAGTTACACAGCTTAAGGCCTCGCTAGTACCAGTGTGGGAGACTGTCTGGGAATCCGTGGTGCGGTTGACTTTTTATTATGTCGTTTAGATTTTGTTTCACAATAGATTAAAAAGGACTATGGATTAAAGCATTTAATGTCAATGGCCATTCTAAGCTGAATGTGCCTGCTCTCGTCAGATCGCAGAAGTTACACAGCTTAAGGCCTCGCTAGTACCAGTGTGGGAGACTGTCTGGGAATCCGTGGTGTGGTTGACTTTTTATTATGTCGTTTAGATTTTGTTTCACAATAGATTAAATAGGACTATGGATTAAAACATTTAACGTCAATGGCCATTCTAAGCTGAATGTGCCTGCCCTCGTCAGAACGCAGAAGTTACACAGCTTAAGGCCTCGCTAGTACCAGTGTGGGAGACTGGCTGGGAATCCGTGGTGCGGTTGACTTTTTATTATGTTGTTTAGATTTTGTTTCACAATAGATTAAATAGGACTATGGATTAAGGCTTTTAATGTCAATGGCCATTCTAAGCTGAATGTGCCTGCTCTCGTCAGATCGCAGAAGTTACACAGCTTAAGGCCTCACTAGTACCAGTGTGGGAGACTGTCTGGGAATCCGTGGTGCGGTTGACTTTTTATTATGTCGTTTAGATTTTGTTTCACAATCGATTAAAAAGGACTATGGATTAAAGCTTTTAATGTCAATGGCAATTCTAAGCTGAATTTCCCTGCTCTCGTCAGATCGCAGAAGTTACACAGCTTAAAACCTCGCTAGTACCAGTGTGGGAGACTGTCTGGGAATCCGTGGTGCGGTTGACTTTTTATTATGTCGTTTAGATTTTGTTTCACAATCGATTAAAAAGGACTATGGATTAAAGCATTTAATGTCAATGGCCATTCTAAGCTGAATGTGCCTGCTCTCGTCAGATCGCAGAAGTTACACAGCTTAAGGCCTCGCTAGTACCAGTGTGGGAGACTGTCTGGGAATCCGTGGTGCGGATGACTTTTTATTATGTCGTTTAGATTTTGTTTCACAATCGATTAAAAAGGACTATGGATTAAAGCATTTAATGTCAATGGCCATTCTAAGCTGAATGTGCCTGCCCTCGTCAGATCGCAGAAGTTACACAGCTTAAGGCCTTGCTAGTACCAGTGTGGGAGACTGTCTGGGAATCCGTGGTGCGGTTGACTTTTTATTATGTCGTTTAGATTTTGTTTCACAATCGCTTAAAAAGGACTATGGATTAAAGCATTTAATGTCAATGGCCATTCTAAGCGGAATGTGCCTGCTCTCGTTAGATCGCAGAAGTTACACAGCTTAACGCCTCGCTAGTACCAGTGTGGGAGACTGTCTGGGAATCTGTGGTGCGGTTGACTTTTTATTATGTTGTTTAGATTTTGTTTCACAATAGATTAAATAGGACTATGGATTAAAGCATTTAACGTCAATACCCATTCTAAGCTGAATGTGCCTGCTCTCGTCAGATCGCAGAAGTTACACAGCTTAAAGCCTCGCTAGTACTAGTGTGGGAGACTGTCTGGGAATCCGTGGTGCAGTTGACTTTTTATTATGTCGTTTAGATTTTGTTTCACAATCGATTAAAAAGGACTATGGATTAAAGCATTTAACGTCAATGGCCATTCTAAGCTGAATGTGCCTGCTCTCGTCAGATCACAGAAGTTACACAGCTTAAGGCCTCGCTAGTACCAGTGTGGGGGACTGTCTGGGAATCCGTGGTGCGGTTGACTTTTTATTATGTCGTTTAGATTTTGTTTCACAATCGATTAAAAAGGACTATGGATTAAAGCTTTTAATGTCAATGGCAATTCTAAGCTGAATTTCCCTGCTCTCGTCAGATCGCAGAAGTTACACAGCTTAAAACCTCGCTAGTACCAGTGTGGGAGACTGTCTGGGAATCCGTGGTGCGGTAGACTTTTTATTATGTCGTTTAGATTTTGTTTCACAATCGATTAAAAAGGACTATGGATTAAAGCATTTAATGTCAATGGCCATTCTAAGCTGAATGTGCCTGCTCTCGTCAGATCGCAGAAGTTACACAGCTTAAGGCCTCGCTAGTACCAGTGTGGGAGACTGTCTGGGAATCCGTGGTGCGGTTGCCTTTTTATTATGTCGTTTAGATTTTGTTTCACAATAGATTAAAAAGGACTATGGATTAAAGCATTTAATGTCAATGGCCATTCTAAGCTGAATGTGCCTGCTCTCGTCAGATCGCAGAAGTTACACAGCTTAAGGCCTCGCTAGTACCAGTGTGTGTGACTGTCTGGGAATGCGTGGTGCGGTTGACTTTTTATTATGTCGTTTAGATTTTGTTTCACAATAGATTAAAAAGGACTATGGATTAAAGCATTTAATGTCAATGGCCATTCTAAGCTGAATGTCCCTGCTCTCGTCAGATCGCAGAAGTTACACAGCTTAAGGCCTCGCTAGTACCAGTGTGGGAGACTGTCTGGGAATCCGTGGTGCGGTTGACTTTTTATTATGTCGTTTAGATTTTGTTTCACAATCGATTAAAAAGGACTATGGATTAAAGCATTTAATGTCAATGGCCATTCTAAGCTGAATGTACCTGCTCTCGTTAGATCGCAGAAGTTACACAGCTTAAGGCCTCGCTAGTACCAGTGTGGGAGACTGTCTGGGAATACGTGGTGCGGTTGAATTTTTATTATGTCGTTTAGATTTTGTTTCACAATCGATTAAAAAGGACTATGGATTAAAGCATTTAATGTCAATGGCCATTCTAAGCTGAATGTCCCTGCTCTCGTCAGATCGCAGAAGTTACACAGCTTAAGGCCTCGCTAGTACCAGTGTGGGAGACTGTCTGGGAATCCGTGGTGCGGTTGACTTTTTATTATGTCGTTTAGATTTTGTTTCACAATAGATTAAAAAGGACTATGGATTAAAGCATTTAATGTCAATGGCCATTCTAAGCTGAATGTGCCTGCTCTCGTCAGATCGCAGAAGTTACACAGCTTAAGGCCTCGCTAGTACCAGTGTGGGAGACTGTCTGGGAATCCGTGGTGCGGTTGACTTTTTATTATGTCGTTTAGATTTTGTTTCACAATAGATTAAATAGGACTATGGATTAAAACATTTAACGTCAATGGCCATTCTAAGCTGAATGTGCCTGCCCTCGTCAGAACGCAGAAGTTACACAGCTTAAGGCCTCGCTAGTACCAGTGTGGGAGACTGGCTGGGAATCCGTGGTGCGGTTGACTTTTTATTATGTTGTTTAGATTTTGTTTCACAATAGATTAAATAGGACTATGGATTAAGGCTTTTAATGTCAATGGCCATTCTAAGCTGAATGTGCCTGCTCTCGTCAGATCGCAGAAGTTACACAGCTTAAGGCCTCACTAGTACCAGTGTGGGAGACTGTCTGGGAATCCGTGGTGCGGTTGACTTTTTATTATGTCGTTTAGATTTTGTTTCACAATCGATTAAAAAGGACTATGGATTAAAGCTTTTAATGTCAATGGCAATTCTAAGCTGAATTTCCCTGCTCTCGTCAGATCGCAGAAGTTACACAGCTTAAAACCTCGCTAGTACCAGTGTGGGAGACTGTCTGGGAATCCGTGGTGCGGTTGACTTTTTATTATGTCGTTTAGATTTTGTTTCACAATCGATTAAAAAGGACTATGGATTAAAGCATTTAATGTCAATGGCCATTCTAAGCTGAATGTGCCTGCTCTCGTCAGATCGCAGAAGTTACACAGCTTAAGGCCTCGCTAGTACCAGTGTGGGAGACTGTCTGAGAATCCGTGGTGCGGTTGCCTTTTTATTATGTCGTTTAGATTTTGTTTCACAATAGATTAAAAAGGACTATGGATTAAAGCATTTAATGTCAATGGCCATTCTAAGCTGAATGTGCCTGCTCTCGTCAGAATGCAGAAGTTACACAGCTTAAGGCCTCGCTAGTACCAGTGTGGGAGACTGTCTGGGAATCCGTGGTGCGGTTGACTTTTTATTATGTTGTTTAGATTTTGTTTCACAATAGATTAAAAAGGACTATGGATTAAAGCATTTAATGTCAATGGCCATTCTAAGCTGAATGTCCCTGCTCTCGTCAGATCGCAGAAGTTACACAGCTTAAGGCCTCGCTAGTACCAGTGTGGGAGACTGTCTGGGAATCCGTGGTGCGGTTAACTTTTTATTATGTCGTTTAGATTTTGTTTCACAATCGATTAAAAAGGACTATGGATTAAAGCATTTAATGTCAATGGCCATTCTAAGCTGAATGTGCCTGCTCTCGTCAGATCGCAGAAGTTACACAGCTTAAGGCCTCGCTAGTACCAGTGTGGGAGACTGTCTGGGAATCCGTGGTGTGGTTCAATTTTTATTATGTCGTTTAGATTTTGTTTCACAATAGATTAAATAGGACTATGGATTAAGGCTTTTAATGTCAATGGCCATTCTAAGCTGAATGTGCCTGCTCTCGTCAGATCGCAGAAGTTACACAGCTTAAGGCCTCGCTAGTACCAGTGTGGGAGACTGTCTGGGAATCCGTGGTGCGGTTGACTTTTTATTATGTCGTTTAGATTTTGTTTCACAATCGATTAAAAAGGACTATGGATTAAAGCATTTAATGTCAATGGCCATTCTAAGCTGAATGTGCCTGCTCTCGTCAGCTCGCAGAAGTTACACAGCTTAAGGCCTCGCTAGTACCAGTGTGGGAGACTGTCTGGGAATACGTGGTGCGGTTGAATTTTTATTATGTCGTTTAGATTTTGTTTCACAATCGATTAAAAAGGACTATGGATTAAAGCATTAAATGTCAATGGCCATTCTAAGCTGAATGTCCCTGCTCTCGTCAGATCGCAGAAGTTACACAGCTTAAGGCCTCGCTAGTACCAGTGTGGGAGACTGTCTGGGAATCCGTGGTGCGGTTGACCTTTTATTATGTCGTTTAGATTTTGTTTCACAATAGATTAAAAAGGACTATGGATTAAAGCATTTAATGTCAATGGCCATTCTAAGCTGAATGTGCCTGCTCTCGTCAGATCGCAGAAGTTACACAGCTTAAGGCCTCACTAGTACCAGTGTGGGAGACTGTCTGGGAATCCGTGGTGCGGTTGACTTTTTATTATGTCGTTTAAATTTTGTTTCACAATCGATTAAAAAGGACTATGGATTAAAGCTTTTAATGTCAATGGCAATTCTAAGCTGAATTTCCCTGCTCTCGTCAGATCGCAGAAGTTACACAGCTTAAAACCTCGCTAGTACCAGTGTGGGAGACTGTCTGGGAATCCGTGGTGCGGTTGACTTTTTATTATGTCGTTTAGATTTTGTTTCACAATCGATTAAAAAGGACTATGGATTAAAGCATTTAATGTCAATGGCCATTCTAAGCTGAATGTGCCTGCTCTCGTCAGATCGCAGAAGTTACACAGCTTAAGGCCTCGCTAGTACCAGTGTGGGAGACTGTCTGGGAATCCGTGGTGCGGTTGCCTTTTTATTATGTCGTTTAGATTTTGTTTCACAATAGATTAAAAAGGACTATGGATTAAAGCATTTAATGTCAATGGCCATTCTAAGCTGAATGTGCCTGCTCTCGTCAGATCGCAGAAGTTACACAGCTTTAGGCCTCGCTAGTACCAGTGTGGGAGACTGTCTGGGAATCCGTGGTGCGGTTGCCTTTTTATTATGTCGTTTAGATTTTGTTTCACAATAGATTAAAAAGGACTATGGATTAAAGCATTTAATGTCAATGGCCATTCTAAGCTGAATGTCCCTGCTCTCGTCAGATCGCAGAAGTTACACAGCTTAAGGCCTCGCTAGTACCAGTGTGGGAGACTGTCTGGGAATCCGTGGTGCGGTTGACTTTTTATTATGTCGTTTAGATTTTGTTTCACAATCGATTAAAAAGGACTATGGATTAAAGCATTTAATGTCAATGGCCATTCTAAGCTGAATGTGCCTGCTCTCGTCAGATCGCAGAAGTTACACAGCTTAAGGCCTCGCTAGTACCAGTGTGGGAGACTGTCTGGGAATCCGTGGTGTGGTTGAATTTTTATTATGTCGTTTAGATTTTGTTTCACAATAGATTAAATAGGACTATGGATTAAGGCTTTTAATGTCAATGGCCATTCTAAGCTGAATGTGCCTGCTCTCGTCAGATCGCAGAAGTTACACAGCTTAAGGCCTCGCTAGTACCAGTGTGGGAGACTGTCTGGGAATCCGTGGTGCGGTTGACTTTTTATTATGTCGTTTAGATTTTGTTTCACAATCGATTAAAAAGGACTATGGATTAAAGCATTTAATGTCAATGGCCATTCTAAGCTGAATGTACCTGCTCTCGTCAGATCGCAGAAGTTACACAGCTTAAGGCCTCGCTAGTACAAGTGTGGGAGACTGTCTGGGAATCCGTGGTGCGGTTGAATTTTTATTATGTCGTTTAGATTTTGTTTCACAATCGATTAAAAAGGACTATGGATTAAAGCATTTAATGTCAATGGCCATTCTAAGCTGAATGTGCCTGCTCTCGTCAGATCGCAGAAGTTACACAGCTTAAGGCTCTCGCTAGTACCAGTGTGGGAGACTGTCTGGGAATCCGTGGTGTGGTTGAATTTTTATTATGTCGTTTAGATTTTGTTTCACAATAGATTAAATAGGACTATGGATTAAGGCTTTTAATGTCAATGGCCATTCTAAGCTGAATGTGCCTGCTCTCGTCAGATCGCAGAAGTTACACAGCTTAAGGCCTCGCTAGTACCAGTGTGGGAGACTGTCTGGGAATCCGTGGTGCGGTTGACTTTTTATTATGTCGTTTAGATTTTGTTTCACAATCGATTAAAAAGGACTATGGATTAAAGCATTTAATGTCAATGGCCATTCTAAACTGAATGTCCCTGCTCTCGTCAGATCGCAGAAGTTACACAGCTTAAGGCCTCGCTAGTACCAGTGTGGGAGACTGTCTGGGAATCCGTGGTGCGGTTGACATTTTATTATGTCGTTTAGATTTTGTTTCACAATAGATTAAAAAGGACTATGGATTAAAGCATTTAATGTCAATTGCTATTCTAAGCTGAATGTGCCTGCTCTCGTCAGATCGCAGAAGTTACACAGCTTAAGGCCTCGCTAGTACCAGTGTGGGAGGCTGTCTGGGAATCCGTGGTGCGGTTGACTTTTTATTATGTCGTTTAGATTTTGTTTCACAATAGATTAAATAGGACTATGGATTAAAACATTTAACGTCAATGGCCATTCTAAGCTGAATGTGCCTGCTCTCGTCAGAACGCAGAAGTTACACAGCTTAAGGCCTCGCTAGTACCAGTGTGGGAGACTGGCTGGGAATCCGTGGTGCGGTTGACTTTTTATTATGTTGTTTAGATTTTGTTTCACAATAGATTAAATAGGACTATGGATTAAGGCTTTTAATGTCAATGGCCATTCTAAGCTGAATGTGCCTGCTCTCGTCAGGTCGCAGAAGTTACACAGCTTAAGGCCTCACTAGTACCAGTGTGGGAGACTGTCTGGGAATCCGTGGTGCGGTTGCCTTTTTATTATGTCGTTTAGATTTTGTTTCACAATCGATTAAAAAGGACTATGGATTAAAGCATTTAATGTCAATGGCCATTCTAAGCTGAATGTGCCTGCTCCCGTCAGATCGCAGAAGTTACACAGCTTAAAACCTCGCTAGTACCAGTGTGGGAGACTGTCTGGGAATCCGTGGTGCGGTTGACTTTTTATTATGTTGTTTAGATTTTGTTTCACAATCGATTAAAAAGGACTATGGATTAAGGCTTTTAATGTCAATGGCCATTCTAAGCTGAATGTGCCTGCTCTCGTCAGATCGCAGAAGTTACACAGCTTAAGGCCTCGCTAGTACCAGTGTGGGAGACTTTCTGGGAATCCGTGGTGCGGATGACTTTTTATTATGTCGTTTAGATTTTGTTTCACAATCGATTAAAAAGGACTATGGATTAAAGCATTTAATGTCAATGGCCATTCTAAGCTGAACGTGCCTGCCCTCGTCAGATCGCAGAAGTTACACAGCTTAAGGCCTCGCTAGTACCAGTGTGGGAGACTGTCTGGGAATCCGTGGTGCGGTTGACTTTTTATTATGTCGTTTAGATTTTGTTTCACAATCGCTTAAAAAGGACTATGGATTAAAGCATTTAATGTCAATGGCCATTCTAAGCTGAATGTGCCTGCTCTCGTTAGATCGCAGAAGTTACACAGCTTAATGCCTCGCTAGTACCAGTGGGGGAGACTGTCTGGGAATCTGTGGTGCGGTTGACTTTTTATTATGTCGTTTAGATTTTGTTTCACAATAGATTAAATAGGACTATGGATTAAAGCATTTAATGTCAATGGCCATTCTAAGCTGAATGTGCCTGCTCTCGTCAGATCACAGAAGTTACACAGCTTAAGGCCTCGCTAGTACCAGTGTGGGGGACTGTCTGGGAATCCGTGGTGCGGTTGACTTTTTATTATGTCGTTTAGATTTTGTTTCACAATAGATTAAATAGGACTATGGATTAAAGCATTTAACGTCAATACCCATTCTAAGCTGAATGTGCCTGCTCTCGTCAGATCGCAGAAGTTACACAGCTTAAAGCCTCGCTAGTACTAGTGTGGGAGACTGTCTGGGAATCCGTGGTGCAGTTGACTTTTTATTATGTCGTTTAGATTTTGTTTCACAATCGATTAAAAAGGACTATGGATTAAAGCATTTAATGTCAATGGCCATTCTAAGCTGAATGTGCCTGCTCTCGTCAGATCACAGAAGTTACACAGCTTAAGGCCTCGCTAGTACCAGTGTGGGGGACTGTCTGGGAATCCGTGGTGCGGTTGACTTTTTATTATGTCGTTTAGATTTTGTTTCACAATCGATTAAAAAGGACTATGGATTAAAGCATTTAATGTCAAAGGCCATTCTAAGCTGAATGTGCCTGCTCTCGTCAGATCGCAGAAGTTACACAGCTTAAGGCCTCGCTAGTACCAGTGTGGTAGACTGTCTGGGAATCCGTGGTGCGGTTGAATTTTTATTATGTCGTTTAGATTTTGTTTCACAATCGATTAAAAAGGACTATGGATTAAAGCTTTTAATGTCAATGGCAATTCTAAGCTGAATTTCCCTGCTCTCGTCAGATTGCAGAAGTTACACAGCTTAAAACCTCGCTAGTACCAGTGTGGGAGACTGTCTGGGAATCCGTGGTGCGGTTGACTTTTTATTATGTCGTTTAGATTTTGTTTCACAATCGATTAAAAAGGACTATGGATTAAAGCATTTAATGTCAATGGCCATTCTAAGCTGAATGTGCCTGCTCTCGTCAGATCGCAGAAGTTACACAGCTTAAGGCCTCGCTAGTACCAGTGTGGGAGACTGTCTGGGAATCCGTGGTGCGGTTGCCTTTTTATTATGTCGTTTAGATTTTGTTTCACAATAGATTAAAAAGGACTATGGATTAAAGCATTTAATGTCAATGGCCATTCTAAGCTGAATGTGCCTGCTCTCGTCAGATCGCAGAAGTTACACAGCTTAAGGCCTCGCTAGTACCAGTGTGGGAGACTGTCTGGGAATCCGTGGTGCGGTTGACTTTTTATTATGTCGTTTAGATTTTGTTTCACAATAGATTAAAAAGGACTATGGATTAAAGCATTTAATGTCAATGGCCATTCTAAGCTGAATGTCCCTGCTCTCGTCAGATCGCAGAAGTTACACAGCTTAAGGCCTCGCTAGTACCAGTGTGGGAGACTGTCTGGGAATCCGTGGTGCGGTTGACTTTTTATTATGTCGTTTAGATTTTGTTTCACAATCGATTAAAAAGGACTATGGATTAAAGCATTTAATGTCAATGGCCATTCTAAGCTGACTGTGCCTGCTCTCGTCAGATCGCAGAAGTTACACAGCTTAAGGCCTCGCTAGTACCAGTGTGGGAGACTGTCTGGGAATCCGTGGTGTGGTTGAATTTTTATTATGTCGTTTAGATTTTGTTTCACAATAGATTAAATAGGACTATGGATTAAGGCTTTTAATGTCAATGGCCATTCTAAGCTGAATGTGCCTGCTCTCGTCAGATCGCAGAAGTTACACAGCTTAAGGCCTCGCTAGTACCAGTGTGGGAGACTGTCTGGGAATCCGTGGTGCGGTTGACTTTTTATTATGTCGTTTAGATTTTGTTTCACAATCGATTAAAAAGGACTATGGATTAAAGCATTTAATGTCAATGGCCATTCTAAGCTGAATGTACCTGCTCTCGTCAGATCGCAGAAGTTACACAGCTTAAGGCCTCGCTAGTACCAGTGTGGGAGACTGTCTGGGAATCCGTGGTGCGGTTGAATTTTTATTATGTCGTTTAGATTTTGTTTCACAATCGATTAAAAAGGACTATGGATTAAAGCATTTAATGTCAATGGCCATTCTAAGCTGAATGTCCCTGCTCTCGTCAGATCGCAGAAGTTACACAGCTTAAGGCCTCGCTAGTACCAGTGTGGGAGACTGTCTGGGAATCCGTGGTGCGGTTGACTTTTTATTATGTCGTTTAGATTTTGTTTCACAATAGATTAAAAAGGACTATGGATTAAAGCATTTAATGTCAATTGCCATTCTAAGCTGAATGTGCCTGCTCTCGTCAGATCGCAGAAGTTACACAGCTTAAGGCCTCGCTAGTACCAGTGTGGGAGACTGTCTGGGAATCCGTGGTGCGGTTGCCTTTTTATTATGTCGTTTAGATTTTGTTTCACAATAGATTAAATAGGACTATGGATTAAAACATATAACGTCAATGGCCATTCTAAGCTGAATGTGCCTGCTCTCGTCAGAACGCAGAAGTTACACAGCTTAAGGCCTCGCTAGTACCAGTGTGGGAGACTGGCTGGGAATCCGTGGTGCGGTTGACTTTTTATTATGTTGTTTAGATTTTGTTTCATAATAGATTAAATAGGACTATGGATTAAGGCTTTTAATGTCAATGGCCATTCTAAGCTGAATGTGCCTGCTCTCGTCAGATCGCAGAAGTTACACAGCTTAAGGCCTCACTAGTACCAGTGTGGGAGACTGTCTGGGAATCCGTGGTGCGGTTGCCTTTTTATTATGTCGTTTAGATTTTGTTTCACAATCGATTAAAAAGGACTATGGATTAAAGCATTTAATGTCAATGGCCATTCTAAGCTGAATGTGCCTGCTCCCGTCAGATCGCAGAAGTTACACAGCTTAAAACCTCGCTAGTACCAGTGTGGGAGACTGTCTGGGAATCCGTGGTGCGGTTGACTTTTTATTATGTCGTTTAGATTTTGTTTCACAATCGATTAAAAAGGACTATGGATTAAAGCATTTAATGTCAATGGCCATTCTAAGCTGAATGTGCCTGCTCTCGTCAGATCGCAGAAGTTACACAGCTTAAGGCCTCGCTAGACCAATGTGGGAGACTGTCTGGGAATCCGTGGTGCGGTTGACTTTTTATTATGTTGTTTAGATTTTGTTTCACAATCGATTAAAAAGGACTATGGATTAAGGCTTTTAATGTCAATGGCCATTCTAAGCTGAATGTGCCTGCTCTCGTCAGATCGCAGAAGTTACACAGCTTAAGGCCTCGCTAGTACCAGTGTGGGAGACTTTCTGGGAATCCGTGGTGCGGATGACTTTTTATTATGTCGTTTAGATTTTGTTTCACAATCGATTAAAAAGGACTATGGATTAAAGCATTTAATGTCAATGGCCATTCTAAGCTGAACGTGCCTGCCCTCGTCAGATCGCAGAAGTTACACAGCTTAAGGCCTCGCTAGTACCAGTGTGGGAGACTGTCTGGGAATCCGTGGTGCGGTTGACTTTTTATTATGTCGCTTAGATTTTGTTTCACAATCGCTTAAAAAGGACTATGGATTAAAGCATTTAACGTCAATGGCCATTCTAAGCTGAATGTGCCTGCTCTCGTTAGATCGCAGAAGTTACACAGCTTAATGCCTCGCTAGTACCAGTGGGGGAGACTGTCTGGGAATCTGTGGTGCGGTTGACTTTTTATTATGTCGTTTAGATTTTGTTTCACAATAGATTAAATAGGACTATGGATTAAAGCATTTAAAGGCATGGTGTCGCCCCAAAAACATGTTTTTTTTTTAAAATTTAAACATTTAGTGTGTGGGTGATAAAACATTGTTCAAATTTTTTTTATTTTTTTCGCGAGTCAGGAAATATTATAAATTTTTTCAAATTTATAATACTACCCATTTTTGGTCACTAGATGGAGCTGTTTGGAGCTAGTTCCCAAAATTGCAGCATTGCAACATTGGGTTAAAAGCTATCGCTCTAGTGAGCGCTCAGCATCCCCCCCTCCTTTATCCTGGCTAGTGCCGGGATAAACGAGGGGTTTGAAAGGTTTAACCTCCTACACTGTGTGTCGCCATTTTTTGAGGTAACCCACAGTGTAGTAGGTTTACATGCAGTAGTAAACACACACAAACACTAACATACATTGAAATCGCTTACCTGCTCCTGCCGCCGCGGCCCGTCCGCTCCCTTTGCTGCCGCTGTTCCATGTGCACTTGTCCGGAAGCCGCGACCGGAAGTAGTAATATTACTGTCCGGCCGCGACTTCCGGTCCACAGGAAAATGGCGCCGGACGGCGCCAATTTCGAATAGGACTGTGTGGGAGCGGCGCATGCGCAGTTCCCACACAGACGCCGTACACGGCAGTCAATGGGACGGGAGCCGTTCGCAGTCCCTATGGGACTGTGGCTGCCGTATTCCATGTCTGTGTGTGTCGTTAATCGACACACACAGAAATGGAACAAAAAATGGCAGCCCCCATAGGGAAGAAAAAGTGTGAAAAAAAGAAACAGTAAAACACAAACACACAAATGAAAATAAACGTTTATATTAAGGCACTAACATCTTTAACATATAAATAAAATATTTGTGATGACACTGTTCCTTTAATGTCAATGGCCATTCTAAGCTGAATGTGCCTGCTCTCGTCAAATCACAGAAGTTACACAGCTTAAGGCCTCGCTAGTACCAGTGTGGGGGACTGTCTGGGAATCCGTGGTGCGGTTGACTTTTTATTATGTCGTTTAGATTTTGTTTCACAATAGATTAAATAGGACTATGGATTAAAGCATTTAACGTCAATACCCATTCTAAGCTGAATGTGCCTGCTCTCGTCAGATCGCAGAAGTTACACAGCTTAAAGCCTCGCTAGTACTAGTGTGGGAGACTGTCTGGGAATCCGTGGTGCGGTTGACTTTTTATTATGTCGTTTAGATTTTGTTTCACAATCGATTAAAAAGGACTATGGATTAAAGCATTTAATGTCAATGGCCATTCTAAGCTGAATGTGCCTGCTCTCGTCAGATCGCAGAAGTTACACAGCTTAAGGCCTCGCTAGTACCAGTGTGGTAGACTGTCTGGGAATCCGTGGTGCGGTTGAATTTTTATTATGTCGTTTAGATTTTGTTTCACAATCGATTAAAAAGGACTATGGATTAAAGCTTTTAATGTCAATGGCAATTCTAAGCTGAATTTCCCTGCTCTCGTCAGATTGCAGAAGTTACACAGCTTAAAACCTCGCTAGTACCAGTGTGGGAGACTGTCTGGGAATCCGTGGTGCGGTTGACTTTTTATTATGTCGTTTAGATTTTGTTTCACAATCGATTAAAAAGGACTATGGATTAAAGCATTTAATGTCAATGGCCATTCTAAGCTGAATGTGCCTGCTCTCGTCAGATCGCAGAAGTTACACAGCTTAAGGCCTCGCTAGTACCAGTGTGGGAGACTGTCTGGGAATCCGTGGTGCGGTTGCCTTTTTATTATGTCGTTTAGATTTTGTTTCACAATAGATTAAAAAGGACTATGGATTAAAGCATTTAATGTCAATGGCCATTCCAAGCTGAATGTGCCTGCTCTCGTCAGATCGCAGAAGTTACACAGCTTAAGGCCTCGCTAGTACCAGTGTGGGAGACTGTCTGGGAATCCGTGGTGCAGTTGACTTTTTATTATGTCGTTTAGATTTTGTTTCACAATAGATTAAAAAGGACTATGGATTAAAGCATTTAATGTCAATGGCCATTCTAAGCTGAATGTCCCTGCTCTCGTCAGATCGCAGAAGTTACACAGCTTAAGGCCTCGCTAGTACCAGTGTGGGAGACTGTCTGGGAATCCGTGGTGCGGTTGACTTTTTATTATGTCGTTTAGATTTTGTTTCACAATCGATTAAAAAGGACTATGGATTAAAGCATTTAATGTCAATGGCCATTCTAAGCTGAATGTGCCTGCTCTCGTTAGATCGCAGAAGTTACACAGCTTAAGGCCTCGCTAGTACCAGTGTGGGAGACTGTCTGGGAATCCGTGGTGTGGTTGAATTTTTATTATGTCGTTTAGATTTTGTTTCACAATAGATTAAATAGGACTATGGATTAAGGCTTTTAATGTCAATGGCCATTCTAAGCTGAATGTGCCTGCTCTCGTCAGATCGCAGAAGTTACACAGCTTAAGGCCTCGCTAGTACCAGTGTGGGAGACTGTCTGGGAATCCGTGGTGCGGTTGACTTTTTATTATGTCGTTTAGATTTTGTTTCACAATAGATTAAATAGGACTATGGATTAAGGCTTTTAATGTCAATGGCCATTCTAAGCTGAATGTGCCTGCTCTCGTCAGATCGCAGAAGTTACACAGCTTAAGGCCTCGCTAGTACCAGTGTGGGAGACTGTCTGGGAATCCGTGGTGCGGTTGACTTTTTATTATGTCGTTTAGATTTTGTTTCACAATCGATTAAAAAGGACTATGGATTAAAGCATTTAATGTCAATGGCCATTCTAAGCTGAATGTGCCTGCTCTCGTCAGATCGCAGAAGTTACACAGCTTAAGGCCTCGCTAGTACCAGTGTGGGAGACTGTCTGGGAATCCGTGGTGCGGTTGCCTTTTTATTATGTCGTTTAGATTTTGTTTCACAATAGATTAAAAAGGACTATGGATTAAAGCATTTAATGTCAATGGCAATTCTAAGCTGAATGTGCCTGCTCTCGTCAGATCGCAGAAGTTACACAGCTTAAGGCCTCGCTAGTACCAGTGTGGGAGACTGTCTGGGAATCCGTGGTGCGGTTGACTTTTTATTATGTCGTTTAGATTTTGTTTCACAATAGATTAAAAAGGACTATGGATTAAAGCATTTAATGTCAATGGCCATTCTAAGCTGAATGTCCCTGCTCTCGTCAGATCGCAGAAGTTACACAGCTTAAGGCCTCGCTAGTACCAGTGTGGGAGACTGTCTGGGAATCCGTGGTGCGGTTGACTTTTTATTATGTCGTTTAGATTTTGTTTCACAATCGCTTAAAAAGGACTATGGATTAAAGCATTTAATGTCAATGGCCATTCTAAGCGGAATGTGCCTGCTCTCGTTAGATCGCAGAAGTTACACAGCTTAACGCCTCGCTAGTACCAGTGTGGGAGACTGTCTGGGAATCTGTGGTGCGGTTGACTTTTTATTATGTTGTTTAGATTTTGTTTCACAATAGATTAAATAGGACTATGGATTAAAGCATTTAACGTCAATACCCATTCTAAGCTGAATGTGCCTGCTCTCGTCAGATCGCAGAAGTTACACAGCTTAAAGCCTCGCTAGTACTAGTGTGGGAGACTGTCTGGGAATCCGTGGTGCAGTTGACTTTTTATTATGTCGTTTAGATTTTATTTCACAATCGATTAAAAAGGACTATGGATTAAAGCATTTAATGTCAATGGCCATTCTAAGCTGAATGTGCCTGCTCTCGTCAGATCACAGAAGTTACACAGCTTAAGACCTCGCTAGTACCAGTGTGGGGGACTGTCTGGGAATCCGTGGTGCGGTTGACTTTTTATTATGTCGTTTAGATTTTGTTTCACAATCGATTAAAAAGGACTATGGATTAAAGCATTTAATGTCAATGGCCATTCTAAGCTGAATGTGCCTGCTCTCGTCAGATCGCAGAAGTTACACAGCTTAAGGCCTCGCTAGTACCAGTGTGGGTGACTGTCTGGGAATCCGTGGTGCGGTTGACTTTTTATTATGTCGTTTAGATTTTGTTTCACAATAGATTAAAAAGGACTATGGATTAAAGCATTTAATGTCAATGGCCATTCTAAGCTGAATGTCCCTGCTCTCGTCAGATCGCAGAAGTTACACAGCTTAAGGCCTCGCTAGTACCAGTGTGGGAGACTGTCTGGGAATCCGTGGTGCGGTTGACTTTTTATTATGTCGTTTAGATTTTGTTTCACAATCGATTAAAAAGGACTATGGATTAAAGCATTTAATGTCAATGGCCATTCTAAGCTGAATGTACCTGCTCTCGTTAGATCGCAGAAGTTACACAGCTTAAGGCCTCGCTAGTACCAGTGTGGGAGACTGTCTGGGAATACGTGGTGCGGTTGAATTTTTATTATGTCGTTTAGATTTTGTTTCACAATCGATTAAAAAGGACTATGGATTAAAGCATTTAATGTCAATGGCCATTCTAAGCTGAATGTCCCTGCTCTCGTCAGATCGCAGAAGTTACACAGCTTAAGGCCTCGCTAGTACCAGTGTGGGAGACTGTCTGGGAATCCGTGGTGCGGTTGACTTTTTATTATGTCGTTTAGATTTTGTTTCACAATAGATTAAAAAGGACTATGGATTAAAGCATTTAATGTCAATGGCCATTCTAAGCTGAATGTGCCTGCTCTCGTCAGATCGCAGAAGTTACACAGCTTAAGGCCTCGCTAGTACCAGTGTGGGAGACTGTCTGGGAATCCGTGGTGTGGTTGACTTTTTATTATGTCGTTTAGATTTTGTTTCACAATAGATTAAATAGGACTATGGATTAAAACATTTAACGTCAATGGCCATTCTAAGCTGAATGTGCCTGCCCTCGTCAGAACGCAGAAGTTACACAGCTTAAGGCCTCGCTAGTACCAGTGTGGGAGACTGGCTGGGAATCCGTGGTGCGGTTGACTTTTTATTATGTTGTTTAGATTTTGTTTCACAATAGATTAAATAGGACTATGGATTAAGGCTTTTAATGTCAATGGCCATTCTAAGCTGAATGTGCCTGCTCTCGTCAGATCGCAGAAGTTACACAGCTTAAGGCCTCACTAGTACCAGTGTGGGAGACTGTCTGGGAATCCGTGGTGCGGTTGACTTTTTATTATGTCGTTTAGATTTTGTTTCACAATCGATTAAAAAGGACTATGGATTAAAGCTTTTAATGTCAATGGCAATTCTAAGCTGAATTTCCCTGCTCTCGTCAGATCGCAGAAGTTACACAGCTTAAAACCTCGCTAGTACCAGTGTGGGAGACTGTCTGGGAATCCGTGGTGCGGTTGAATTTTTATTATGTCGTTTAGATTTTGTTTCACAATAGATTAAATAGGACTATGGATTAAGGCTTTTAAGGTCAATGGCCATTCTAAGCTGAATGTGCCTGCTCTCGTCAGATCGCAGAAGTTACACAGCTTAAGGCCTCGCTAGTACCAGTGTGGGAGACTGTCTGGGAATCCGTGGTGCAGTTGACTTTTTATTATGTCGTTTAGATTTTGTTTCACAATAGATTAAAAAGGACTATGGATTAAAGCATTTAATGTCAATGGCCATTCTAAGCTGAATGTCCCTGCTCTCGTCAGATCGCAGAAGTTACACAGCTTAAGGCCTCGCTAGTACCAGTGTGGGAGACTGTCTGGGAATCCGTGGTGCGGTTGACTTTTTATTATGTCGTTTAGATTTTGTTTCACAATCGATTAAAAAGGACTATGGATTAAAGCATTTAATGTCAATGGCCATTCTAAGCTGAATGTGCCTGCTCTCGTTAGATCGCAGAAGTTACACAGCTTAAGGCCTCGCTAGTACCAGTGTGGGAGACTGTCTGGGAATCCGTGGTGCGGTTGACTTTTTATTATGTCGTTTAGATTTTGTTTCACAATAGATTAAATAGGACTATGGATTAAGGCTTTTAATGTCAATGGCCATTCTAAGCTGAATGTGCCTGCTCTCGTCAGATCGCAGAAGTTACACAGCTTAAGGCCTCGCTAGTACCAGTGTGGGAGACTGTCTGGGAATCCGTGGTGCGGTTGACTTTTTATTATGTCGTTTAGATTTTGTTTCACAATCGATTAAAAAGGACTATGGATTAAAGCATTTAATGTCAATGGCCATTCTAAGCTGAATGTGCCTGCTCTCGTCAGATCGCAGAAGTTACACAGCTTAAGGCCTCGCTAGTACCAGTGTGGGAGACTGTCTGGGAATCCGTGGTGCGGTTGCCTTTTTATTATGTCGTTTAGATTTTGTTTCACAATAGATTAAAAAGGACTATGGATTAAAGCATTTAATGTCAATGGCAATTCTAAGCTGAATGTGCCTGCTCTCGTCAGATCGCAGAAGTTACACAGCTTAAGGCCTCGCTAGTACCAGTGTGGGAGACTGTCTGGGAATCCGTGGTGCGGTTGACTTTTTATTATGTCGTTTAGATTTTGTTTCACAATAGATTAAAAAGGACTATGGATTAAAGCATTTAATGTCAATGGCCATTCTAAGCTGAATGTCCCTGCTCTCGTCAGATCGCAGAAGTTACACAGCTTAAGGCCTCGCTAGTACCAGTGTGGGAGACTGTCTGGGAATCCGTGGTGCGGTTGACTTTTTATTATGTCGTTTAGATTTTGTTTCACAATCGCTTAAAAAGGACTATGGATTAAAGCATTTAATGTCAATGGCCATTCTAAGCGGAATGTGCCTGCTCTCGTTAGATCGCAGAAGTTACACAGCTTAACGCCTCGCTAGTACCAGTGTGGGAGACTGTCTGGGAATCTGTGGTGCGGTTGACTTTTTATTATGTTGTTTAGATTTTGTTTCACAATAGATTAAATAGGACTATGGATTAAAGCATTTAACGTCAATACCCATTCTAAGCTGAATGTGCCTGCTCTCGTCAGATCGCAGAAGTTACACAGCTTAAAGCCTCGCTAGTACTAGTGTGGGAGACTGTCTGGGAATCCGTGGTGCAGTTGACTTTTTATTATGTCGTTTAGATTTTATTTCACAATCGATTAAAAAGGACTATGGATTAAAGCATTTAATGTCAATGGCCATTCTAAGCTGAATGTGCCTGCTCTCGTCAGATCACAGAAGTTACACAGCTTAAGACCTCGCTAGTACCAGTGTGGGGGACTGTCTGGGAATCCGTGGTGCGGTTGACTTTTTATTATGTCGTTTAGATTTTGTTTCACAATCGATTAAAAAGGACTATGGATTAAAGCATTTAATGTCAATGGCCATTCTAAGCTGAATGTGCCTGCTCTCGTCAGATCGCAGAAGTTACACAGCTTAAGGCCTCGCTAGTACCAGTGTGGGTGACTGTCTGGGAATCCGTGGTGCGGTTGACTTTTTATTATGTCGTTTAGATTTTGTTTCACAATAGATTAAAAAGGACTATGGATTAAAGCATTTAATGTCAATGGCCATTCTAAGCTGAATGTCCCTGCTCTCGTCAGATCGCAGAAGTTACACAGCTTAAGGCCTCGCTAGTACCAGTGTGGGAGACTGTCTGGGAATCCGTGGTGCGGTTGACTTTTTATTATGTCGTTTAGATTTTGTTTCACAATCGATTAAAAAGGACTATGGATTAAAGCATTTAATGTCAATGGCCATTCTAAGCTGAATGTACCTGCTCTCGTTAGATCGCAGAAGTTACACAGCTTAAGGCCTCGCTAGTACCAGTGTGGGAGACTGTCTGGGAATACGTGGTGCGGTTGAATTTTTATTATGTCGTTTAGATTTTGTTTCACAATCGATTAAAAAGGACTATGGATTAAAGCATTTAATGTCAATGGCCATTCTAAGCTGAATGTCCCTGCTCTCGTCAGATCGCAGAAGTTACACAGCTTAAGGCCTCGCTAGTACCAGTGTGGGAGACTGTCTGGGAATCCGTGGTGCGGTTGACTTTTTATTATGTCGTTTAGATTTTGTTTCACAATAGATTAAAAAGGACTATGGATTAAAGCATTTAATGTCAATGGCCATTCTAAGCTGAATGTGCCTGCTCTCGTCAGATCGCAGAAGTTACACAGCTTAAGGCCTCGCTAGTACCAGTGTGGGAGACTGTCTGGGAATCCGTGGTGTGGTTGACTTTTTATTATGTCGTTTAGATTTTGTTTCACAATAGATTAAATAGGACTATGGATTAAAACATTTAACGTCAATGGCCATTCTAAGCTGAATGTGCCTGCCCTCGTCAGAACGCAGAAGTTACACAGCTTAAGGCCTCGCTAGTACCAGTGTGGGAGACTGGCTGGGAATCCGTGGTGCGGTTGACTTTTTATTATGTTGTTTAGATTTTGTTTCACAATAGATTAAATAGGACTATGGATTAAGGCTTTTAATGTCAATGGCCATTCTAAGCTGAATGTGCCTGCTCTCGTCAGATCGCAGAAGTTACACAGCTTAAGGCCTCACTAGTACCAGTGTGGGAGACTGTCTGGGAATCCGTGGTGCGGTTGACTTTTTATTATGTCGTTTAGATTTTGTTTCACAATCGATTAAAAAGGACTATGGATTAAAGCTTTTAATGTCAATGGCAATTCTAAGCTGAATTTCCCTGCTCTCGTCAGATCGCAGAAGTTACACAGCTTAAAACCTCGCTAGTACCAGTGTGGGAGACTGTCTGGGAATCCGTGGTGCGGTTGAATTTTTATTATGTCGTTTAGATTTTGTTTCACAATAGATTAAATAGGACTATGGATTAAGGCTTTTAAGGTCAATGGCCATTCTAAGCTGAATGTGCCTGCTCTCGTCAGATCGCAGAAGTTACACAGCTTAAGGCCTCGCTAGTACCAGTGTGGGAGACTGTCTGGGAATCCGTGGTGCGGTTGACTTTTTATTATGTCGTTTAGATTTTGTTTCACAATCGATTAAAAAGGACTATGGATTAAAGCATTTAATGTCAATGGCCATTCTAAGCTGAATGTGCCTGCTCTCGTCAGATCGCAGAAGTTACACAGCTTAAGGCCTCGCTAGTACTAGTGTGGGAGACTGTCTGGGAATACGTGGTGCGGTTGAATTTTTATTATGTCGTTTAGATTTTGTTTCACAATCGATTAAAAAGGACTATGGATTAAAGCATTTAATGTCAATGGCCATTCTAAGCTGAATGTCCCTGCTCTCGTCAGATCGCAGAAGTTACACAGCTTAAGGCCTCGCTAGTACCAGTGTGGGAGACTGTCTGGGAATCCGTGGTGCGGTTGACTTTTTATTATGTCGTTTAGATTTTGTTTCACAATAGATTAAAAAGGACTATGGATTAAAGCATTTAATGTCAATGGCCATTCTAAGCTGAATGTGCCTGCTCTCGTCAGATCGCAGAAGTTACACAGCTTAAGGCCTCGCTAGTACCAGTGTGGGAGACTGTCTGGGAATCCGTGGTGTGGTTGACTTTTTATTATGTCGTTTAGATTTTGTTTCACAATAGATTAAATAGGACTATGGATTAAAACATTTAACGTCAATGGCCATTCTAAGCTGAATGTGCCTGCTCTCGTCAGAACGCAGAAGTTACACAGCTTAAGGCCTCGCTAGTACCAGTGTGGGAGACTGGCTGGGAATCCGTGGTGCGGTTGACTTTTTATTATGTTGTTTAGAGTTTGTTTCACAATAGATTAAATAGGACTATGGATTAAGGCATTTAATGTCAATGGCCATTCTAAGCTGAATGTGCCTGCTCTCGTCAGATCGCAGAAGTTACACAGCTTAAGGCCTCACTAGTACCAGTGTGGGAGACTGTCTGGGAATCCGTGGTGCGGTTGACTTTTTATTATGTCGTTTAGATTTTGTTTCACAATCGATTAAAAAGGACTATGGATTAAAGCTTTTAATGTCAATGGCAATTCTAAGCTGAATTTCCCTGCTCTCGTCAGATCGCAGAAGTTACACAGCTTAAAACCTCGCTAGTACCAATGTGGGAGACTGTCTGGGAATCCGTGGTGCGGTTGACTTTTTATTATGTCGTTTAGATTTTGTTTCACAATAGATTAAAAAGGACTATGGATTAAAGCATTTAATGTCAATGGCCATTCTAAGCTGAATGTGCCTGCTCTCGTCAGATCGCAGAAGTTACACAGCTTAAGGCCTCGCTAGTACCAGTGTGGGAGACTGTCTGGGAATCCGTGGTGCAGTTGACTTTTTATTATGTCGTTTAGATTTTGTTTCACAATAGATTAAAAAGGACTATGGATTAAAGCATTTAATGTCAATGGCCATTCTAAGCTGAATGTCCCTGCTCTCGTCAGATCGCAGAAGTTACACAGCTTAAGGCCTCGCTAGTACCAGTGTGGGAGACTGTCTGGGAATCCGTGGTGCGGTTGACTTTTTATTATGTCGTTTAGATTTTGTTTCACAATCGATTAAAAAGGACTATGGATTAAAGCATTTAATGTCAATGGCCATTCTAAGCTGAATGTGCCTGCTCTCGTCAGATCGCAGAAGTTACACAGCTTAAGGCCTCGCTAGTACCAGTGTGGGAGACTGTCTGGGAATCCGTGGTGTGGTTGAATTTTTATTATGTCGTTTAGATTTTGTTTCACAATAGATTAAATAGGACTATGGATTAAGGCTTTTAATGTCAATGGCCATTCTAAGCTGAATGTGCCTGCTCTCGTCAGATCGCAGAAGTTACACAGCTTAAGGCCTCGCTAGTACCAGTGTGGGAGACTGTCTGGGAATCCGTGGTGCGGTTGACTTTTTATTATGTCGTTTAGATTTTGTTTCACAATCGATTAAAAAGGACTATGGATTAAAGCATTTAAGGTCAATGGCCATTCTAAGCTGAATGTACCTGCTCTCGTCAGATCGCAGAAGTTACACAGCTTAAGGCCTCGCTAGTACCAGTGTGGGAGACTGTCTGGGAATCCGTGGTGCGGTTGAATTTTTATTATGTCGTTTAGATTTTGTTTCACAATCGATTAAAAAGGACTATGGATTAAAGCATTTAATGTCAATGGCCATTCTAAGCTGAATGTGCCTGCTCTCGTCAGATCGCAGAAGTTACACAGCTTAAGGCCTCGCTAGTACCAGTGTGGGAGACTGTCTGGGAATCCGTGGTGTGGTTGAATTTTTATTATGTCGTTTAGATTTTGTTTCACAATAGATTAAATAGGACTATGGATTAAGGCTTTTAATGTCAATGGCCATTCTAAGCTGAATGTGCCTGCTCTCGTCAGATCGCAGAAGTTACACAGCTTAAGGCCTCGCTAGTACCAGTATGGGAGACTGTCTGGGAATCCGTGGTGCGGTTGACTTTTTATTATGTCGTTTAGATTTTGTTTCACAATCGATTAAAAAGGACTATGGATTAAAGCATTTAATGTCAATGGCCATTCTAAGCTGAATGTACCTGCTCTCGTCAGATCGCAGAAGTTACACAGCTTAAGGCCTCGCTAGTACCAGTGTGGGAGACTGTCTGGGAATCCGTGGTGCGGTTGAATTTTTATTATGTCGTTTAGATTTTGTTTCACAATCGATTAAAAAGGACTATGGATTAAAGCATTTAATGTCAATGGCCATTCTAAGCTGAATGTCCCTGCTCTCGTCAGATCGCAGAAGTTACACAGCTTAAGGCCTCGCTAGTACCAGTGTGGGAGACTGTCTGGGAATCCGTGGTGCGGTTGACTTTTTATTATGTCGTTTAGATTTTGTTTCACAATAGATTAAAAAGGACTATGGATTAAAGCATTTAATGTCAATTGCCATTCTAAGCTGAATGTGCCTGCTCTCGTCAGATCGCAGAAGTTACACAGCTTAAGGCCTCGCTAGTACCAGTGTGGGAGACTGTCTGGGAATCCGTGGTGCGGTTGACTTTTTATTATGTCGTTTAGATTTTGTTTCACAATAGATTAAATAGGACTATGGATTAAAACATTTAACGTCAATGGCCATTCTAAGCTGAATGTGCCTGCTCTCGTCAGAACGCAGAAGTTACACAGCTTAAGGACTCGCTAGTACCAGTGTGGGAGACTGGCTGGGAATCCGTGGTGCGGTTGACTTTTTATTATGTTGTTTAGATTTTGTTTCACAATAGATTAAATAGGACTATGGATTAAGGCTTTTAATGTCAATGGCCATTCTAAGCTGAATGTGCCTGCTCTCGTCAGATCGCAGAAGTTACACAGCTTAAGGCCTCACTAGTACCAGTGTGGGAGACTGTCTGGGAATCCGTGGTGGGGTTGCCTTTTTATTATGTCGTTTAGATTTTGTTTCACAATCGATTAAAAAGGACTATGGATTAAAGCATTTAATGTCAATGGCCATTCTAAGCTGAATGTGCCTGCTCCCGTCAGATCGCAGAAGTTACACAGCTTAAAACCTCGCTAGTACCAGTGTGGGAGACTGTCTGGGAATCCGTGGTGCGGTTGACTTTTTATTATGTCGTTTAGATTTTGTTTCACAATCGATTAAAAAGGACTATGGATTAAAGCATTTAATGTCAATGGCCATTCTAAGCTGAATGTGCCTGCTCTCGTCAGATCGCAGAAGTTACACAGCTTAAGGCCTCGCTAGTACCAATGTGGGAGACTGTCTGGGAATCCGTGGTGCTGTTGACTTTTTATTATGTTGTTTAGATTTTGTTTCACAATCGATTAAAAAGGACTATGGATTAAGGCTTTTAATGTCAATGGCCATTCTAAGCTGAATGTGCCTGCTCTCGTCAGATCGCAGAAGTTACACAGCTTAAGGCCTCGCTAGTACCAGTGTGGGAGACTTTCTGGGAATCCGTGGTGCGGATGACTTTTTATTATGTCGTTTAGATTTTGTTTCACAATCGATTAAAAAGGACTATGGATTAAAGCATTTAATGTCAATGGCCATTCTAAGCTGAACGTGCCTGCCCTCGTCAGATCGCAGAAGTTACACAGCTTAAGGCCTCGCTAGTAACAGTGTGGGAGACTGTCTGGGAATCCGTGGTGCGGTTGACTTTTTATTATGTCGTTTAGATTTTGTTTCACAATCGCTTAAAAAGGACTATGGATTAAAGCATTTAATGTCAATGGCCATTCTAAGCTGAATGTGCCTGCTCTCGTTAGATCGCAGCAGTTACACAGCTTAATGCCTCGCTAGTACCAGTGGGGGAGACTGTCTGGGAATCTGTGGTGCGGTTGACTTTTTATTATGTCGTTTAGATTTTGTTTCACAATAGATTAAATAGGACTATGGATTAAAGCATTTAATGTCAATGGCCATTCTAAGCTGAATGTGCCTGCTCTCGTCAGATCACAGAAGTTACACAGCTTAAGGCCTCGCTAGTACCAGTGTGGGGGACTGTCTGGGAATCCGTGGTGCGGTTGACTTTTTATTATGTCGTTTAGATTTTGTTTCACAATAGATTAAATAGGACTATGGATTAAAGCATTTAACGTCAATACCCATTCTAAGCTGAATGTGCCTGCTCTCGTCAGATCGCAGAAGTTACACAGCTTAAAGCCTCGCTAGTACTAGTGTGGGAGACTGTCTGGGAATCCGTGGTGCAGTTGACTTTTTATTATGTCGTTTAGATTTTGTTTCACAATCGATTAAAAAGGACTATGGATTAAAGCATTTAATGTCAATGGCCATTCTAAGCTGAATGTGCCTGCTCTCGTCAGATCACAGAAGTTACACAGCTTAAGGCCTCGCTAGTACCAGTGTGGGGGACTGTCTGGGAATCCGTGGTGCGGTTGACTTTTTATTATGTCGTTTAGATTTTGTTTCACAATCGATTAAAAAGGACTATGGATTAAAGCATTTAATGTCAATGGCCATTCTAAGCTGAATGTGCCTGCTCTCGTCAGATCGCAGAAGTTACACAGCTTAAGGCCTCGCTAGTACCAGTGTGGTAGACTGTCTGGGAATCCGTGGTGCGGTTGAATTTTTATTATGTCGTTTAGATTTTGTTTCACAATCGATTAAAAAGGACTATGGATTAAAGCTTTTAATGTCAATGGCAATTCTAAGCTGAATTTCCCTGCTCTCGTCAGATTGCAGAAGATACACAGCTTAAAACCTCGCTAGTACCAGTGTGGGAGACTGTCTGGGAATCCGTGGTGCGGTTGACTTTTTATTATGTCGTTTAGATTTTGTTTCACAATCGATTAAAAAGGACTATGGATTAAAGCATTTAATGTCAATGGCCATTCTAAGCTGAATGTGCCTGCTCTCGTCAGATCGCAGAAGTTACACAGCTTAAGGCCTCGCTAGTACCACTGTGGGAGACTGTCTGGGAATCCGTGGTGCGGTTGCCTTTTTATTATGTCGTTTAGATTTTGTTTCACAATAGATTAAAAAGGACTATGGATTAAAGCATTTAATGTCAATGGCCATTCTAAGCTGAATGTGCCTGCTCTCGTCAGATCGCAGAAGTTACACAGCTTAAGGCCTCGCTAGTACCAGTGTGGGAGACTGTCTGGGAATCCGTGGTGCGGTTGACTTTTTATTATGTCGTTTAGATTTTGTTTCACAATAGATTAAAAAGGACTATGGATTAAAGCATTTAATGTCAATGGCCATTCTAAGCTGAATGTCCCTGCTCTCGTCAGATCGCAGAAGTTACACAGCTTAAGGCCTCGCTAGTACCAGTGTGGGAGACTGTCTGGGAATCCGTGGTGCGGTTGACTTTTTATTATGTCGTTTAGATTTTGTTTCACAATCGATTAAAAAGGACTATGGATTAAAGCATTTAATGTCATTGGCCATTCTAAGCTGAATGTGCCTGCTCTCGTCAGATCGCTGAAGTTACACAGCTTAAGGCCTCGCTAGTACCAGTGTGGGAGACTGTCTGGGAATCCGTGGTGTGGTTGAATTTTTATTATGTCGTTTAGATTTTGTTTCACAATAGATTAAATAGGACTATGGATTAAGGCTTTTAATGTCAATGGCCATTCTAAGCTGAATGTGCCTGCTCTCGTCAGATCGCAGAAGTTACACAGCTTAAGGCCTCGCTAGTACCAGTGTGGGAGACTGTCTGGGAATCCGTGGTGCGGTTGACTTTTTATTATGTCGTTTAGATTTTGTTTCACAATAGATTAAATAGGACTATGGATTAAGGCTTTTAATGTCAATGGCCATTCTAAGCTGAATGTGCCTGCTCTCGTCAGATCGCAGAAGTTACACAGCTTAAGGCCTCGCTAGTACCAGTGTGGGAGACTGTCTGGGAATCCGTGGTGCGGTTGACTTTTTATTATGTCGTTTAGATTTTGTTTCACAATCGATTAAAAAGGACTATGGATTAAAGCATTTAATGTCAATGGCCATTCTAAGCTGAATGTGCCTGCTCTCGTCAGATCGCAGAAGTTACACAGCTTAAGGCCTCGCTAGTACCAGTGTGGGAGACTGTCTGGGAATCCGTGGTGCGGTTGCCTTTTTATTATGTCGTTTAGATTTTGTTTCACAATAGATTAAAAAGGACTATGGATTAAAGCATTTAATGTCAATGGCCATTCTAAGCTGAATGTGCCTGCTCTCGTCAGATCGCAGAAGTTACACAGCTTAAGGCCTCGCTAGTACCAGTGTGGGAGACTGTCTGGGAATCCGTGGTGCGGTTGACTTTTTATTATGTCGTTTAGATTTTGTTTCACAATAGATTAAAAAGGACTATGGATTAAAGCATTTAATGTCAATGGCCATTCTAAGCTGAATGTCCCTGCTCTCGTCAGATCGCAGAAGTTACACAGCTTAAGGCCTCGCTAGTACCAGTGTGGGAGACTGTCTGGGAATCCGTGGTGCGGTTGACTTTTTATTATGTCGTTTAGATTTTGTTTCACAATCGATTAAAAAGGACTATGGATTAAAGCATTTAATGTCAATGGCCATTCTAAGCTGAATGTGCCTGCTCTCGTCAGATCGCAGAAGTTACACAGCTTAAGGCCTCGCTAGTACCAGTGTGGGAGACTGTCTGGGAATCCGTGGTGTGGTTGAATTTTTATTATGTCGTTTAGATTTTGTTTCACAATAGATTAAATAGGACTATGGATTAAGGCTTTTAATGTCAATGGCCATTCTAAGCTGAATGTGCCTGCTCTCGTCAGATCGCAGAAGTTACACAGCTTAAGGCCTCGCTAGTACCAGTGTGGGAGACTGTCTGGGAATCCGTGGTGCGGTTGACTTTTTATTATGTCGTTTAGATTTTGTTTCACAATCGATTAAAAAGGACTATGGATTAAAGCATTTAATGTCAATGGCCATTCTAAGCTGAATGTACCTGCTCTCGTCAGATCGCAGAAGTTACACAGCTTAAGGCCTCGCTAGTACCAGAGTGGGAGACTGTCTGGGAATCCGTGGTGCGGTTGACTTTTTATTATGTCGTTTAGATTTTGTTTCACAATAGATTAAAAAGGACTATGGATTAAAGCATTTAATGTCAATGGCCATTCTAAGCTGAATGTGCCTGCTCTCGTCAGATCGAAGAAGTTACACAGCTTAAGGCCTCGCTAGTACCAGTGTGGGAGACTGTCTGGGAATCCGTGGTGCGGTTGACTTTTTATTATGTCGTTTAGATTTTGTTTCACAATAGATTAAAAAGGACTATGGATTAAAGCATTTAATGTCAATGGCCATTCTAAGCTGAATGTCCCTGCTCTCGTCAGATCGCAGAAGTTACACAGCTTAAGGCCTCGCTAGTACCAGTGTGGGAGACTGTCTGGGAATCCGTGGTGCGGTTGAATTTTTATTATGTCGTTTAGATTTTGTTTCACAATCGATTAAAAAGGACTATGGATTAAAGCATTTAATGTCAATGGCCATTCTAAGCTGAATGTGCCTGCTCTCGTCAGATCGCAGAAGTTACACAGCTTAAGGCCTCGCTAGTACCAGTGTGGTAGCCTGTCTGGGAATCCGTGGTGCGGTTGAATTTTTATTATGTCGTTTAGATTTTGTTTCACAATCGATTAAAAAGGACTATGGATTAAAGCTTTTAATGTCAATGGCAATTCTAAGCTGAATTTCCCTGCTCTCGTCAGATTGCAGAAGTTACACAGCTTAAAACCTCGCTAGTACCAGTGTTGGAGACTGTCTGGGAATCCGTGGTGCGGTTGACTTTTTATTATGTCGTTTAGATTTTGTTTCACAATCGATTAAAAAGGACTATGGATTAAAGCATTTAATGTCAATGGCCATTCTAAGCTGAATGTGCCTGCTCTCGTCAGATCGCAGAAGTTACACAGCTTAAGGCCTCGCTAGTACCAGTGTGGGAGACTGTCTGGGAATCCGTGGTGCGGTTGCCTTTTTATTATGTCGTTTAGATTTTGTTTCACAATCGATTAAAAAGGACTATGGATTAAAGCATTTAATGTCAATGGCCATTCTAAGCTGAATGTGCCTGCTCTCGTCAGATCGCAGAAGTTACACAGCTTAAGGCCTCGCTAGTACCAGTGTGGGAGACTGTCTGGGAATCCGTGGTGCGGTTGCCTTTTTATTATGTCGTTTAGATTTTGTTTCACAATAGATTAAAAAGGACTATGGATTAAAGCATTTAATGTCAATGGCCATTCTAAGCTGAATGTGCCTGCTCTCGTCAGATCGCAGAAGTTACACAGCTTAAGGCCTCGCTAGTACCAGTGTGGGAGACTGTCTGGGAATCCGTGGTGCGGTTGACTTTTTATTATGTCGTTTAGATTTTGTTTCACAATAGATTAAAAAGGACTATGGATTAAAGCATTTAATGTCAATGGCCATTCTAAGCTGAATGTCCCTGCTCTCGTCAGATCGCAGAAGTTACACAGCTTAAGGCCTCACTAGTACCAGTGTGGGAGACTGTCTGGGAATCCGTGGTGCGGTTGACTTTTTATTATGTCGTTTAGATTTTGTTTCACAATCGATTAAAAAGGACTATGGATTAAAGCATTTAATGTCAATGGCCATTCTAAGCTGAATGTGCCTGCTCTCGTCAGATCGCAGAAGTTACACAGCTTAAGGCCTCGCTAGTTCCAGTGTGGGAGACTGTCTGGGAATCCGTGGTGTGGTTGAATTTTTATTATGTCGTTAAGATTTTGTTTCACAATAGATTAAATAGGACTATGGATTAAGGCTTTTAATGTTAATGGCCATTCTAAGCTGAATGTGCCTGCTCTCGTCAGATCGCAGAAGTTACACAGCTTAAGGGCTCTCTAGTACCAGTGTTGGAGACTGTCTGGGAATCCGTGGTGCGGTTGTCTTTTTATTATGTCGTTTAGATTTTGTTTCACAATCGATTAAAAAGGACTATGGATTAAAGCATTTAATGTCAATGGCCATTCTAAGCTGAATGTACCTGCTCTCGTCAGATCGCAGAAGTTACACAGCTTAAGGCCTCGCTAGTACCAGTGTGGGAGACTGTCTGGGAATCCGTGGTGCGGTTGCCTTTTTATTATGTCGTTTAGATTTTGTTTCACAATAGATTAAAAAGGACTATGGATTAAAGCATTTAATGTCAATGGCCATTCTAAGCTGAATGTGCCTGCTCTCGTCAGATCGCAGAAGTTACACAGCTTAAGGCCTCGCTAGTACCAGTGTGGGAGACTGTCTGGGAATCCGTGGTGCGGTTGACTTTTTATTATGTCGTTTAGATTTTGTTTCACAATAGATTAAAAAGGACTATGGATTAAAGCATTTAATGTCAATGGCCATTCTAAGCTGAATGTCCCTGCTCTCGTCAGATCGCAGAAGTTACACAGCTTAATGCCTCGCTAGTACCAGTGTGGGAGACTGTCTGGGAATCCGTGGTGCGGTTGACTTTTTATTATGTCGTTAAGATTTTGTTTCACAATCGATTAAAAAGGACTATGGATTAAAGCATTTAATGTCAATGGCCATTCTAAGCTGAATGTACCTGCTCTCGTCAGATCGCAGAAGTTACACAGCTTAAGGCCTCGCTAGTACCAGTGTGGGAGACTGTCTGGGAATCCGTGGTGCGGTTGAATTTTTATTATGTCGTTTAGATTTTGTTTCACAATCGATTAAAAAGGACTATGGATTAAAGCATTTAATGTCAATGGCCATTCTAAGCTGAATGTGCCTGATCTCGTCAGATCGCAGAAGTTACACAGCTTAAGGCCTCACTAGTACCAGTGTGGGAGACTGTCTGGGAATCCGTGGTGCGGTTGCCTTTTTATTATGTCGTTTAGATTTTGTTTCACAATCGATTAAAAAGGACTATGGATTAAAGCATTTAATGTCAATGGCCATTCTAAGCTGAATGTGCCTGCTCCCGTCAGATCGCAGAAGTTACACAGCTTAAAACCTCGCTAGTACCAGTGTGGGAGACTGTTTGGGAATCCGTGGTGCGGTTGACTTTTTATTATGTCGTTTAGATTTTGTTTCACAATCGATTAAAAAGGACTATGGATTAAAGCATTTAATGTCAATGGCCATTCTAAGCTGAATATGCCTGCTCTCGTCCGATCGCAGAAGTTACACAGCTTAAGGCCTCGCTAGTACCAGTGTGGGAGACTGTCTGGGAATCCGTGGTGCAGTTGACTTTTTATTATGTTGTTTAGATTTTGTTTCACAATCGATTAAAAAGGACTATGGATTAAGGCTTTTAATGTCAATGGCCATTCTAAGCTGAATGTGCCTGCTCTCGTCAGATCGCAGAAGTTACACAGCTTAAGGCCTCGCTAGTACCAGTGTGGGAGACTGTCTGGGAATCCGTGGTGTGGATGACTTTTTATTATGTCGTTTAGATTTTGTTTCACAATCGATTAAAAAGGACTATGGATTAAAGCATTTAATGTCAATGGCCATTCTAAGCTGAATGTGCCTGCCCTCGTCAGATCGCAGAAGTTACACAGCTTAAGGCCTCGCTAGTACCAGTGTGGGAGACTGTCTGGGAATCCGTGGTGCGGTTGACTTTTTATTATGTCGTTTAGATTTTGTTTCACAATCGCTTAAAAAGGACTATGGATTAAAGCATTTAATGTCAATGGCCATTCTAAGCTGAATGTGCCTGCTCTCGTTAGATCGCAGAAGTTACACAGCTTAACGCCTCGCTAGTACCAGTGTGGGAGACTGTCTGGGATTCTGTGGTGCGGTTGACTTTTTATTATGTTGTTTAGATTTTGTTTCACAATAGATTAAATAGGACTATGGATTAAAGCATTTAACGTCAATACCCATTCTAAGCTGAATGTGCCTGCTCTCGTCAGATCGCAGAAGTTACACAGCTTAAAGCCTCGCTAGTACTAGTGTGGGAGACTGTCTGGGAATCCGTGGTGCGGTTGCCTTTTTATTATGTCGTTTAGATTTTGTTTCACAATCGATTAAAAAGGACTATGGATTAAAGCATTTAATGTCAATGGCCATTCTAAGCTGAATGTGCCTGCTCTCGTCAGATCGCAGAAGTTACACAGCTTAAGGCCTCGCTAGTACCAGTGTGGGAGACTGTCTGGGAATCCGTGGTGCGGTTGACTTTTTATTATGTCGTTTAGATTTTGTTTCACAATCGATTAAAAAGGACTATGGATTAAAGCATTTAATGTCAATGGCCATTCTAAGCTGAATGTGCCTGCTCTCGTCAGATCGCAGAAGTTACACAGCTTAAGGCCTCGCTAGTACCAGTGTGGGAGACTGTCTGGGAATCCGTGGTGCGGTTGCCTTTTTATTATGTCGTTTAGATTTTGTTTCACAATAGATTAAAAAGGACTATGGATTAAAGCATTTAATGTCAATGGCCATTCTAACCTGAATGTACCTGCTCTCGTCAGATCGCAGAAGTTACACAGCTTAAGGCCTCGCTAGTACCAGTGTGGGAGACTGTCTGGGAATCCGTGGTGCGGTTGACTTTTTATTATGTCGTTTAGATTTTGTTTCACAATAGATTAAAAAGGACTATGGATTAAAGCATTTAATGTCAATGGCCATTCTAAGCTGAATGTCCCTGCTCTCGTCAGATCGCAGAAGTTACACAGCTTAAGGCCTCGCTAGTACCAGTGTGGGAGACTGTCTGGGAATCCGTGGTGCGGTTGACTTTTTATTATGTCGTTTAGATTTTGTTTCACAATCGATTAAAAAGGACTATGGATTAAAGCATTTAATGTCAATGGCCATTCTAAGCTGAATGTGCCTGCTCTCGTTAGATCGCAGAAGTTACACAGCTTAAGGCCTCGCTAGTACCAGTGTGGGAGACTGTCTGGGAATCCGTGGTGTGGTTGAATTTTTATTATGTCGTTTAGATTTTGTTTCACAATAGATTAAATAGGACTATGGATTAAGGCTCTTAATGTCAATGGCCATTCTAAGCTGAATGTGCCTGCTCTCGTCAGATCGCAGAAGTTACACAGCTTAAGGCCTCGCTAGTACCAGTGTGGGAGACTGTCTGGGAATCCGTGGTGCGGTTGACTTTTTATTATGTCGTTTAGATTTTGTTTCACAATCGATTAAAAAGGACTATGGATTAAAGCATTTAATGTCAATGGCCATTCTAAGCTGAATGTGCCTGCTCTCGTTAGATCGCAGAAGTTACACAGCTTAATGCCTCGCTAGTACCAGTGTGGGAGACTGTCTGGGAATCCGTGGTGCGGTTGACTTTTTATTATGTCGTTTAGATTTTGTTTCACAATCGATTAAAAAGGACTATGGATTAAAGCATTTTAAAGTCAATGGCCATTCTAAGCTGAATGTGCCTGCTCTCGTCAGATCGCAGAAGTTACACAGCTTAAGGCCTCGCTAGTACCAGTGTGGGAGACTGTCTGGGAATCCGTGGTGTTTTTGAATTTTTATTATGTCGTTTAGATTTTGTTTCACAATAGATTAAATAGGACTATGGATTAAGGCTTTTAATGTCAATGGCCATTCTAAGCTGAATGTGCCTGCTCTCGTCAGATCGCAGAAGTTACACAGCTTAAGACCTCGCTAGTACCAGTGTGGGAGACTGTCTGGGAATCCGTGGTGCGGTTGACTTTTTATTATGTCGTTTAGATTTTGTTTCACAATCGATTAAAAAGGACTATGGATTAAAGCATTTAGTGTCAATGGCCATTCTAAGCTGAATGTACCTGCTCTCGTCAGATCGCAGAAGTTACACAGCTTAAGGCCTCGCTAGTACCAGTGTGGGAGACTGTCTGGGAATCCGTGGTGCGGTTGAATTTTTATTATGTCGTTTAGATTTTGTTTCACAATCGATTAAAAAGGACTATGGATTAAAGCATTTAATGTCAATGGCCATTCTAAGCTGAATGTCCCTGCTCTCGTCAGATCACAGAAGTTACACAGCTTAAGGCCTCGCTAGTACCAGTGTGGGAGACTGTCTGGGAATCCGTGGTGCGGTTGACTTTTTATTATGTCGTTTAGATTTTGTTTCACAATAGATTAAAAAGGACTATGGATTAAAGCATTTAATGTCAATGGCCATTCTAAGCTGAATGTGCCTGCTCTCGTCAGATCGCAGAAGTTACACAGCTTAAGGCCTCGCTAGTACCAGTGTGGGAGACTGTCTGGGAATCTGTGGTGAGGTTGACTTTTTATTATGTCGTTTAGATTTTGTTTCACAATAGATTAAATAGGACTATGGATTAAAACATTTAACGTCAATGGCCATTCTAAGCTGAATGTGCCTGCTCTCGTCAGAACGCAGAAGTTACACAGCTTAAGGCCTTGCTAGTACCAGTGTGGGAGACTGGCTGGGAATCCGTGGTGCGGTTGACTTTTTATTATGTTGTTTAGATTTTGTTTCACAATAGATTAAATAGGACTATGGATTAAGGCTTTTAATGTCAATGGCCATTCTAAGCTGAATGTGCCTGCTCTCGTCAGATCGCAGAAGTTACACAGCTTAAAGCCTCACTAGTACCAGTGTGGGAGACTGTCTGGGAATCCGTGGGGCGGTTGCCTTTTTATTATGTCGTTTAGATTTTGTTTCACAATCGATTAAAAAGGACTATGGATTAAAGCATTTAATGTCAATGGCCATTCTAAGCTGAATGTGCCTGCTCCCGTCAGATCGCAGAAGTTACACAGCTTAAAACCTCGCTAGTACCAGTGTGGGAGACTGTCTGGGAATCCGTGGTGCGGTTGACTTTTTATTATGTCGTTTAGATTTTGTTTCACAATCGATTAAAAAGGACTATGGATTAAAGCATTTAATGTCAATGGCCATTCTAAACTGAATGTGCCTGCTCTCGTCAGATCGCAGAAGTTACACAGCTTAAGGCCTCGCTAGTACCAGTGTGGGAGACTGTCTGGGAATCCGTGGTGCGGTTGACTTTTTATTATGTTGTTTAGATTTTGTTTCACAATCGATTAAAAAGGACTATGGATTAAGGCTTTTAATGTCAATGGCTATTCTAAGCTGAATGTGCCTGCTCTCGTCAGATCGCAGAAGTTACACAGCTTAAGGCCTCGCTAGTACCAGTGTGGGAGACTGTCTGGGAATCCGTGGTGCGGATGACTTTTTATTATGTCGTTTAGATTTTGTTTCACAATCGATTAAAAAGGACTATGGATTAAAGCATTTAATGTCAATGGCCAATCTAAGCTGAATGTGCCTGCCCTCGTCAGATCGCAGAAGTTACACAGCTTAAGGCCTCGCTAGTACCAGTGTGGGAGACTGTCTGGGAATCCGTGGTGCGGTTGACTTTTTATTATGTCGTTTAGATTTTGTTTCACAATCGCTTAAAAAGGACTATGGATTAAAGCATTTAATGTCAATGGCCATTCTAAGCTGAATGTGCCTGCTCTCGTTAGATCGCAGAAGTTACACAGCTTAATGCCTCGCTAGCACCAGTGTGGGAGACTGTCTGGGAATCTGTGGTGCGGTTGACTTTTTATTATGTCGTTTAGATTTTGTTTCACAATAGATTAAATAGGACTATGGATTAAAGCATTTAACGTCAATACCCATTCTAAGCTGAATGTGCCTGCTCTCGTCAGATCGCAGAAGTTACACAGTTAAAGCCTCGCTAGTACTAGTGTGGGAGACTGTCTGGGAATCCGTGGTGCAGTTGACTTTTTATTATGTCGTTTAGATTTTGTTTCACAATCGATTAAAAAGGACTATGGATTAAAACATTTAATGTCAATGGCCATTCTAAGCTGAATGTGCCTGCTCTCGTCAGATCGCAGAAGTTACACAGCTTAGGGCCTCGCTAGTACCAGTGTGGGAGACTGTCTGGGATTCCGTGGTGCGGTTGACTTTTTATTATGTTGTTTAGATTTTGTTTCACAATAGATTAAATAGGACTATGGATTTAGTCTTTTAATGTCAATGGCCATTCTAAGCTGAATGTGCCTGCTCTCGTCAGATCGCAGAAGTTACACAGCTTAAGGCCTCGCTAGTACCAGTGTGGGAGACTGTCTCGGAATCCATGGTGCGGTTGACTTTTTATTATGTCGTTTAGATTTTGTTTCACAATCGATTAAAAAGGACTATGGATTAAAGCATTTAATGTCAATGGCCATTCTAAGCTGAATGTGCCTGCTCTCGTTAGATCGCAGAAGATACACAGCTTAAGGGCTCGCTAGTACCAGTGTGGGAGACTGTCTGGGAATCCGTGGTGCGGTTGACTTTTTATTATTTCGTTTAGATTTTGTTTCACAATCGATTAAAAAGGACTATGGATTAAAGCATTTAATGTCAATGGCCATTCTAAGCTGAATGTGCCTGCTCTAGTCAGATCGCAGAAGTTACACAGCTTAAGGCCTCGCTAGTACCAGTGTGGGAGGCTATCTGGGAATCCGTGGTGCGGTTGACTTTTTATTATGTTGTTTAGATTTTGTTTCACAATTGATTAAATAGGACTATGGATTAAAGCATTTAACGTCAATGGCCATTCTAAGCTGAATGTGCCTGCTCTCGTCAAGACGCAGAAGTTACACAGCTTAAGGCCTCGCTAGTACTAGTGTGGGAGGCTGTCTGGTAATCCGTGGTGCGGTTGACTTTTTATTATGTTGTTTAGATTTTGTTTCACAATAGATTAAATAGGACTATGGATTAAGGCTTTTAATGTCAATGGCCATTCTAAGCTGAATGTCCCTGCTCTCGTCAGATCGCAGAAGTTACACAGCTTAAGGCCTCGCTGGTACCGGTGTGGGAGACTGTCTGGGAATCCGTGGTGCGGTTGATTTTTTATTATGTCGTTTAGATTTTGTTTCACAATAGATTAAATAGGACTATGGATTAAAGCATTTAACGTCAATGGCCATTCTAAGCTGAATGTGCCTGTTCTCGTCAGAACGCAGAAGTTACACATCTTAAGCCCTCGCTAATACCAGTGTGGGAGACTGTCTGGGAATCCGTGGTGCGGTTGAATTTTTATTATGTTGTTTAGATTTTGTTTCACAATAGATTAAATAGGACTATGGATTAAAGCATTTAACGTCAATACCCATTCTAAGCTGAATGTGCCTGCTCTCGTCAGATCGCAGAAGTTACACAGCTTAAAGCCTCGCTAGTACTAGTGTGGGAGACTGTCTGGGAATCCGTGGTGCAGTTGACTTTTTATTATGTCGTTTAGATTTTGTTTCACAATCGATTAAAAAGGACTATGGATTAAAGCATTTAATGTCAATGGCCATTCTAAGCTGAATGTGCTTGCTCTCGTCAGATCACAGAAGTTACACAGCTTAAGGCCTCGCTAGTACCAGTGTGGGGGACTGTCTGGGAATCCGTGGTGCGGTTGACTTTTTATTATGTCGTTTAGATTTTGTTTCACAATCGATTAAAAAGGACTATGGATTAAAACATTTAATGTCAATGGCCATTCTAAGCTGAATGTGCCTGCTCTCGTCAGATCGCAGAAGTTACACAGCTTAGGGCCTCGCTAGTACCAGTGTGGGAGACTGTCTGGGAATCCGTGGTGCGGTTGACTTTTTATTATGTTGTTTAGATTTTGTTTCACAATAGATTAAATAGGACTATGGATTAAGTCTTTTAATGTCAATGGCCATTCTAAGCTGAATGTGCCTGCTCTCGTCAGATCGCAGAAGTTACACAGCTTAAGGCCTCGCTAGTACCAGTGTGGGAGACTTTCTGGGAATCCGTGGTGCGGTTGAATTTTTATTATGTCGTTTAGATTTTGTTTCACAATCGATTAAAAAGGACTATGGATTAAAGCATTTAATGTCAATGGCCATTCTAAGCTTAATGTCCCTGCTCTCGTCAGATCGCAGAAGTTACACAGCTTAACGCCTCGCTAGTACCAGTGTGGGAGACTGTCTGGGAATCTGTGGTGCGGTTGACTTTTTATTATGTTGTTTAGATTTTGTTTCACAATAGATTAAATAGGACTATGGATTAAAGCATTTAACGTCAATACCCATTCTAAGCTGAATGTGCCTGCTCTCGTCAGATCGCAGAAGTTACACAGCTTAAAGCCTCGCTAGTACTAGTGTGGGAGACTGTCTGGGAATCCGTGGTGCAGTTGACTTTTTATTATGTCGTTTAGATTTTGTTTCACAATCGATTAAAAAGGACTATGGATTAAAGCATTTAATGTCAATGGCCATTCTAAGCTGAATGTGCCTGCTCTCGTCAGATCACAGAAGTTACACAGCTTAAGGCCTCGCTAGTACCAGTGTGGGGGACTGTCTGGGAATCCGTGGTGCGGTTGACTTTTTATTATGTCGTTTAGATTTTGTTTCACAATCGATTAAAAAGGACTATGGATTAAAACATTTAATGTCAATGGCCATTCTAAGCTGAATGTGCCTGCTCTCGTCAGATCGCAGAAGTTACACAGCTTAGGGCCTCGCTAGTACCAGTGTGGGAGACTGTCTGGGAATCCGTGGTGCGGTTGACTTTTTATTATGTTGTTTAGATTTTGTTTCACAATAGATTAAATAGGACTATGGATTAAGTCTTTTAATGTCAATGGCCATTCTAAGCTGAATGTGCCTGCTCTCGTTAGATCGCAGAAGATACACAGCTTAAGGCCTCGCTAGTACCAGTGTGGGAGACTGTCTGGGAATCCGTGGTGCGGTTGACTTTTTATTATGTTGTTTAGATTTTGTTTCACAATAGATTAAATAGGACTATGGATTAAAGCATTTAACGTCAATGGCCATTCTAAGCTGAATGTGCCTGCTCTCGTCAGAACGCAGAAGTTACGCAGCTTAAGGCCTCGCTAGTACCAGTGTGGGAGGCTGTCTGGTAATCCGTGGTGCGGTTGACTTTTTAATATGTTGTTTAGATTTTGTTTCACAATAGATTAAATAGGACTATGGATTAAGGCTTTTAATGTCAATGGCCATGCTAAGCTGAATGTCCCTGCTCTCGTCAGATCGCAGAAATTACACAGCTTAAGGCCTCGCTGGTACCGGTGTGGGAGACTGTCTGGGAATCCGTGGTGCGGTTGATTTTTTATTATGTTGTTTAGATTTTGTTTCACAATAGATTAAATAGGACTATGGATTAACGCATTTAACATCAATGGCCATTCTAAGCTGAATGTGCCTGTTCTCGTCAGAACGCAGAAGTTACACAGCTTAAGCCCTCGCTAATACCAGTGTGGGAGACTGTCTGGGAATCCGTGGTGTGGTTGAATTTTTATTATGTCGTTTAGATTTTGTTTCACAATCGATTAAAAAGGACTATGGATTAAAGCATTTAATGTCAATGGCCATTCTAAGCTTAATGTCCCTGCTCTCGTCAGATCGCAGAAGTTACACAGCTTAACGCCTTGCTAGTACCAGTGTGGGTGACTGTCTGGGAATCCGTGGTGCGGTTGCCTTTTTATTATGTCGTTTAGATTTTGTTTCACAATAGATTAAATAGGACTATGGATTAAAGCATTTAACGTCAATGGCCATTCTAAGCTGAATGTGCCTGCTCTCGTCAGATCGCAGAAGTTACACAGCTTAAGGCCTCGCTAATACCAGTGTGGGAGACTGTCTGGGAATCCGTGGTGTGGTTGAATTTTTATTATGTCGTTTAGATTTTGTTTCACAATCGATTAAAAAGGACTATGGATTAAAGCATTTAATGTCAATGGCCATTCTAAGCTGAATGTCCCTGCTCTCGTCAGATCACAGAAGTTACACAGCTTAAGGCCTCGCTAGTACCAGTGTGGGAGACTGTCTGGGAATCCGTGGTGCGGTTGACTTTTTATTATGTCGTTTAGATTTTGTTTCACAATCGATTAAAAAGGACTATGGATTAAAGCATTTAATGTCAATGGCCATTCTAAGCTGAATGTCCCTGCTCTCGTCAGATCGCAGAAGTTACACAGCTTAAGGCCTCGCTAGTACCAGTGTGGGAGACTGTCTGGGAATCCGTGGTGCGGTTGACTTTTTATTATGTCGTTTAGATTTTGTTTCACAATCGATTAAAAAGGACTATGGATTAAAGCATTTAATGTCAATGGCCATTCTAAGCTGAATGTGCCTGCTCTCATCAGATCGCAGAAGTTACACAGCTTAGGGCCTCGCTAGTACCAGTGTGGGAGACTGTCTGGGAATCCGTGGTGCGGTTGATTTTTTATTATGTTGTTTAGATTTTGTTTCGCAATAGATTAAATAGGACTATGGATTAAGTATTTTAATGTCAATGGCCATTCTAAGCTGAATGTGCCTGCTCTCGTCAGATCGCAGAAGTTACACAGCTTAAGGCCTCGCTAGTACCAGTGTGGGAGACTGTCTGGGAATCCGTGGTGCGGTTGACTTTTTATTATGTCGTTTAGATTTTGTTTCACAATAGATTAAATAGGACTATGAATTAAAGCATTTAACATCAATGGCCATTCTAAGCTGAATGTGCCTGCTCTCGTCAGATCGCAGAAGTTACACAGCTTAAGGCCTCGCTAGTACCAGTGTGGGAGACTGTCTGGGAATCCGTGGTGCGGTTGACTTTTTATTATGTCGTTTAGATTTTGTTTCACAATCGATTAAAAAGGACTATGGATTAAAGCATTTAATGTCAATGGCCATTCTAAGCTGAATGTCCCTGCTCTCGTCAGATCACAGAAGTTACACAGCTTAATGCCTCGCTAGTACCAGTGTGGGAGACTGTCTATGAATCCGTGGTGCGGTTGACTTTTTATTATGTCGTTTAGATTTTGTTTCACAATAGATTAAATAGGACTATGGATTAAAGCATTTAACGTCAATGGCCATTCTAAGCTGAATGTGCCTGTTCTCGTCAGATCGCAGAAGTTACACAGCTTAAGGCCTCGCTAGTACCAGTGTGGGAGTCTGTCTGGGAATCCGTGGTGCGGTTGACTTTTTATTATGTCGTTTAGATTTTGTTTCACAATCGATTAAAAAGGACTATGGATTAAAGCATTTAATGTCAATGGCCATTCTAAGCTGAATGTGCCTGCTCTCGTTAGATCGCAGAAGATACACAGCTTAATGCCTCGCTAGTACCGGTGTGGGAGACTGTCTATGAATCCGTGGTGCGGTTGACTTTTTATTATGTCGTTTAGATTTTGTTTCACAATAGATTAAATAGGACTATGGATTAAAGCATTTAACGTCAATGGCCATTCTAAGCTGAATGTGCCTGTTCTCGTCAGATCGCAGAAGTTACACAGCTTAAGGCCTCGCTAGTACCAGTGTGGGAGTCTGTCTGGGAATCCGTGGTGCGGTTGACTTTTTATTATGTTGTTTAGATTTTGTTTCACAATAGATTAAATAGGACTATGGATTAAGGCTTTTAATGTCAATGGCCATTCTAAGCTGAATGTGCCTGCTCTCGTCAGATCGCAGAAGTTACACAGCTTAAGGCCTCGCTAAGTACCAGTGTGGGAGACTGTCTGGGAATCCGTGGTGCGGTTAACTTTTTATTGTGTCGTTTAGATTTTGTTTCACAATCGATTAAAAAGGACTATGGATTAAAGCATTTAATGTCAATGGCCATTCTAAGCTGAATGTCCCTGCTCTCGTCAGATCGCAGAAGTTACACAGCTTAAGGCCTCGCTAGTACCAGTGTGGGAGACTGTCTGGGAATCCGTGGTGCGGTTGACTTTTTATTATGTCGTTTAGATTTTGTTTCACAATCGATTAAAAAGGACTATGGATTAAAGCATTTAATGTCAATGGCCATTCTAAGCTGAATGTCCCTGCTCTCGTCAGATCGCTGAAGTTACACAGCTTAAGGCCTCGCTAGTACCAGTGTGGGAGACTGTCTGGGAATCCGTGGTGCGGTTGACTTTTTATTATGTCGTTTAGATTTTGTTTCACAATAGATTAAATAGGACTATGGATTAAAACATTTAACGTCAATGGCCATTCTAAGCTGAATGTGCCTGCTCTCGTCAGAACGCAGAAGTTACACAGCTTAAGGCCTCGCTAGTACCAGTGTGGGAGACTGGCTGGGAATCCGTGGTGCGGTTGCCTTTTTATTATGTTGTTTAGATTTTGTTTCACAATAGATTAAATAGGACTATGGATTAAGGCTTTTAATGTCAATGGCCATTCTAAGCTGAATGTGCCTGCTCTCGTCAGATCGCAGAAGTTACACAGCTTAAGGCCTCACTAGTACCAGTGTGGGAGACTGTCTGGGAATCCGTGGTGCGGTTGCCTTTTTATTATGTCGTTTAGATTTTGTTTCACAATCAATTAAAAAGGACTATGGATTAAAGCATTTAATGTCAATGGCCATTCTAAGCTGAATGTGCCTGCTCCCGTCAGATCGCAGAAGTTACACAGCTTAAAACCTCGCTAGTACCAGTGTGGGAGACTGTCTGGGAATCCGTGGTGCGGTTGACTTTTTATTATGTCGTTTAGATTTTGTTTCACAATCGATTAAAAAGGACTATGGATTAAAGCATTTAATGTCAATGGCCATTCTAAGCTGAATGTGCCTTCTCTCGTCAGATCGCAGAAGTTACACAGTTTAAGGCCTCGCTAGTACCAGTGTGGGAGACTGTCTGGGAATCCGTGGTGCGGTTGACTTTTTATTATGTTGTTTAGATTTTGTTTCACAATCGATTAAAAAGGACTATGGATTAAGGCTTTTAATGTCAATGGCCATTCTAAGCTGAATGTGCCTGCTCTCGTCAGATCGCAGAAGTTACACAGCTTAAGGCCTCGCTAGTACCAGTGTGGGAGACTGTCTGGGAATCCGTGGTGCGGATGATTTTTTATTATGTCGTTTAGATTTTGTTTCACAATCGATTAAAAAGGACTATGGATTAAAGCATTTAATGTCAATGGCCATTCTAAGCTGAATGTGCCTGCCCTCGTCAGATCGCAGAAGTTACACAGCTTAAGGCCTCGCTAGTACCAGTGTGGGAGACTGTCTGGGAATCCGTGGTGCGGTTGACTTTTTATTATGTCGTTTAGATTTTGTTTCACAATCGATTAAAAAGGACTATGGATTAAAGCATTTAATGTCAATGGCCATTCTAAGCTGAATGTGCCTGCTCTCGTTAGATTGCAGAAGTTACACAGCTTAACGCCTCGCTAGTACCAGTGTGGGAGACTGTCTGGGAATCTGTGGTGCGGTTGACTTTTTATTATGTTGTTTAGATTTTGTTTCACAATAGATTAAATAGGACTATGGATTAAAGCATTTAACGTCAATACCCATTCTAAGCTGAATGTGCCTGCTCTCGTCAGATCGCAGAAGTTACACAGCTTAAAGCCTCGCTAGTACTAGTGTGGGAGACTGTCTGGGAATCCGTGGTGCGGTTGAATTTTTATTATGTCGTTTAGATTTTGTTTCACAATCGATTAAAAAGGACTATGGATTAAAGCATTTAATGTCAATGGCCATTCTAAGCTGAATGTCCCTGCTCTCGTCAGATCGCAGAAGTTACACAGCTTAAGGCCTCGCTAGTACCAGTGTGGGAGACTGTCTTGGAATCCGTGGTGCGGTTGACTTTTTATTATGTCGTTTAGATTTTGTTTCACAATAGATTAAAAAGGACTATGGATTAAAGCATTTAATGTCAATGGCCATTCTAAGCTGAATGTGCCTGCTCTCGTCAGATCGCTGAAGTTACACAGCTTAAGGCCTCGCTAGTACCAGTGTGGGAGACTGGCTGGGAATCCGTGGTGCGGTTGCCTTTTTATTATGTTGTTTAGATTTTGTTTCACAATAGATTAAAAAGGACTATGGATTAAGGCTTTTAATGTCAATGGCCATTCTAAGCTGAATGTGCCTGCTCTCGTCAGATCGCAGAAGTTACACAGCTTAAGGCCTCGCTAGTACCAGTGTGGGAGACTGTCTGGGAATCCGTGGTGCGGATGATTTTTTATTATGTCGTTTAGATTATGTTTCACAATCGATTAAAAAGGACTATGGATTAAAGCATTTAATGTCAATGGCCATTCTAAGCTGAATGTGCCTGCCCTCGTCAGATCGCAGAAGTTACACAGCTTAAGGCCTCGCTAGTACCAGTGTGGGAGACTGTCTGGGAATCCGTGATGCGGTTGACTTTTTATTATGTCGTTTAGATTTTGTTTCACAATCGCTTAAAAAGGACTATGGATTAAAGCATTTAATGTCAATGGCCATTCTAAGCTGAATGTGCCTGCTCTCGTTAGATCGCAGAAGTTACACAGCTTAACGCCTCGCTAGTACCAGTGTGGGAGACTGTCTGGGAATCTGTGGTGCGGTTGACTTTTTATTATGTTGTTTAGATTTTGTTTCACAATAGATTAAATAGGACTATGGATTAAAGCATTTAACGTCAATACCCATTCTAAGCTGAATGTGCCTGCTCTCGTCAGATCGCAGAAGTTACACAGCTTAAAGCCTCGCTAGTACTAGTGTGGGAGACTGTCTGGGAATCCGTGGTGCAGTTGACTTTTTATTATGTCGTTTAGATTTTGTTTCACAATCGATTAAAAAGGACTATGGATTAAAGCATTTAATGTCAATGGCCATTCTAAGCTGAATGTGCCTGCTCTCGTCAGATCACAGAAGTTACACAGCTTAAGGCCTCGCTAGTACCAGTGTGGGGGACTGTCTGGGAATCCGTGGTGCGGTTGACTTTTTATTATGTCGTTTAGATTTTGTTTCACAATCGATTAAAAAGGACTATGGATTAAAGCATTTAATGTCAATGGCCATTCTAAGCTGAATGTGCCTGCTCTCGTTAGATCGCAGAAGATACACAGCTTAATGCCTCGCTAGTACCAGTGAGGGAGACTGTCTATGAATCAGTGGTGCGGTTGACTTTTTATTATGTCGTTTAGATTTTGTTTCACAATAGATTAAATAGGACTATGGATTAAAGCATTTAACGTCAATGGCCATTCTAAGCTGAATGTCCCTGCTCTCGTCAGATCGCAGAAGTTACACAGCTTAAGGCCTCGCTAGTACCAGTGTGGGAGACTGTCTGGGAATCCGTGGTGCGGTTGACTTTTTATTATGTCGTTTAGATTTTGTTTCACAATAGATTAAATAGGACTATGGATTAAAGCATTTAACGTCAATGGCCATTCTAAGCTGAATGTGCCTGTTCTCGTCAGAACGCAGAAGTTACACAGCTTAAGCCCTCGCTAATACCAGTGTGGGAGACTGTCTGGTAATCCGTGGTGCGGTTGAATTTTTATTATGTCGTTTAGATTTTGTTTCACAATCGATTAAAAAGGACTATGGATTAAGGCTTTTAATGTCAATGGCCATTCTAAGCTGAATGTACCTGCTCTCGTCAGATCGCAGAAGTTACACAGCTTAAGGCCTCGCTAGTACCAGTGTGGGAGACTGTCTGGGAATCCGTGGTGCGGATGATTTTTTTATTATGTCGTTTAGATTTTGTTTCACAATCGATTAAAAAGGACTATGGATTAAAGCATTTAATGTCGATGGCCATTCTAAGCTGAATGTGCCTGCCCTCGTCAGATCGCAGAAGTTACACAGCTTAAGGCCTCGCTAGTACCAGTGTGGGAGACTGTCTGGGAATCCGTGATGCGGTTGACTTTTTATTATGTCGTTTAGATTTTGTTTCACAATCGCTTAAAAAGGACTATGGATTAAAGCTTTTAATGTCAATGGCCATTCTAAGCTGAATGTGCCTGCTCTCGTTAGATCGCAGAAGTTACACAGCTTAACGCCTCGCTAGTACCAGTGTGGGAGACTGTCTGGGAATCTGTGGTGCGGTTGACTTTTTATTATGTTGTTTAGATTTTGTTTCACAATAGATTAAATAGGACTATGGATTAAAGCATTTAACGTCAATACCCATTCTAAGCTGAATGTGCCTGCTCTCGTCAGATCGCAGAAGTTACACAGCTTAAAGCCTCGCTAGTACTAGTGTGGGAGACTGTCTGGGAATCCGTGGTGCAGTTGACTTTTTATTATGTCGTTTAGATTTTGTTTCACAATCGATTAAAAAGGACTATGGATTAAAGCATTTAATGTCAATGGCCATTCTAAGCTGAATGTGCCTGCTCTCGACAGATCACAGAAGTTACACAGCTTAAGGCCTCGCTAGTACCAGTGTGGGGGACTGTCTGGGAATCCGTGGTGCGGTTGACTTTTTATTATGTCGTTTAGATTTTGTTTCACAATCGATTAAAAAGGACTATGGATTAAAGCATTTAATGTCAATGGCCATTCTAAACTGAATGTGCCTGCTCTCGTTAGATCGCAGAAGATACACAGCTTAATGCCTCGCTAGTACCAGTGAGGGAGACTGTCTATGAATCAGTGGTGCGGTTGACTTTTTATTATGTCGTTTAGATTTTGTTTCACAATAGATTAAATAGGACTATGGATTAAAGCATTTAACGTCAATGGCCATTCTAAGCTGAATGTCCCTGCTCTCGTCAGATCGCAGAAGTTACACAGCTTAAGCCCTCGCTAATACCAGTGTGGGAGACTGTCTGGTAATCCGTGGTGCGGTTGAATTTTTATTATGTCGTTTAGATTTTGTTTCACAATCGATTAAAAAGGACTATGGATTAAAGCATTTAATGTCAATGGCCATTCTAAGCTGAATGTCCCTGCTCTCGTCAGATCGCAGAAGTTACACAGCTTAAGGCCTCGCTAGTACCAGTGTGGGAGACTGTCTGGGAATCCGTGGTGCGGTTGACTTTTTATTATGTCGTTTAGATTTTGTTTCACAATAGATTAAATAGGACTATGGATTAAAACATTTAATGTCAATGGCCATTCTAAGCTGAATGTGCCTGCTCTCGTCAGATCGCAGAACTTACACAGCTTAAGGCCTCGCTAGTACCAGTGTGGGAGACTGTCTGGGAATCCGTGGTGCGGTTGAATTTTTATTATGTCGTTTAGATTTTGTTTCACAATAGATTAAAAAGGACTATGGATTAAAGGATTTAATGTCAATGGCCATTCTAAGCTGAATGTCCCTGCTCTCCTCAGATCGCAGAAGTTACACAGCTTAAGGCCTCGCTAGTACCAGTGTGGGAGACTGTCTGGGAATCCGTGGTGCAGTTGCCTTTTTATTATGTCGTTTAGATTTTGTTTCACAATCGATTAAAAAGGACTATGGATTAAAGCATTTAATGTCAATGGCCATTCTAAGCTGAATGTGCCTGCTCTCGTCAGATCGCAGAAGTTACACAGCATAAGGCTTCGCTAGTACCAGTGTGGGAGACTGTCTGGGAATCCGTGGTGCTGTTGACTTTTTATTATGTCGTTTAGATTTTGTTTCACAATCGATTAAAAAGGACTATGGATTAAAGCATTTAACGTCAATGGCCATTCTAAGCTGAATGTGCCTGCTCTCGTCAGATCGCAGAAGTTACACAGCTTAAGGCCTCGCTAGTACCAGTGTGGGAGACTTTTTATTATGTCGTTTAGATTTTGTTTCACAATAGATTAAATAGGACTATGGATTAAACCATTTAAGTCAATGGCCATTCTAAGCTGAATGTGCCTTCTCTCGTCAGAACGCAGAAGTTACACAGCTTAAGGCCACGCTAGTACCAGTGTGGGAGACTGTCTGGGAATCCGTGTTGCGGTTGAATTTTTATTATGTCGTTTAGATTTTGTTTCACAATCGATTAAATAGGACTATGGATTAAAAGATTTAACGTCAATGGCCATTCTAAGCTGAATGTGCCTGCCCTCGTCAGATCGCAGAAGTTACACAGCTTAAGGCCTCGCTAGTACCAGTGTGGGAGACTGTCTGGGAATCCGTGGTGCGGTTGAATTTTTATTATGTTGTTTAGATTTTGTTTCACAATCGATTAAAAAGGACTATGGATTAAAGCATTTAATGTCAATGGCCATTCTAAGCTGAATGTCCCTGCTCTCGTCAGTTCGCAGAAGTTACACAGCTTAAGGCCTCGCTAGTACCAGTGTGGGAGACTGTCTGGGAATCCGTGGTGCGGTTGAATTTTTATTATGTCGTTTAGATTTTGTTTCACAATAGATTAAAAAGGACTATGGATTAAAGCATTTAATGTCAATGGCCATTCTAAGCTGAATGTGCCTGCTCTCGTCAGATCGCGGAAGTTACACAGCTTAAGGCCTCGCTAGTACCAGTGTGGGAGACTGTCTGGGAGTCCGTGGTGCGGTTGACTTTTTATTATGTTGTTTAGATTTTGTTTCACAATAGATTAAATAGGACTATGGATTAAGGCTTTTAATGTCAATGGCCATTCTAAGCTGAATGTGCCTGCTCTCGTCAGATCGCAGAAGTTACACAGCTTAAGGCCTCGCTAGTACCAGTGTGGGAGACTGTCTGGGAATCCGTGGTGCGGTTGACTTTTTATTATGTTGTTTAGATTTTGTTTCACAATCGATTAAAAAGGACTATGGATTAAGGCTTTTAATGTCAATGGCCATTCTAAGCTGAATGTGCCTGCTCTCGTCAGATTGCAGAAGTTACACAGCTTAAGGCCTCGCTAGTACCAGTGTGGGAGACTGTCTGGGAATCCGTGGTGCGGATGACTTTTTATTATGTCGTTTAGATTTTGTTTCACAATCGATTAAAAAGGACTATGGATTAAAGCATTTAATGTCAATGGCCATTCTAAGTTGAATGTGCCTGCTCTCGTCATATCGCAGAAGTTACACAGCTTAAGCCCTCGCTAGTACCAGTGTGGGAGACTGTCTGGGAATCCGTGGTGCGGTTGACTTTTTATTATGTAGTTTAGATTTTGTTTCACAATCGATTAAAAAGGACTATGGATTAAAGCATTTAAAGTCAATGGCCATTCTAAGCTGAATGTGCCTGCCCTCGTCAGATCGCAGAAGTTACACAGCTTAAGGCCTCGCTAGTACCAGTGTGGGAGACTGTCTGGGAATCCGTGGTGCAGTTGACTTTTTATTATGTCGTTTAGATTTTGTTTCACAATCGATTAAAAAGGACTATGGATTAAAGCATTTAATGTCAATGGCCATTCTAAGCTGAATGTCCCTGCTCTCGTCAGATCGCAGAAGTTACACAGTTTAAGGCCTCGCTAGTACCAGTGTGGGGGACTGTCTGGGAATCCGTGGTGCGGTTGACTTTTTATTATGTCGTTTAGATTTTGTTTCACAATCGATTAAAAAGGACTATGGATTAAAGCATTTAATGTCAATGGCCATTCTAAGCTGAATGTGCCTGCTCTCGTCAGATCGCAGAAGTTACACAGCTTAGGGCCTCGCTAGTACCAGTGTGGGAGACTGTCTGGGAATCCGTGGTGCGGTTGACTTTTTATTATGTTGTTTAGATTTTGTTTCACAATAGATTAAATAGGACTATGGATTAAGTCTTTTAATGTCAATGGCCATTCTAAGCTGAATGTGCCTGCTCTCGTCAGATCGCAGAAGTTACACAGCTCAAGGCCTCGCTAGTACCAGAGTGGGAGGCTATCTGGGAATCCGTGGTGCGGTTGACTTTTTATTATGTTGTTTAGATTTTGTTTCACAATAGATTAAATAGGACTATGGATTAAAGCATTTAACGTCAATGGCCATTCTAAGCTGAATGTGCCTGCTCTCGTCAGAACGCAGAAGTTACACAGCTTAAGGCCTCGCTAGTACCAGTGTGGGAGGCTGTCTGGGAATCCATGGTGCGGTTGACTTTTTATTATGTTGTTTAGATTTTGTTTCACAATAGATTAAATAGGACTATGGATTAAGGTTTTTAATGTCAATGGCCATTCTAAGCTGAATGTGCCTGTTCTCGTCAGATCGCAGAAGTTACACAGCTTAAGGCCTTGCTAGTACCAGTGTGGGAGACTGTCTGGGAATCCGTGGTGCGGTTGACTTTTTATTGTGTCGTTTAGATTTTGTTTCACAATCGATTAAAAAGGACTATGGATTAAAGCATTTAATGTCAATGGCCATTCTAAGCTGAATGTGCCTGCTCTCGTCAGATCGCAGAAGTTACACAGCTTAAGGCCTCGCTAGTACCAGTGTGGGAGACTGTCTGGGAATCCGTGGTGCGGCTGACTTTTTATTATGTCGTTTAGATTTTGTTTCACAATAGATTAAATAGGACTATGGATTAAAGCATTTAATGTCAATGGCCATTCTAAGCTGAATGTCCCAGCTCTCGTCAGATCGCAGAAGTTACACAGCTTAACGCCTTGCTAGTACCAGTGTGGGAGACTGTCTTGGAATCCGTGGTGCGGTTGCCTTTTTATTATGTCGTTTAGATTTTGTTTCACAATAGATTAAATAGGACTATGGATTAAAGCATTTAACGTCAATGGCCATTCTAAGCTGAATGTGCCTGCTCTCGTCAGATCGCAGAAGTTACACAGCTTAAGGCCTCGCTAGTACCAGTGTGGGAGACTGTCTGGGAATCCGTGGTGCGGTTGAATTTTTATTATGTCGTTTAGATTTTGTTTCACAATCGATTAAAAAGGACTATGGATTAAAGCATTTAATGTCAATGGCCATTCTAAGCTGAATGTGCCTGCTCTCGTCAGATCGCAGAAGTTACACAGCTTAAGGCCTCGCTAGTACCAGTGTGGGAGACTGTCTGGGAATCCGTGGTGCGGTTGACTTTTTATTATGTCGTTTAGATTTTGTTTCACAATCGATTAAAAAGGGCTATGGATTAAAGCATTTAATGTCAATGGCCATTCTAAGCTGAATGTGCCTGCTCTCATCAGATCGCAGAAGTTACACAGCTTAGGTCCTCGCTAGTACCAGTGTGGGAGACTGTCTGGGAATCCGTGGTGCGGTTGACTTTTTATTGTGTCGTTTAGATTTTGTTTCACATTCGATTAAAAAGGACTATGGATTAAAGCATTTAATGTCAATGGCCATTCTAAGCTGAATGTGCCTGCTCTCGTCACATCGCAGAAGTTACACAGCTTAAGGCCTCGCTAGTACCAGTGTGGGAGACTGTCTGGGAATCCGTGGTGCGGTTGAATTTTTATTATGTCGTTTAGATTTTGTTTCACAATCGATTAAAAAGGACTATGGATTGAAGCATTTAATGTCAATGGCCATTCTAAGCTGAATGTCCCTGCTCTCGTCAGATCGCAGAAGTTACACAGCTTAAGGCCTCGCTAGTACCAGTGTGGGAGACTGTCTGGGAATCCGTGGTGCGGTTGACTTTTTATTATGTCATTTAGATTTTGTTTCACAATAGATTAAATAGGACTATGGATTAAAGCATTTAACGTCAATGGCCATTCTAAGCTGAATGTGCCTGTTCTCGTCAGAACGCAGAAGTTACACAGCTTAAGCCCTCGCTAATACCAGTGTGGGAGACTGTCTGGTAATCCGTGGTGCGGTTGAATTTTTATTATGTCGTTTAGATTTTGTTTCACAATCGATTAAAAAGGAATATGGATTAAAGCATTTAATGTCAATGGCCATTCTAAGCTGAATGTCCCTGCTCTCGTCAGATCGCAGAAGTTACACAGCTTAAGGCCTCGCTAGTACCAGTGTGGGAGACTGTCTGGGAATCCGTGGTGCGGTTGACTTTTTATTATGTCGTTTAGATTTTGTTTCACAATCGATTAAAAAGGACTATGGATTAAAGCATTTAATGTCAATGGCCATTCTAAGCTGAATGTGCCTGCTCTCGTTAGATCGCAGAAGTTACACAACTTAACGCCTCGCTAGTACCAGTGTGGGAGACTGTCTGGGAATCCGTGGTGCGGTTGACTTTTTATTATGTCGTTTAGATTTTGTTTCACAATAGATTAAATAGGACTATGGATTAAAACATTTCATGTCAATGGCCATTCTAAGCTGAATGTGCCTGCTCTCGTCAGATCGCAGAAGTTACACAGCTTAAGGCCTCGCTAGTACCAGTGTGGGAGACTGTCTGGGAATCCGTGGTGCGGTTGAATTTTTATTATGTCGTTTAGATTTTGTTTCACAATAGATTAAAAAGGACTATGGATTAAAGCATTTAATGTCAATGGCCATTCTAAGCTGAATGTCCCTGCTCTCGTCAGATCGCAGAAGTTACACACCTTAAGGCCTCGCTAGTACCAGTGTGGGAGACTGTCTGGGAATCCGTGGTGCAGTTGCCTTTTTATTATGTCGTTTAGATTTTGTTTCACAATCGATTAAAAAGGACTATGGATTAAAGCATTTAATGTCAATGGCCATTCTAAGCTGAATGTGCCTGCTCTCGTCAGATCGCAGAAGTTACACAGCTTAGGGCCTCCCTAGTACCAGTGTGGGAGACTGTCTGGGAATCCGTGGTGCGGTTGACTTTTTATTATGTTGTTTAGATTTTGTTTCACAATAGATTAAATAGGACTATGGATTAAGGCTTTTAATGTCAATGGCCATTCTAAGCTGAATGTGCCTGCTCTCGTCAGATCGCAGAAGTTACACAGCTTAAGGCCTCGCTAGTACCAGTGTGGGAGACTGTCTGGGAATCCGTGGTGCGGTTGACTTTTTATTATGTCGTTTAGATTTTGTTTCACAATCGATTAAAAAGGACTATGGATTAAAGCATTTAATGTCAATGGCCATTCTAAGCTGAATGTGCCTGCTCTCGTTAGATCGCAGAAGTTACACAGCTTAACGCATCGCTAGTACCAGTGTGGGAGACTGTCTGGGAATCCGTGGTGCGGTTGACTTTTTATTTTGTCGTTTAGATTTTGTTTCACAATAGATTAAATAGGACTATGGATTAAAGCATTTAACGTCAATGGCCATTCTAAGCTGAATGTGCCTGCTCTCGTCAGATTGCAGAAGTTACACAGCTTAAGGCCTCGCTAGTACCAGTGTGGGAGACTGTCTGGGAATCCGTGGTGCGGTTGCCTTTTTATTATGTCGTTTAGATTTTGTTTCACAATCGATTAAAAAGGACTATGGATTAAAGCATTTAATGTCAATGGCCATTCTAAGCTGAAAGTGCCTGCTCTCGTCAGATCTCAGAAGTTACACAGCTTAGGGCCTCGCTAGTATCAGTGTGGGAGACTGTCTGGGAATCCGTGGTGCGGTTGACTTTTTATTATGTCGTTTAGATTTTGTTTCACAATAGATTAAATAGGACTATGGATTAAAGCATTTAACATCAATGGCCATTCTAAGCTGAATGTGCCTGCTCTCGTCAGAACGCAGAAGTTACACAGCTTAAGGCCTCGCTAGTACCAGTGTGGGAGGCTGTCTGGGAATCCGTGGTGCGGTTGACTTTTTATTATGTTGTTTACATTTTGTTTCACAATAGATTAAATAGGACTATGGATTAAGGCTTTTAATGTGAATGGCCATTCTAAGCTGAATGTGCCTGCTCTCGTCAGATCGCAGAAGTTACACAGCTTAAAACCTCGCTAGTACCAGTGACTGTCTGGGAATCCGTGGAGCGGTTGCCTTTTTATTATGTCGTTTAGATTTTGTTTCACAATCGATTAAAAAGGACTATGGATTAAAGCATTTAATGTCAATGGCCATTCTAAGCTGAATGTGCCTGCTCTCGGTAGTTCGCAGAAGTTACACAACTTAAAGCCTCGCTAGTACCAGTGTGGGAGACTGTCTGGGAATCCGTGGTGCGGTTGCCTTTTTATTATGTTGTTTAGATTAAATAGGACTATGGATTAAAGCATTTAACGTCAATGGCCATTCTAAGCTGAATGTGCCTTCTCTCGTCAGATCGCAGAAGTTACACAGATTAAGGCCTCGCTAGTACCAGTGTGGGAGACTGTCTGGGAATCCGTGGTGCGGTTGACTTTTTATTATGTTGTTTAGATTTTGTTTCACAATAGATTAAATAGGACTATGGATTAAGGCTTTTAATGTGAATGGCCATTCTAAGCTGAATGTGCCTGCTCTCGTCAGATCGCAGAAGTTACACAGCTTAAAACCTCGCTAGTACCAGTGTGGGAGACTGTCTGGGAATCCGTGGTGCGGTTGACTTTTTATTATGTCGTTTAGATTTTGTTTCACAATCGATTAAAAAGGACTATGGATTAAAGCATTTGATGTCAATGGCCATTCTAAGCTGAAAGTCCCTGCTCTCGTCAGATCGCAGAAGTTACACAGCTTAAGGCCTCGCTAGTACCAGTGTGGGAGACTGTCTGGGAATCCGTGGTGCGGTTGCCTTTTTATTATGTCGTTTAGATTTTGTTTCACAATCGATTAAAAAGGACTGTGGATTAAAGCATTTAATGTCAATGGCCATTCTAAGCTGAATGTGCCTGCTCTCGTCAGATCGCAGAAGTTACACAGCTTAAGGCTTCGCTAGTACCAGTGTGGGAGACTGTCTGGGAATCCGTGGTGCGGTTGACTTTTTATTATGTCGTTTAGATTTTGTTTCACAATCGATTAAAAAGGACTATGGATTAAAGCATTTAATGTCAATGGCCATTCTAAGCTGAAAGTCCCTGCTCTCGTCAGATCGCAGAAGTTACACAGCTTAAGGCCTCGCTAGTACCAGTGTGGGAGACTGTCTGGGAATCCGTGGTGCGGTTGCCTTTTTATTATGTCGTTTAGATTTTGTTTCACAATCGATTAAAAAGGACTGTGGATTAAAGCATTTAATGTCAATGGCCATTCTAAGCTGAATGTGCCTGCTCTCGTCAGATCGCAGAAGTTACACAGCTTAAGGCCTCGCTAGTACCAGTGTGGGAGACTGTCTGGGAATCCGTGGTGCGGTTGACTTTTTATTATGTCGTTTAGATTTTGTTTCACAATAGATTAAATAGGACTATGGATTAAAGCATTTAGTGTCAATGGCCATTCTAAGCTGAATGTCCCTGCTCTCGTCAGATCGCAGAAGTTACACAGCTAAAGGCCTCGCTAGTACCAGTGTGGGAGACTGTCTGGGAATCCGTGGTGCGGTTGCCTTTTTATTATGTCGTTTAGATTTTGTTTCACAATCGATTAAAAAGGACTGTGGATTAAAGCATTTAATGTCAATGGCCATTCTAAGCTGAATGTGCCTGCTCTCGTCAGATCGCAGAAGTTACACAGCTTAAGGCCTCGCTAGTACCAGTGTGGGAGACTGTCTGGGAATCCGTGGTGCGGTTGACTTTTTATTATGTCGTTTAGATTTTGTTTCACAATAGATTAAATAGGACTATGGATTAAAGCATTTAGTGTCAATGGCCATTCTAAGCTGAATGTCCCTGCTCTCGTCAGATCGCAGAAGTTACACAGCTAAAGGCCTCGCTAGTACCAGTGTGGGAGACTGTCTGGGAATCCGTGGTGTGGTTGACTTTTTATTATGTCGTTTAGATTTTGTTTCACAATCGATTAAAAAGGACTATGGATTAAAGCATTTAATGTCAATGGCCATTCTAAGCTGAACGTGCCTGCTCTCGTCAGAACGCAGAAGTTACACAGCTTAAGGCCTCGCTAGTACCAGTGTGGGAGACTGTCTGGGAATCCGTGTTGCGGTTGAATTTTTATTATGTCGTTTCGATTCTGTTTCACAATCGATTAAAAAGGACTATGGATTAAAGCATTTAATGTCAATGGCCATTCTAAGCTCAATGTCCCTGCTCTCGTCTGATCGCAGAAGTTACACAGCTTAAGGCCTCGCTAGTACCAGTGTGGGAGACTGTCTGGGAATCCGTGGTGCGGTTGACTTTTTATTATGATGTTTAGATTTTGTTTCACAATAGATTAAATAGGACTATGGATTAAGGCTTTTAATGTCAATGGCCATTCTAAGCTGAATGTGCCTGCTCTCGTCAGATCGCAGAAGTTACACAGCTTAAGGCCTCGCTAGTACCAGTGTGGGAGACTGTCTGGGAATCCGTGGTGCGGTTGACTTTTTATTATGTCGTTTAGATTTTGTTTCACAATCGATTAAAAAAGACTATGGATTAAAGCATTTAATGTCAATGGCCATTCTAAGCTGAATGTGCCTGCTCTCGTCAGATCGCAGAAGTTACACAGCTTAGGGCCTCGCTAGTACCATTTGGGAGACTGTCTGGGAATCCGTGGTGCGGTTGACTTTTTATTATGTTGTTTAGATTTTGTTTCACAATAGATTAAATAGGACTATGGATTAAGGCTTTTAATGTCAATGGCTATTCTAAGCTGAATGTGCCTGCTCTCGTCAGATCGCAGAAGTTACACAGCTTAAGGACTCGCTAGTACCAGTGTGGGAGACTGTCTGGGAATCCGTGGTGCGGTTGAATTTTTATTATGTCGTTTAGATTTTGTTTCACAATAGATTAAATAGGACTATGGATTAAAGCATTTAACGTCAATGGCCATTCTAAGCTGAATGTGCCTGCTCTCGTCAGAATGCAGAAGTTACACAGCTTAAGGCCTCGCTAGTACCAGTGTGGGAGACTGTCTGGGAATCCGTGGTGCGGTTGAATTTTTATTATGTCGTTTAGATTTTGTTTCACAATAGATTAAATAGGACTATGGATTAAAGCATTTAACGTCAATGGCCATTCTAAGCTGAATGTCCCTGCTCTCGTCAGAACGCAGTAGTTACACAGCTTAAGGCCTCGCTAGTACCAGTGTGGGAGACTTTCTGGGAATCCGTGGTGCGGTTGAATTTTTATTATGTCGTTTAGATTTTGTTTCACAATCGATTAAAAAGGACTATGGATTAAAGCATTTAATGTCAATGGCCATTCTAAGCTGAATGTCCCTGCTCTCGTCAGATCGCAGAAGTTACACAGCTTAAGGTCTCGCTAATACCAGTGTGGGAGACTGTCTGGGAATCCGTGGTGCGGTTGACTTTTTATTATTTTGTTTCACAATAGATTAAATAGGACTATGGATTAAGGCTTTTAATGTCAATGGCCATTCTAAGCTGAATGTGCCTGCTCTCGTCAGATCGCAGAAGTTACACAGCTTAAGGCCTCGCTAGTACCAGTGTGGGAGACTGTCTGGGAATCCGTGGTGCGTTTGACTTTTTATTATGTCGTATAGATTTTGTTTCACAATAGATTAAATAGGACTATGGATTAAAGCATTTAACGTCAATGGCCGTTCTAAGCTGAATGTGCCAGCTCTCGTCAGAACGCAGAAGTTACACAGCTTAAGGCCTCGCTAGTACCAGTGTGGGAGACTGTCTGGGAATCCGTGGTGCGGTTGAATTTTTATTATGTCATTTAGATTTTGTTTCACAATCGATTAAAAAGGACTATGGATTAAAGCATTTAATGTCAATGGCCATTTTAAGCTGAATGTCCCTGCTCTCGTCAGATCGCAGAAGTTACACAGCTTAAGGCCTCGCTAGTACCAGTGTGGGAGACTGTCTGGGAATCCGTGGTCCGGTTGACTTTTTATTATGTTGTTTAGATTTTTTTTCACAATAGATTAAATAGGACTATGGATTAAGGCTTTTAATGTGAATGGCCATTCTAAGCTGAATGTGCCTGCTCTCGTCAGATCGCAGAAGTTACACAGCTTAAAACCTCGCTAGTACCAGTGTGGGAGACTGTCTGGGAATCCGTGGAGCGGTTGCCTTTTTATTATGTCGTTTAGATTTTGTTTCACAATCGATTAAAAAGGACTATGGATTAAAGCATTTAATGTCAATGGCCATTCTAAGCTGAATGTGCCTGCTCTCGGTAGTTCGCAGAAGTTACACAACTTAAAGCCTCGCTAGTACCAGTGTGGGAGACTGTCTGGGAATCCGTGGTGCGGTTGCCTTTTTATTATGTTGTTTAGATTAAATAGGACTATGGATTAAAGCATTTAACGTCAATGGCCATTCTAAGCTGAATGTTCCTGCTCTCGTCAGATCGCAGAAGTTACACAGATTAAGGCCTCGCTAGTACCAGTGTGGGAGACTGTCTGGGAATCCGTGGTGCGGTTGACTTTTTATTATGTTGTTTAGATTTTGTTTCACAATAGATTAAATAGGACTATGGATTAAGGCTTTTAATGTGAATGGCCATTCTAAGCTGAATGTGCCTGCTCTCGTCAGATCGCAGAAGTTACACAGCTTAAAACCTCGCTAGTACCAGTGTGGGAGACTGTCTGGGAATCCGTGGTGCGGTTGACTTTTTATTATGTCGTTTAGATTTTGTTTCACAATCGATTAAAAAGGACTATGGATTAAAGCATTTAACGTCAATGGCCATTCTAAGCTGAATGTGCCTGCTCTCGTCAGAATGCAGAAGTTACACAGCTTAAGGCCTCGCTAGTACCAGTGTGGGAGACTGTCTGGGAATCCGTGGTGCGGTTGAATTTTTATTATGTCGTTTAGATTTTGTTTCACAATAGATTAAATAGGACTATGGATTAAAGCATTTAACGTCAATGGCCATTCTAAGCTGAATGTCCCTGCTCTCGTCAGAACGCAGAAGTTACACAGCTTAAGGCCTCGCTAGTACCAGTGTGGGAGACTTTCTGGGAATCCGTGGTGCGGTTGAATTTTTATTATGTCGTTTAGATTTTGTTTCACAATCGATTAAAAAGGACTATGGATTAAAGCATTTAATGTCAATGGCCATTCTAAGCTGAATGTCCCTGCTCTCGTCAGATCGCAGAAGTTACACAGCTTAAGGTCTCGCTAATACCAGTGTGGGAGACTGTCTGGGAATCCGTGGTGCGGTTGACTTTTTATTATTTTGTTTCACAATAGATTAAATAGGACTATGGATTAAGGCTTTTAATGTCAATGGCCATTCTAAGCTGAATGTGCCTGCTCTCGTCAGATCGCAGAAGTTACACAGCTTAAGGCCTCGCTAGTACCAGTGTGGGAGACTGTCTGGGAATCCGTGGTGCGTTTGACTTTTTATTATGTCGTATAGATTTTGTTTCACAATAGATTAAATAGGACTATGGATTAAAGCATTTAACGTAATGGCCGTTCTTAGCTGAATGTGCCAGCTCTCGTCAGAACGCAGAAGTTACACAGCTTAAGGCCTCGCTAGTACCAGTGTGGGAGACTGTCTGCGAATCCGTGGTGCGGTTGAATTTTTATTATGTCATTTAGATTTTGTTTCACAATCGATTAAAAAGGACTATGGATTAAAGCATTTAATGTCAATGGCCATTTTAAGCTGAATGTCCCTGCTCTCGTCAGATCGCAGAAGTTACACAGCTTAAGGCCTCGCTAGTACCAGTGTGGGAGACTGTCTGGGAATCCGTGGTGCGGTTGACTTTTTATTATGTTGTTTAGATTTTTTTTCACAATAGATTAAATAGGACTATGGATTAAGGCTTTTAATGTGAATGGCCATTCTAAGCTGAATGTGCCTGCTCTCGTCAGATCGCAGAAGTTACACAGCTTAAAACCTCGCTAGTACCAGTGTGGGAGACTGTCTGGGAATCCGTGGAGCGGTTGCCTTTTTATTATGTCGTTTAGATTTTGTTTCACAATCGATTAAAAAGGACTATGGATTAAAGCATTTAATGTCAATGGCCATTCTAAGCTGAATGTGCCTGCTCTCGGTAGTTCGCAGAAGTTACACAACTTAAAGCCTCGCTAGTACCAGTGTGGGAGACTGTCTGGGAATCCGTGGTGCGGTTGCCTTTTTATTATGTCGTTTAGATTAAATAGGACTATGGATTAAAGCATTTAACGTCAATGGCCATTCTAAGCTGAATGTGCCTGCTCTCGTCAGATCGCAGAAGTTACACAGATTAAGGCCTCGCTAGTACCAGTGTGGGAGACTGTCTGGGAATCCGTGGTGCGGTTGACTTTTTATTATGTTGTTTAGATTTTGTTTCACAATAGATTAAATAGGACTATGGATTAAGGCTTTTAATGTGAATGGCCATTCTAAGCTGAATGTGCCTGCTCTCGTCAGATCGCAGAAGTTACACAGCTTAAAACCTCGCTAGTACCAGTGTGGGAGACTGTCTGGGAATCCGTGGTGCGGTTGACTTTTTATTATGTCGTTTAGATTTTGTTTCACAATCGATTAAAAAGGGCTATGGATTAAAGCATTTGATGTCAATGGCCATTCTAAGCTGAAAGTCCCTGCTCTCGTCAGATCGCAGAAGTTACACAGCTTAAGGCCTCGCTAGTACCAGTGTGGGAGACTGTCTGGGAATCCGTGGTGCGGTTGCCTTTTTATTATGTCGTTTAGATTTTGTTTCACAATCGATTAAAAAGGACTGTGGATTAAAGCATTTAATGTCAATGGCCATTCTAAGCTGAATGTGCCTGCTCTCGTCAGATCGCAGAAGTTACACAGCTTAAGGCTTCGCTAGTACCAGTTTGGGAGACTGTCTGGGAATCCGTGGTGCGGTTGACTTTTTATTATGTCGTTTAGATTTTGTTTCACAATCGATTAAAAAGGACTATGGATTAAAGCATTTAATGTCAATAGCCATTCTAAGCTGAAAGTCCCTGCTCTCGTCAGATCGCAGAAGTTACACAGCTTAAGGCCTCGCTAGTACCAGTGTGGGAGACTGTCTGGGAATCCGTGGTGCGGTTGCCTTTTTATTATGTCGTTTAGATTTTGTTTCACAATCGATTAAAAAGGACTGTGGATTAAAGCATTTAATGTCAATGGCCATTCTAAGCTGAATGTGCCTGCTCTCGTCAGATCGCAGAAGTTACACAGCTTAAGGCCTCGCTAGTACCAGTGTGGGAGACTGTCTGGGAATCCGTGGTGCGGTTGACTTTTTATTATGTCGTTTAGATTTTGTTTCACAATAGATTAAATAGGACTATGGATTAAAGCATTTAGTGTCAATGGCCATTCTAAGCTGAATGTCCCTGCTCTCGTCAGATCGCAGAAGTTACACAGCTAAAGGCCTCGCTAGTACCAGTGTGAGAGACTGTCTGGGAATCCGTGGTGTGGTTGACTTTTTATTATGTCGTTTAGATTTTGTTTCACAATCGATTAAAAAGGACTATGGATTAAAGCATTTAATGTCAATGGCCATTCTAAGCTGAACGTGCCTGCTCTCGTCAGAACGCAGAAGTTACACAGCTTAAGGCCTCGCTAGTACCAGTGTGGGAGACTGTCTGGGAATCCGTGTTGCGGTTGAATTTTTATTATGTCGTTTCGATTTTGTTTCACAATCGATTAAAAAGGACTATGGATTAAAGCATTTAATGTCAATGGCCATTCTAAGCTCAATGTCCCTGCTCTCGTCTGATCGCAGAAGTTACACAGCTTAAGGCCTCGCTAGTACCAGTGTGGGAGACTGTCTGGGAATCCGTGGTGCGGTTGACTTTTTATTATGATGTTTAGATTTTGTTTCACAATAGATTAAATAGGACTATGGATTAAGGCTTTTAATGTCAATGGCCATTCTAAGCTGAATGTGCCTGCTCTCGTCAGATCGCAGAAGTTACACAGCTTAAGGCCTCGCTAGTACCAGTGTGGGAGACTGTCTGGGAATCCGTGGTGCGGTTGACTTTTTATTATGTCGTTTAGATTTTGTTTCACAATCGATTAAAAAAGACTATGGATTAAAGCATTTAATGTCAATGGCCATTCTAAGCTGAATGTGCCTGCTCTCGTCAGATCGCAGAAGTTACACAGCTTAGGGCCTCGCTAGTACCATTTGGGAGACTGTCTGGGAATCCGTGGTGCGGTTGACTTTTTATTATGTTGTTTAGATTTTGTTTCACAATAGATTAAATAGGACTATGGATTAAGGCTTTTAATGTCAATGGCTATTCTAAGCTGAATGTGCCTGCTCTCGTCAGATCGCAGAAGTTACACAGCTTAAGGCCTCGCTAGTACCAGTGTGGGAGACTGTCTGGGAATCCGTGGTGCGGTTGAATTTTTATTATGTCGTTTAGATTTTGTTTCACAATAGATTAAATAGGACTATGGATTAAAGCATTTAACGTCAATGGCCATTCTAAGCTGAATGTGCCTGCTCTCGTCAGAATGCAGAAGTTACACAGCTTAAGGCCTCGCTAGTACCAGTGTGGGAGACTGTCTGGGAATCCGTGGTGCGGTTGAATTTTTATTATGTCGTTTAGATTTTGTTTCACAATAGATTAAATAGGACTATGGATTAAAGCATTTAACGTCAATGGCCATTCTAAGCTGAATGTCCCTGCTCTCGTCAGAACGCAGAAGTTACACAGCTTAAGGCCTCGCTAGTACCAGTGTGGGAGACTTTCTGGGAATCCGTGGTGCGGTTGAATTTTTATTATGTCGTTTAGATTTTGTTTCACAATCGATTAAAAAGGACTATGGGTTAAAGCATTTGATGTCAATGGCCATTCTAAGCTGAATGTCCCTGCTCTCGTCAGATCGCAGAAGTTACACAGCTTAAGGTCTCGCTAATACCAGTGTGGGAGACTGTCTGGGAATCCGTGGTGCGGTTGACTTTTTATTATTTTGTTTCACAATAGATTAAATAGGACTATGGATTAAGGCTTTTAATGTCAATGGCCATTCTAAGCTGAATGTGCCTGCTCTCGTCAGATCGCAGAAGTTACACAGCTTAAGGCCTCGCTAGTACCAGTGTGGGAGACTGTCTGGGAATCCGTGGTGCGTTTGACTTTTTATTATGTCGTATAGATTTTGTTTCACAATAGATTAAATAGGACTATGGATTAAAGCATTTAACGTCAATGGCCGTTCTAAGCTGAATGTGCCAGCTCTCGTCAGAACGCAGAAGTTACACAGCTTAAGGCCTCGCTAGTACCAGTGTGGGAGACTGTCTGGGAATCCGTGGTGCGGTTGAATTTTTATTATGTCATTTAGATTTTGTTTCACAATCGATTAAAAAGGACTATGGATTAAAGCATTTAATGTCAATGGCCATTTTAAGCTGAATGTCCCTGCTCTCGTCAGATCGCAGAAGTTACACAGCTTAAGGCCTCTCTAGTACCAGTGTGGGAGACTGTCTGGGAATCCGTGGTGCGGTTGACTTTTTATTATGTTGTTTAGATTTTTTTTCACAATAGATTAAATAGGACTATGGATTAAAGCATTTAATGTCAATGGCCATTCTAAGCTGAATGTGCCTGCTCTCGTTAAATCGCAGAAGTTATACAGCTTAAGGCCTCGCTAGTACCAGTGTGGGAGACTGTCTGGGAATCCGTTGTGCGGTTGACTTTTTATTATGTCGTTTAGATTTTGTTTCACAATAGATTAAATAGGACTATGGATTAAAGCATTTAACGTCAATGGCCATTCTAAGCTGAATGTGCCTGCTCTCGTCAGATCGCAGAAGTTACACAGCTTAAGGCCTCGCTAGTACCAGTGTGGGAGACTGTCTGGGAATCCGTGGTGCGGTTGACTTTTTATTATGTCGTTTAGATTTTGTTTCACAATAGATTAAATAGGACTATGGATTAAAGCATTTAACGTCAATGGCCATTCTAAGCTGAATGTGCCTGCTCTCGTCAGATCGCAGAAGTTACACAGCTTAAGGCCTCGCTAGTACCAGTGTGGGAGACTGTCTGGGAATCCGTGGTGCGGTTGACTTTTTATTATGTTTAGATTTTGTTTCACAATAGATTAAATAGGACTATGGATTAAAGCATTTAACGTCAATGGCCATTCTAAGCTGAATGTGCCTGCTCTCGTCAGAACGCAGAAGTTACACAGCTTAAGGCCTCGCTAGTACCAGTGTGGGAGACTGTCTGGGAATCCGTGGTGCGGTTGAATTTTTATTATGTCGTTTAGATTTTGTTTCACAATCGATTAAAAAGGACTATGGATTAAAGAATTTAATGTCAATTATCATTCTAAGCTGAATGTCCCTGCTCTCGTCAGATCGCAGAAGTTACACAGCTTAAGGCCTCGCTAGTACCAGTGTGGGAGACTGTCTGGGAATCCGTGGTGCGGTTGACTTTTTATTATGTCGTTTAGATTTTGTTTCACAATAGATTAAATAGGACTATGGATTAAAGCATTTAACGTCAATGGCCATTCTAAGCTGAATGTGCCTGCTCTCGTCAGATCGCAGAAGTTACACAACTTAAGGCCTCACTAGTACCAGTGTGGGAGACTGTCTGGGAATCCGTGGTGCGGTAGACTTTTTATTATGTCGTTTAGATTTTGTTTCACAATAGATTAAATAGGACTATGGATTAAAGCATTTAACGTCAATGGCCATTCTAAGCTGAATGTGCCTGCTCTCGTCAGAACGCAGAAGTTACACAGCTTAAGGCCTCGCTAGTACCAGTGTGGGAGACTGTCTGGGAATCCGTGGTGCGTTTGAACTTTTATTATGTCGTTTAGATTTTGTTTCACAATCGATTAAAAAGGACTATGGATTAAAGCATTTAATGTCAATGGCCATTCTAAGCTGAATGTCCCTGCTCTCGTCAGGTCGCAGAAGTTACACAGCTTAAGGTCTCGCTAGTACCAGTGTGGGAGACTGTCTGGGAATCCGTGGTGCGGTTGACTTTTTATTATGTTGTTTAGATTATGTTTCACAATAGATTAAATAGGACTATGGATTAAGGCTTTTAATGTCAATGGCCCTTCTAAGCTGAATGTGCCTGCTCTCGTCAGATCGCAGAAGTTACACAGCTTAACGCCTCACTAGTGCCAGTGTGGGAGACTGTCTGGGAATCCGTGGTGCGGTTTACTTTTTATTATGTCGTTTAGATTTTGTTTCACAATAGATTAAATAGGACTATGGATTAAAGCATTTAAAGTCAATGGCCATTCTAAACTCAATGTGCCTGCTCTCGTCAGATCGCAAAAGTTACACAGCTTAAGGCCTCGCTAGTACCAGTGTGGGAGACTGTCTGGAAATCCGTGTTGCAGTTGAATTTCTATTATGTCGTTTAGATTTTGTTTCACAATCGATTAAAAAGGACTATGGATTAAAGCATTTAATGTCAATGGCCATTCTAAGCTAAATGTCCCTGCTCTCGTCAGAACGCAGAAGTTACACAGCTTAAGGCCTCGCTAGTACAAGTGTGGGAGACTGTCTGGGAATCCGTGGTGCGGTTGACTTTTTATTATGTCGTTTAGATTTTGTTTCACAATAGATTAAATAGGACTATGGATTAAAGCATTTATTGCAATGGCCATTCTAAGCTGAATGTGCCTGCTTTCGTCAGAACGCAGAAGTTACACAGCTTAAGGACTCACTAGTACCAGTGTGGGAGACTGTCTGGGAATCCGTGGTGCGGTTGAATTTTTATTATGTCGTTTAGATTTTGTTTCACAATCGATTAAAAAGGACTATGGATTAAAGCATTTAATGTCAATGGCCATTCTAAGCTGAATGTCCCTGCTCTCGTCAAATCGCAGAAGTTACACAGCTTAAGGCCTCGCTAGTACAAGTGTGGGAGACTGTCTGGGAATCCGTGGTGCGGTTGACTTTTTATTATGTTGTTTAGATTTTGTTTCACAATAGATTAAATAGGACTATGGATTAAGGCTTTTAATGTCAATGGCCATTCTAAGCTGAATGTGCCTACTCTCGTCAGCATGCAGAAGTTACACAGCTTAAGGCCTCGCTAGTACCAGTGTGGGAGACTGTCTGGGAATCCGTGGTGCGGTTTACTTTTTATTATGTTGTTTAGATTTTGTTTCACAATAGATTAAATAGGACTATGGATTAAAGCATTTAACGTCAATAGCCATTCTAAGCTGAATGTGCCTGCTCTCGTCAGATCGCAGAAGTTACACAGCTTAAGGCCTCGCTAGTACCAGTGTGGGAGACTGTCTGGGAATCCGTGGTGCGGTTGACTTTTTATTAGGTCGTTTAGATTTTGTTTCACAATCGATTAAAAAGGACTATGGATTAAAGCATTTAATGTCAATGGCCATTCTAAGCTGAATGTCCCTGCTCTCGTCAGATCGCAGAAGTTACACAGCTTAAGGCCTCGCTAGTACCAGTGTGGGAGACTGTCTGGGAATCCGTGGTGCGGTTGACTTTTTATTATGTCGTTTAAATTTTGTTTCACAATCGATTTAAAAGGACTATGGATTAAAGCATTTAATGTCAATGGCCATTCTAAGCTGAATGTGCCTGCTCTCGTCAGATCGCAGAAGTTACACAGCTTAAGGCCTCGCTAGTACCAGTGTGGGAGACTGTCTGGGAATCCGTGGTGCGGTTGACTTTTTATTATGTCGTTTAGATTTTGTTTCACAATAGATTAAATAGGACTATGGATTAAAGCATTTAACGTCAATGGCCATTCTAAGCTGAATGTGCCTGCTCTCGTCAGATCGCATAAGTTACACAGCTTAAGGCCTCGCTAGTACCAGTGTGGGAGACTGTTTGGGAATCAGTGGAGGGGTTGAATATTTATTATGTCTTTTAGATTTTGTTTCACAATAGATTAAAAAGGACTATGGATTAAAACATTTAATGTCAATGGCCATTCTAAGCTGAATGTCCCTGCTCTCGTCAGATCGCAGAAGTTGCACAGCTTAAGGCCTCGCTAGTACCAGTGTGGGAGACTGTCTGGGAATCCGTGGTGCGGTTGAATTTTTATTATGTCGTTTAGATTTTGTTTCACAATCGATTAAAAAGGACTATGGATTAAAGCATTTAATGTCAATGGCCATTCTAAGCTGAATGTCCCTGCTCTCGTCAGATCGCAGAAGTTACACAGCTTAAGGCCTCGCTAATACCAGTGTGGGAGACTGTCTGGGAATCCGTGGTGCGGTTGACTTTTTATTATGTCGTTTAGATTTTGTTTCACAATCGATTAAAAAGGACTATGGATTAAAGCATTTAATGTCAATGGCCATTCTAAGCTGAATGTGCCTGCTCTCGTCAGATCGCAGAAGTTACACAGCTTAAGGCCTTGCTAGTACCAGTGTGGGAGACTGTCTGGGAATCCATGGTGTGGTTGACTTTTTATTATGTCGTTTAGATTTTGTTTCACAATAGATTAAATAGGACTATGGATTAAAGCATTTAACGTCAGTGGCCATTCTAAGCTGAATGTGCCTGCTCTCGTCAGAACGCAGAAGTTACACAGCTTAAGGCCTCGCTAGTACCAGTGTGGGAGACTGTCTGGGAATCCGTGGTGCGGTTGAATTTTTATTATGTCGTTTAGATTTTGTTTCACAATCGATTAAAAAGGACTATGGATTAAAGCATTTAATGTCAATGGCCATTCTAAGCTGAATGTCCCTGCTCTCGTCAGATCGCAGAAGTTACACAGCTTAAGGCCTCGCTAGTACCAGTGTGGGAGACTGTCTGGGAATCCGTGGTGCGGTTGACTTTTTATTATGTCGTTTAGATTTTGTTTCACAATAGATTAAATAGGACTATGGATTAAGGCTTTTAATGTCAATGGCCATTCTAAGCTGAATGTGCCTGCTCTCGTCAGATCGCAGAAGTTACACAGCTTAAGGCCTCGCTAGTACCAGTGTGGGAGACTGTCTGGGAATCCGTGGTGCGGTTGACTTCTTATTATGTCGTTTAGATTTTGTTTCACAATCAATTAAAAAGGACTATGGATTAAAGCATTTAATGTCAATGGCCATTCTAAGCTGAATGTGCCTGCTCTCGTTAGATCGCAGAAGTTACACAGCTTAACGCCTCGCTAGTACCAGTGTGGGAGACTGTCTGGGAATCCGTGGTGCGGTTGACCTTTGATTATGTCGTTTAGATTTTGTTTCACAATAGATTAAATAGGACTATGGATTAAAGCATTCAACGTCAATGGCCATTCTAAGCTGAATGTGCCTGCTCTCGTCAGATCGCAGAAGTTACACAGCTTAAGGCCTCGCTAGAACCAGTGTGGGAGACTGTCTGGGAATCCGTGGTGCGGTTGAATTTTTATTATGTCGTTTAGATTTTGTTTCACAATCGATTAAAAAGGACTATGGATTAAAGCATTTAATGTCAATGGCAATTCTAAGCTGAATGTCCCTGATCTCGTCAGATCGCAGAAGTTACACAGCTTAAGGCCTCGCTAGTACCAGTGTGGGAGACTGTCTGAGAATCCGTGGTGCGGTTGACTTTTTATTATGTCGTTTAGATTTTGTTTCACAATCGATTAAAAAGGACTATGGATTAAAGCATTTAATGTCAATGGCCATTCTAAACTGAATGTGCCTGCTCTCGTCAGATCACAGAAGTAACACAGCTTAAGGCCTCGCGAGTACCAGTGTGTGAGACTGTCTGGGAATCCGTGGTGCGGTTGACTTTTTATTATGTTGTTTAGATTTTGTTTCACAATCGATTAAAAAGGACTATGGATTAAAGCATTTAATGTCAATGGCCATTCTAAGCTGAATGTCCCTGCTCTCGTCAGATCGCAGAAGTTACACAGCTTAAGGCCTCGCTAGTACCAGTGTGGGAGACTATCTGGGAATCCGTGGTGCGCTTGACTTTTTATTATGTAGTTTAGATTTTGTTTCACAATAGATTAAATAGGACTATGGATTAAAGGATTTAACGTCAATGGCCATTCTAAGCTGAATGTGCCTGCTCTCGTCAGAACGCAGAAGTTACACAGCTTAAGGCCTCGCTAGTACCAGTGTGGGAGACTGTCTTGGAATCTGTGGTGCGGTTAAATTTTTATTATGTCGTTTAGATTTTGTTTCACAATCGATTAAAAAGGACTATGGATTTAAGCATTTAATGTCAATGGCCATTCTAAGCTGAATGTGCCAGCTCTCGTCAGATCGCAGAAGTTACACAGCTTAAGGCCTCGCTAGTACCAGTGTGGGAGACTGTCTGGGAATCCGTGGTGCGGTTGAATTTTTATTATGTCGTTTAGATTTTGTTTCACAATCGATTAAAAAGGACTATGGATTAAAGCATTTAATGTCAATGGCCATTCTAAGCTGAATGTCCCTGATCTCGTCAGATCGCAGAAGTTACACAGCTTAAGGCTTCGCTAGTACCAGTGTGGGAGACTGTCTGGGAATCCGTGGTGCGGTTGACTTTTTATTATGTCGTTTAGATTTTGTTTCACAATCGATTAAAAAGGACTATGGATTAAAGCATTTAATGTCAATGGCCATTCTAAGCTGAATGTGCCTGCTCTCGTCAGATCGCAGAAGTTACACATTTTAAGGCCCCGCTAGTACCAGTGTGGGAGACTGTCTGGGAATCCTTGGTGCGGTTGACTTTTTATTATGTCGTTTAGATTATGTTTCACAATCGATTAAAAAGGACTATGGATTAAAGCATTTAATGTCAATGGCCATTCTAAGCTGAATGTGCCTGCTCTCGTCAGATCGCAGAAGTTACACAGCTTAAGGCCTCGCTAGTACCAGTGTGGGAGACTGTCTGGGAATCCGTGGTGCGGTTGACTTTTTATTATGTCGTTTAGATTTTGTTTCACAATAGATTAAATAGGACTATGGATTAAAGCATTTAACGTCAATGGCCATTCTAAGCTGAATGTGCCTGCTCTCGTCAGAACGCAGAAGTTACACAGCTTAAGGCCTCGCTAGTACCAGTGTGGGAGACTGTCTGGGAATCCGTGGTGCGGTTGACTTTTTATTATGTCGTTTAGATTTTGTTTCACAATCGATTAAAAAGGACTATGGATTAAAGCATTTAATGTCAATGGCCATTCTAAGCTGAATGTGCCTGCTCTCGTTAGATCGCAGAAGTTACATAGCTTAACGCCTCGCTAGTACCAGTGTGGTAGACTGTCTGGAATCCGTGGTGCGGTTGAATTTTTATTATGTCGTTTAGATTTTGTTTCACAATCGATTAAAAAGGACTATGGATTAAAGCATTTAATGTCAATGGCCATTCTAAGCTGAATGTCCCTGCTCTCGTCAGATCGCAGAAGTTACACAGCTTAAGGCCTCGCTAGTACCAGTGTGGGAGACTGTCTGGGAATCCGTGGTGCGGTTGACTTTTTATTATGTCGTTTAGATTTTGTTTCACAATCAATTAAAAAGGACTATGGATTAAAGCATTTAATGTCAATGGCCATTCTAAGCTGAATGTGCCTGCTCTTGTCAGATCGCAGAAGTTACACAGCTTAAGGCCTCGCTAGTACTAGTGTGGGAGACTGTCTGGGAATCCGTGGTGCGGTTGACTTTTTATTATGTCGTTTAGATTTTGTTTCACAATAGATTAAATAGGACTATGGATTAAAGCATTTAACGTCAATGGCCATTCTAAGCTGAATGTGCCTGCTCTCGTCAGAACGCAGAAGTTACACAGCTTAAGGCCTCGCTAGTACCAGTGTGGGAGACTGTCTGGGAATCCGTGGTGTGGTTGACTTTTTATTATGTCGTTTAGATTTTGTTTCACAATAGATTAAATAGGACTATGGATTAAAGCATTTAATGTCAATGGCCATTCTAAGCTGAATGTGCCTGCTCTCGTCAGAACGCAGAAGTTACACAGCTTAAGGCCTCGCTAGTACCAGTGTGGGAGACTGTCTGGGAATCCGTGGTGCGGTTGAATTTTTATTATGTCGTTTAGATTTTGTTTCACAATCGATTAAAAAGGACTATGGATTAAAGCATTTAATGTCAATGGCCATTCTAAGCTGAATGTCCCTGCTCTCGTCAGATCGCAGAAGTTACACAGCTTAAGGCCTCGCTAGTACCAGTGTGGGAGACTGTCTGGGAATCCGTGGTACGGTTGACTTTTTATTATGTTGTTTAGATTTTGTTTCACAATAGATTAAATAGGACTATAGATTAAGGCTTTTAATGTCAATGGCCATTCTAAGCTGAATGTGCCTGCTCTCGTCAGATCGCAGAAGTTACACAGCTTAAGGCCTCGCTAGGACCAGTGTGGGAGACTGTCTGGGAATCCGTGGTGCGGTTGACTTTTTATTATGTCGTTTAGATTTTGTTTCACAATAGATTAAATAGGACTATGGATTAAAGCATTTAACGTCAATGGCCATTCTAAGCTGAATGTGCCTGCTCTCGTCAGAACGCAGAAGTTACACAGCTTAAGGCCTCGCTAGTACCAGTGTGGGAGACTGTCTGGGAATCCGTGGTGCGGTTGAATTTTTATTATGTCGTTTAGATTTTGTTTCACAATCGATTAAAAAGGACTATGGATTAAAGCATTAAATGTCAATGGCCATTCTAAGCTGAATGTCCCTGCTCTCGTCAGATCGCAGAAGTTAGACAGCTTAAGGCCTCGCTAGTACCTGTGTGGGAGACTGTTTGGAAATCCGTGGTGCGGTTGACTTTTTATTATGTCGTTTAGATTTTGTTTCACAATCGATTAAAAAGGACTATGGATTAAAGCATTTAATGTCAATGGCCATTCTAAACTGAATGTCCCTGCTCTCGTCAGATCGCAGAAGTTACACAGCTTAAGGCCTCGCTAGTACCAGTGTGGGAGACTGTCTGGGAATCCGTGGTGCGGTTGACTTTTTATTATGTCGTTTAGATTTTGCTTCACAATAGATTAAATAGGACTATGGATTAAAGCATTTAACGTCAATGGCCATTCTAAGCTGAATGTGCCTGCTCTCGTCAGAACGCAGAAGTTACACAGCTTAAGGCCTCGCTAGTACCAGTGTGGGAGACTGTCTGGGAATCCGTGGTGCGGTTGAATTTTTATTATGTCGTTTAGATTTTGTTTCACAATCGATTAAAAAGGACTATGGATTAAAGCATTTAATGTCAATGGCCATTCTAAGCTGAATGTCCCTGCTCTCGTCAGATCGCAGAAGTTACACAGCTTAAGGCCTCGCTAGTACCAGTGTGGGAGACTGTCTGGGAATCCGTGGTGCGGTTGCCGTTTTATTATTTTGTTTAGATTTTGTTTCACAATAGATTAAATAGGACTTTGGATTAAGGCTTTTAATGTCAATGGCCATTCTAAGCTGAATGTCCCTACTCTCGTCAGATCGCAGAAGTTACACAGCTTAAGGCCTCGCTAGTACCAGTGTGGGAGACTGTCTGGGAATCCGTGGTGCGGTTGACTTTTTATTATGTCGTTTAGATTTTGTTTCACAATAGATTAAATAGGACTATGGATTAAAGCATTTAACGTCAATGGCCATTCTAAGCTGAATGTGCCTGCTCTCGTCAGAACGCAGAAGTTACACAGCTTAAGCCCTCGCTAGTACCAGTGTGGGAGACTGTCTGGGAATCCGTGGTGCGGTTGAATTTTTATTATGTCGTTTAGATTTTGTTTCACAATCGATTAAAAAGGACTATGGATTAAAGCATTTAATGTCAATGGCAATTCTAAGCTGAATGTCCCTGCTCTCGTCAGATTGCAGAAGTTACACAGCTTAAGGCCTCGCTAGTACCAGTGTGGGAGACTGTCTGGGAATCCGTGGTGCGGTTGACTTTTTATTATGTTGTTTAGATTTTGTTTCACAATAGATTAAATAGGACTATGGATTAAGGCTTTTAATGTCAATGGCCATTCTAAGCTGAATGTGCCTGCTCTCGTCAGATCGCAGAAGTTACACAGCTTAAGGCCTCGCTAGTACCAGTGTGGGAGACTGTCTGGGAATCCGTGGTGCGGTTGACTTTTTATTATGTCGTTTAGATTTTGTTTCACAATCGATTAAAAAGGACTATGGATTAAAGCATTTAATGTCAATGGCCATTCTAAGCTGAATGTGCCTGCTCTCGTTAGATCGCAGAAATTATGCAGCTTAACGCCTCGCTAGTACAATTGTGGGAGACTGTCTGAGAATCCGTGGTGCGGTTGACTTTTTATTATGTCGTTTAGATTTTGTTTCACAATAGATTAAATAGGACTATGGATTAAGGCATTTAATGTCAATGGCCATTCTAAGCTGAATGTCCCTGCTCTCGTCAGATCGCAGAAGTTACACAGCTTAAGGCCTCGCTAGTACCAGTGTGGGAGACTGTCTGGGAATACGTGGTGCGGTTGACTTTTTATTATGTTGTTTAGATTTTGTTTCACAATAGATTAAATAGGACTATGGATTAAAGCATTTAACGTCAATGGCCATTCTAAGCTGAATGTGCCTGCTCTCGTCAGATCGCAGAAGTTACACAGCTTAAGGCCTCGCTAGTACCAGTGTGGGAGACTGTCTGGGAATCCGTGGTGCGGTTGAATTTTTATTATGTCGTTTAGATTTTGTTTCACAATCGATTAAAAAGGACTATGGATTAAAGCATTTAATGTCAATGGCCATTCTAAGCTGAATGTCCCTGCTCTCGTCAGATCGCAGAAGTTACACAGCTTAAGGCCTCGCTAGTACCAGTGTGGGAGACTGTCTGGGAATCCGTGGTGTGGTTGCCGTTTTATTATTTTGTTTAGATTTTGTTTCACAATAGATTAAATAGGACTTTGGATTAAGGCTTTTAATGTCAATGGCCATTCTAAGCTGAATGTCCCTACTCTCGTCAGATCGCAGAAGTTACACAGCTTAAGGCCTCGCTAGTACCAGTGTGGGAGACTGTCTGTGAATCCGTGGTGCGGTTGACTTTTTATTATGTTGTTTAGATTTTGTTTCACAATAGATTAAATAGGACTTTGGATTAAGGCTTTTAATGTCAATGGCCATTCTAAGCTGAATGTCCCTACTCTCGTCAGATCGCAGAAGTTACACAGCTTAAGGCCTCGCTAGTACCAGTGTGGGAGACTGTCTGGGAATCCGTGGTGCGGTTGGCTTTTTATTATGTTGTTTAGATTTTGTTTCACAATAGATTAAATAGGACTATGGATAAAGGCTTTTAATGTCAATGGCCATTCTAAGCTGAATGTGCCTGCTCTCGTCAGATCGCAGAAGTTACACAGCTTAAGGCCT